>NC_136495.1:61710550-62238050 GCF_053919585.1 Euprymna scolopes | reverse complement strand
TCAACAAATATAGCCTAACAATAGAAAATAATCCCAGAAAACTTACTCTAATAATAGTCTATATATGATATATTAACAATATATTTTATATCACAAGTAATATATATATATATTCTTTTTTTTAATATTTGATGATCTTGATATTCAGTCCGCTAAATTATTACATATAAATTAGTATATAAATATTTTTTGCTGTGTGCGTAATATTGTTTTGTGTATCTTCAATCTGTTACAATCTGTAATCGAACTAATTGATCTGATTTTGTTTAAAACGGAGAAATCGATATTTTTAGCGAAACGTTTCCAACTTGAACATCTTGGATATTCTGATTTGTTTGCGGGACTACTTGAATCTTCAATTTAAAAAAAAAAAAAAAAAAAAAAAAAAAGCACAATTCTCTAAAAGAACAAAACTATCCTTTTGAAGTTCTCGTTAAAGCCATTTTTATGAAAAGCGCACCATTCATCATGGATTTCTTTAACTATCCCGGAGCGGATAGCAACGATCCTCTCTCAATCAATGCAATGTTCGAAAACTTCGATCAAGATGTTTCGGACGAACTAGAGGAACTCCTTCAATGCACTGTGACAGAAAAGCTCGGAGCTCACTTTGGATTACGTACTCCACCCGCGGCCACGGACTTTGCTCTTGCGAATAGCCCGACACACAACATAGCTATGTGTGGAAGTCTAAATAACAACAACAATAACATTAAATTAAACAACAACAATCTTACTTCTACGACGGGCAGCAGCAACAATAAAACAGCGAACAATGAATTCATGGCTAATGGATTCGCTAGCGGCCTTAACGCTACAAACGCCAGCCTTGCTGATGCAAACAATAGCCACGCACAACCAATGTATAATAATGCCACTACCATCTCCGTAACCAACACCACCGCAACTGGTAATATCCTAAGAGGTGTCGACATTGCTGGACTTCTTCAGTTAACGGAAGATCACAGGTCAAACGTTTGGACGGCTAATGTCTCCGAACAGACCGTACCCCGAACAACTTCAGTATCAACACCTACTCTTACTGCGATTTCGGATCTCGCTGTGGATAGTCGGATTCGAAACCGCACTAGTCTTGGTAGTCTAACGAGCAACACAAACGGAAATATTCACGTCAACGGCTCGAATCCTCGAGTTTTTGTCGACCACTTGAAGGAGACTGAGAACGCCAACCCAAACTTACAAGTTAACCAGCGGCCTGGATTAGCTGTCAGCCGGCATCATGGTCGCGATCAGCCGGTCAAGCAGTGTACGGCCGTTCTTTTGGGCACGGTAGGTCAATTGTCTAAGAACGGATTGATGCAAGGAGCTCAACACCATTCAATTAACTCTCCTTTGAATTCTGGCCTTCATAGCCACAATAATAACAGCAGGGGTCAACCGTCCCCTTCCCAGCAGCATCAAAATGAAAATACAGCAACGACCACTTTGTCACCGATTTTTCTCTTACAATCCTGCCCGCAACAAACCCATCTGCAGCAGCAGCAACAGCAGCAGCAACGGATTCTTCAAGAGTCAGAACAGATTAAACAACAGGGAATCATGGGAAATATTTACCAACATTCGCAGAACATCCTTCAAAACATTGCAATCCAACCTATGGAAACGAGCGATTTCAGTTGTGAAACGAACGAGGGGCCACAAAGGACGTTGGGGCATCATCGGACCACTCTCCATCCGACCGTGGACACTTCGGCTCTTGCCGATACTCTCACCTGTGAAGATTTGCTCAGAGAGGGGCAGATGGGCGACAAGAATTATCCAAAGCCAGTTTATTCCTACAGTTGCCTGATTGCCATGGCCCTCAAAAACAGTAAAGCCGGGAGTTTACCTGTCAGTGAAATATACAACTTTATGATGTAAGTATTTATTTCTAATGTTTTTAAGTATTTGAATAGAAATATCTATGTTTTATTTGTTTTTGTTTTATAGCTGTTTCGTGTTTTTATTTTTAGTGGCCTTAGTTTATTTATTGTTTGGCCTGTTTTATTTATTTTTTTCTTTCCGCTACATATACACACACATATATACACACACAAACACAACCGTGCAGTTAAGTTGTGATCGACTGAAGTACATTGGTACAGCATCAGATTGCGGATACTGATGTTTGAGTTCGATCCTAACCTATGCTGACGACGGCTAAGATTCAGACATAGGTATACTTTCATGTAGGTAAAAAATTATTTAATAATAAAATTAAATAAATAAATAAATACGTTCCATAATAAATAGAGGCGATATATATATATATATATATATATATATATATATATATATATATATGATAAGACATTCTCTTTTCTTTATATATATATATATATATATATATATATATATATATATATATATATATATATATATATATATATATATATATATATATATATATATATATATATAACAGAAAGAGCGTATAGCTCTTAACCATATTAAGATAGCGGGAAAAAATAAAAATGATAGCGTTTCGAAGCTAAACAAACACCAACAACAAATCTTATATATATACTAGTAAAAGTACCGATCGTTGACTGGGTTCAAAAACAGCGTACAGAAAATTGACTCTGATTTATAAAAGTATGATAGGTTAGGAAGGGTTGTAAAGAGATAGCTTCGAATTTGGGGATATCAAAACCAAAGCAAAATATGATGAAAGTAAAAATAAAATAGATAAACCCCATAATTTATTATACCATACCTGTTCACACTGAAACACTTATCACAATATTCTGTGCATCTATATTAAAAACCTTGTTAAACTTTGTGACATATTTCCATTCTATGGAGGTCAGGCGCGAACGAACATCCCATAATTTATTATACCATATTTCTTCAAACTGAAACATAATTATCAAAGTATACTTACGCAGATAGATATGAAAAGTCTTTATTAAAGTTTGTGCCTGTTTCCATTCTATGGTGGCTAGGCGCGAACGCAGACCCCACAATTTTATTATACCATCCCTATTTAAGTTAAAACATACTTATCAAAGTATTATTATGTACATATATATCAAAAACACTTTTAAACGTTTTTTCTTTTAATTCTTTAATTTTTTATTTCCATACTTCGTGGACCAGGCGCGTACGCAGACCCCACAATTTTAATGAATCATCATTATGTCAGATCAAACATACCCATTCCTGTGTCTCGATACATCTTCTATCATTATATGTGATCAGTTTTCTATAATAGTCAACCATATAGGAGCCTATTCGTGACCAGACACACACAGACGTTCAGCTTTATATATATATATATATATATATATATATATATATATATATATATATGTGTGTGTGTGTGTGTGTGTGTGTGTGTGTCTATATATATATATATATATATATATATATATATATATATATATATATATATATATATATATATATATATATATATATATATATATATATCAAAACAATAATCTGATGCTACCAGATCAGACTGTCTGAAGATAATGGCTCCCTGACCTAAAATGCACCAAACATTGATGTTACTGTTTTTTCCTTTCTCTTTGCAAAACTTAATCATGTTTAACAAAGTCAAAAACAAAAGCAACAGTTTTCCTCTTCAAAACAATCAAACCAAACACCATGAATAAATATTGAAGACGAAAGACGAATCTGCATGCAATAAACCAAAATGAGTTGATATGCCGTAAAAAAAAACAATCAAACCAAACAAAACTACAATACATCCCTATTTACTTCTCCTTACGACAACGAGTCAAGCACAAGTTCGTTTGTTTTGTTGTTTTTTTTTTTTTGCTTTTTTTCTTTCTTTTTTTTTTTTTTTTTTTTGTTTTTTATCGTTGTTTAAAGTGAAAGGAATCCTGTTTCCCAGAAAGGGGAACTCTGTATTTGGACAAAAATACGAATTGCCTCAATCTAGAAGGATTCATAGAGTACAAACAGAAAATAATGTGTAAAAATACAAATTGCCTCAGTCTAGAAAGATTGATTGAGTAAAAACAGGGAATAATGTTTAGTATCAGACTATATACTACACTTTACTCCTAAAAGATTATATATATATATATATATATATATATATATATATATATATATATATATATATATATATATATATATATATATATATATGTTGGATTCCGCACTGGCAAGGAGGGCATTTAATCTAATGGACACCGTAATAAACTATGCATAGCGAATTCAATTCTTATCGAATCGAGTGATTTCAATTCTGCCGCATACAGGGGAAGGGCAATATATCAGACATTGGTAAACAACTAACTTCTGTTAACCAATGAAATTATACTGGTGCGTCTTCTTGGTAGATTTTGGACATAAACAAACAATAAAAAAGGGTGATTTCTCAGGAACAAAAAAAAAAACATTGGTGATTTTGTGTGAGTCGTTCTGATTATTAGGTGACAAAATTTTACTTAAGCGAAACATGATGAGCAAACCTGTTGCCAAGAAGTATGATTGTTTAAAATGTCAAAACACACAACATCTTAGAAAGCGATAGTTGTATGGATTTATTCATCGCAATGATTATAAAATGTGCTTAGCTTATAAACGCCCATGCACACACAGGAACGTGTGTGTGTGTGTGTGTGTGTGTACATATATATATATATATAGTCATCCACATACAGTACTGTTTCGCTGTTTCACAGCTCATCAGTGCGGCTAGACAGGCAACCACCTCAAGCCAGGATTGAAACCCGACTGTCTGTATGGCAGTCAAGGCTCCTAACCATTACGCTATTGGCGGCCGCTGAACGAGTAGTGAATTTAACGATGTTTTCACATCGTCCGAAATACCGCCGCTCGATTTGTTTACACAAAGAGCGTCGCTTATACTATGAAATACTATATATATAATATGCAGTATATTTATATACGGATATTTATATATGCAGTATATTGAAATATATATATAAATACACACACACACACACACACACACACACACACACACACACACACACACACACACAAACACAAACACGTTATCCTGAAGAAGATCAGCTAATTTTCAGAGAGTTATGTAAAGTATAAACATAGCTGCGTAGCAAAAAAGTTTATAGATATAAAAATATATACATACATTTAGATATGATGCATAATACACATATAAATGATATTTTCATACATACATATATATATATATATATATATATATATATATATATATATACATATATATATATATATATATATATATATATATATATATATATATGTATATATACATGATACTGTCATTCATGCTAAATGGTATCATTAACTAATAAACAATTTAGCCACTATATGAACATTTGTCTAAACCCAAATATATATATATATATATATATATATATATTCAGAATATATATATATATATATATACAGGGTGACCCAAAAAACAAAAAAAAAAAAGCTAAATGGAGGTCATCTAGAACATAGTCTTTAGAACGGAGAAAGAAAAGGCCAAAGACCGTAGTATTTTGATATGATGTTTTGAATATAATAAACTAGTTATGACAAAAGTTTCATTTCATTCGGATAAAACACTAAGAAACGGCGCCTAATTAGAGTTGGGGCCCGTTTTGGGGGAGGTCACCCTGTATATATATATATATATATATATATATATATATATATATATATATATATATATATATATATATATATATATATATATTAGTTAATTTGTGAAGCATCCATTTATCAAGTTTTTTGTCTTTCCAATCTCTCTCGCTCCCTCTCTCTCTCTCTCTCTCTCTCTCTCTCTCTCTCTCTCTCGTGGTTTGAAATCGTCGTGTACGCGTTACGTCTAATTCAGAAGCAAATTCTTGAACATTGATGGGTGAATTGGCTTCGACTAAGGCTCCTAATTGATCAACATCCGATTGCCGACCACTACGCTCATCATCTTCAAAGAATCTCGTCGCCGCCACGAAATTTCTTAAACCACCACCAGTGTGCTGTGCGTTCAGTAGTGGTTCTTAGGCCAAACGCTTCGTTGATATCGCGAGCTGTTTCAGCAGCTTTTTGGCCTAGCTTGAGTAGAAATAAGAAGATTGTGTGAATTTGCTTTTCCCCATCTTATATCCAACCTTCTGAAAAGAAAACATATTTAAAACGATTAGATAGAGCGAAAAGCTATTTAAAATCATATATGAAGTAAAGGTATTATAATGAAAACTTATTAAAAAAATACATCATTTGTAATCAAAATAAAAAATTCCGCAAGAACCTCTGGTCAACCTAACTTATACGTAGAGAGAGAGGGAGGGGGAGAGAGGGGGTAGGAGAGGGGACTTACTCTCCTAAACTAACGAATTGATCATTATAACTTTTGAACATATATTATAGTCAAAACGATAAATGATACGGGCACATTATTAGTGTGTAATAGAGTGCATCTATTATATTTTTTTAATATGAATTTTAAATGTATGTTCTAGGCAACCCGGTGAGTAACGTGGTCGCATTAACATTATTTTTATTTTTGTAAACATTGCTCATTTCAAGCTGAAAAACACATGCAAATGTGCAGCCAAAATCATTGTGTAAATAATAATTTATGCCACACACTCACACACACACACACACACACACACACACACACACAATCTTATATTCTTATGTATTTTATATTCATTTTTTTACATTTGATGAACTAGTAAATGATTTAAATTTTATTTGTCATAATTTAATTTCGTATTATATTAATTTCTCTATCTGGGTACTTATCTCTCTCTCTCTATCTATCTATCTATATCTCTTTCTCTCTCTCTCTCTCTCTCTCTATATATATATATATATATATATATATATATATATATATATATAAGTAAACGTGTGTGTGTGTGTGTGTGTGTGTGTGTGTGTGTGTGTGTGTGTGTGTGTGTACATTTTCCTAGGCGATAACTGTCAATTTTAAGTCTACAGACACGAAATTTGATATACAGGGTACTGAGATTTGGGAAAATCTTTGTAATCGGTTTTCAGCCAGAAATTTGGCTAATAAGGGATCAAAGTTCAACGATTTGACCTTTGAGAACTCTACCAAACTCCTCCGATAATTTTGGGTCTAAACACTTGAAATTTTAGATAAAGGTTCCTTGGACGTGGATCTAACTCAATAACTTGATTTGAGCCCAAAACAATAAATTTTAAGGATTCACAATAGGGATCAAAGTTTAAAGAATTTACCTTTTTTGGTTGTTTTGTTTTGTTTGTTTGTTTTTTTTTTTTTTTGCTCAGCATATACCTCCAAACACCCGGGCAACGCCGGGCACTCATGCTAGTATATATATAAAAGTGAACGCGTCTGTATGTGTGTCTGCGTGTGTACATTTCCCTACCAAATTACTCTGTCAATTTTCAGTCCACAGACTCGTGATTTGACATGAGGGGTATTGAGATTTACGAAAATCTTTTTAATCGGTTTTCGGCTAGAAACTTGGCTGTCCAGGGGTTAAAGTTCAATGATTTGTCCTTTGAAAACTCTACCAAACTTCTCCGCTAATTTTGGGTCTGAACACTTGAAATTTTATATGTACGTTACTTGGACATGGCTCAAACTTTTTAATTTGATTTGAGCCCAAAACAATAAATGTTAAGGGGTCAAAGTTTAAAAAAAAATAACCTCAGCAATCTTTACTAAGTTACTCAACCAATTTTTGGTTTAAACATTTGAAATTTTACATAAAGTGTATTCAAACATAGGGCAAGTTTTTTAATCGGTTTTTGGCCGAAAATTTGGTTGCCAAGAGGTCAAAGTTCAAAAGATTTTACCTTTGCGGTCTCTAGCAAACTATTCAACCAATTTTGGATCTAAACATTTAAAATTTTACATAAAGAGTATTCAGACAGGCAGCAAGCTTTTAAATCATTTTTGGGCGAAAATTCGGCTGCCAAGAGGTCAAAGTTGAAAGAGTTAACCTTTGCAGACTCTACCAAACTCCCCCGCCAATTTGAGGGCTAAACACTTGAAATTTTAGATGTAAGTTACCTGGACATGTGTCAAACTTTTTAATATATATATGTGTGTGTGTGTGTGTGTGTGTGTGTGTGTGTGTGTGTGTGTGTGTGTGTGTGTGTGTGTGTGTGTGTGTGCGTGCGTGTGTGTGTGTGTGTGTGTGTGTGTGTGTGTGTGTGTGTGTGTGTGTGTGTGTGTGTGTGTGTGTGTGTGTGTGTGTGTCCGAAACCTCTGCCCTTAATGGAGGGGAGATTAAAACTTTCTGTTATAGTTTCCAGAGATATAAAATAACAGCAAGGGGAGACTTGATTCCAAATATTTCTCATATGTTATATCTCCCCTCTTTTGGAAATACGGTACAATTATGAATATCTCCAGTATCAAATAATATAATAGTTATACACTGTGAATTATCCATTATTTATGAAAACCAAAGAGGGTAGATATAGCATATGAGAAATATTTGGAATCAAGTTTCCCCTTGCTGTTATTTCAGATCATTCGGAACTATAGAAGCAAGTGATCTGGACGGCAAGAGGTTTTGTGGAAATATCAGATAATTTTTAATTCATATGAAAACTAGAAAGACAAATGATTATGATTGAAATATTGGTAATCATTTCACCCTCAAAAATTATGATTGGTAATCATTTCACCCTCAAAAATTATGATTGGTAATCATTTCACCCTCAAAAATTATGATTGGTAATCATTTCACCCTCAAAAATTATGATTGGTAATCATTTCACCCTCAAAAATCCTTTAAAATCACCGCTATGAAAGGTTTTCGAGGATGCTGAACACGAAGATTACGTTTAAAATTCCAGGAAACGAGTAGTTTCTAAGATATAAAAAAGTGATAGGTTTTAAAAATGAGGGGATCACTTTTCTATATTAATTTAACGTAAAATGAACACCCTTTTTAAAGCCACCTTTTCGGGGATTCTGTTATTTTCTTAGGGGTGGTATTTATTTGGAATGTGTAGCCTGGTAGATTAACACAAAATCTACCTTAAAAAAACTTGTTTTCTTCAGGTTTTCGGGTGTGCTGAAAACGAATATCACATTAAAATTTTCATCAAATAAGTATTTTCTGAGTATTAAGCGATGTAATTCTTTATGTTTTAAGTGGTGGCTATTTTTGTACGCGCAGGCGCGTATTTTTTCTTAATACCCGAAAACATTTTATTTGCGGAAATTTAAATGCGATATTCGTTTTCAGCACATCCGAAACCCTATAGAAAACAAATTTAAAGGTACGTTTTGTATTAGTATACCAGGTCACAATGAACACCACCCCTAAATAAAATAACAGACGGCTCCCCGCTCCCAAAAAAGTTGGATTTAAAGGGGTGTTCATTTTACGTTTAATGAATGTTTTTTTTTTTTTTTTTTTTTTACGCAGTGATCACCACTTATCAAGTCCCGGAAGCCACTCAGGGATAAGGGTTATTGCAAGTACATTACGTTAGTGTGGAGATTTGATGAAGTGTTTACTTAAGGGGACGGTTCATTAGGAATTTGTTAACATTGGACTTGAAGACATCCAAGTTGTAGTCCGGTGCGAAGCAGGCAGACGGAACAGAGTTCCACAGGCGTGCAGTTCTAAGAAAGAAGCTTTGTTCCTGGAATCCGCGTTTTGATTTAGGATTCCATGAACAAAGCTTCTTTCTTAGAAATATATTTATTATTTCTATTATTTCTTCATATCTTGGAAACTACTCGTTTCCTGGAATTTTAAACACTATTTTCGTTTTCCTCACACTCGAAAACCTATAATAGTAGTAATTTTAAAGGAGTTTTTGAGGGCGGAAAGATACTGCCTCTTTGCCGAAATGTTATGACTGTAAAACGTGCTAAAAATAGGCTCTGGGTGACTGATGATCCTCTTAATATGCCATCTTAGTGGCAAATGTCACATAGCCCACTTCACAATTCAGGTCATTACCTTTCCAACGAGCTTTCATTTGTTAAATTCTGATTAATAGTCTCTAAGATTTCGAACTTATAAGATTGCCAAATATATATATATATATATATATATATATATATATATATATATATATATATATATATAATTATTTTTTTACTAAAATAATTAAATACCTACAGACACTAGTGTTTCATCCTTTCGGGAATCTTCAGTGCAGGGTGACACGATTAACACGAGTCGAACGATTCGAACCCCGCAACACGAGATATCTCTGGCTCGATTAGCGGAGACCGTATCAATTCGGCTACCATGAACCTCGTGAAATAATGTTGAATTTAAACATTTTTTAATTTTTTTAATGTTCATTTATGTCAGTCAGACAATGATCTAATCGTTATACGATGATCTATGCATAAGAGCTAAATTGACCGACTTTAATTCAACTGAAAGTGTTCAACGATAAGAAACGGATTTCTTAAAGGGGCTGTCATATATATATATTGCTGCTTTGGGATGAATTTTGTTTAGGGCTTTTGAGCATGCGTTGGTCAGCTGGTTACCAGTAACTAGAGACCTCTTCAGGCGATATAGACTATACGAAAGCAAAATTTGCAATGAAAATATTAGGTGTTCTTTGTCACAATGAGTTAATATCAAGAGGTTCCGTCAAATGTTGTGCAAAATAAGTTTGAGTTCTATGTAAATAAGACCCAGTAGGGTGTAGATTAGTGTATGTGTTGAGATATAGGAATGAAAGGGAAAGAATGGAGGATTAAAGATTGAGATAGAGATAATGGAAGACTAGAAAAATAGTATCGGTATGCGTGTGCGATGGCCGCGCTAAATCTTAAACATACTAGTGTGTATAGGTTCAATCAGCAGGAGAATGTGAATTTGACATACCTATGCTAAAGGGGGTTTCAGATTTAATCGGAGTTATTCAGTTATTTTAATTTGACTAGAATTTTATACGTGGTCAGAAAGTGTATAACTTACGTTGCTCTCTTGTATATCCTCGCCCTACCACTATAATCCCTATATACATTAGTTAAGAAATGCGGAAGAAAAGGAAAACATATTATACATTTTTAAGTGTGTATAACGTATTTTTCTTAATCGCTCTATCTCTCACTCTCTCCCCCATCATCATCGTCATCGTCGTCATCATCATCATCATCATTCTCTCTCTCTCTCTCTCTCTCTCTCTCTCTCTCTCTCTCTCTCTCTCTCTCTCTCTCTCTCTCTCTATCTATCTATCTATCTATCTATCTATCTATCTATCTATCTATTTATCCATCTATCCATTTCTCTGCTGCATTTTTTTAACACACGTTTCTCACCCTAACTAATATATCTCACTATTTCATACGTCAAATTTTGCAATTACTCGAATATAATAAAAATAAAGATAAAGTAATCAGCAGACGACTGCTTGACCTAGTTTCAACGTAGTTTTTTTTTAATCTTTACAAGAATAAAGGAAATTATTTTCTTCTGATTTCCATGAATTAAATTAATCTATAGTTGCTCTAAGCGAATAAATATTAGAGTCTCTAGTCCATGACATCAGATTACAGTTTTTAATTCTTACTTTAAAATTTGATACTGGATAAGACAAGTTGCAAGTGATATTTATTGTAATAATATTCGGTAAAATTTTAAATATAAACCTGTGCCAAGCTCAGAACCCTATATTAAGTTATAAATCAAATCGAATTAAACGTCTTCTATCATTTTTATGAATGTCAATCGTGTACGCAGTAAATCCAACGATATTATTGTACTCATTTGATCAGAATGAAATATACGTTTCCAAACATCCTTGATAATGTGGTTAAAGAATAAACATCATTATGGATGTCTACCGTTAAAAACCTAGGAGTACTATATGACATGTTTGTTTTTAATGGACGTCCACGGCGAACAAAGACCCTAATGTTATTGTACTTTATTGATCAAAATAAAATGTGCTAATCCAAGTAGCCTGTATAATGTATTTAAAGAATATATCGTTATCGACGTCTGTCTGAAAAATGCTTAGTAATTTGTGACATTTTTTTCTTTTTATGGATATCTTGTATGAAGGTACACCGTGAAATATGACTACATTTTAATTAAAATGAAATGTACTTATACAAGTACTCTGGCTAATGTACTTTCGGAGCATACACACACGCACACACATACACACACACACACACACACACACGTCTGTGTGTGTGTATTTAATTAAATAAAATATACGTCTTTTCGTCTATTAATTCTATTTTCGATCCTTTCCAACTTCTTCAACAGTCTTCACTTCTGGTAAGAACTGGTTGATGTAATCGCAATATTTGTAGTAAGTCTGAGTACTTTCCAATTCTTAGGGATTCATCGTCAGAGATAGATTAATCTAATTGGTTTTGAACAATTTATATATATGTGTGTGTGTGTGTGTGTGTGTGTGTGTGTGTGTGTGTGTGTGTGTGTGTGTGTGTGTGTGTGTGTGTGTGTGTGTGTGTGTGTGTGTGAAAGAAACATTTTCGCTTTTTTAAGACTTTTTTGTATTCCTACACGTCAACACATAGGAAATAAATTCACCGGACCTCTCGCCCATCGATTATCACTATTTCAAGTATCTCGACAACTTCCTGCGCGAAAAATGCTTCAAAAGCCGAGATAATGCTGAATCGGCCTTCAATGACTTCATCGCTTCCAGAACTCCAGATTTCTATGCTAATGGTATAAATAAACTTGTTTCTCGTTGGCAAAAATCTGCTGATTCTAATGGTTCTCATTTCGATTAATAAAGTTTATTATGAAAAGAAGTTATGATCTTTTAAAGTTGAACGTCAAAAAACATTATTTTTGCACCAACCTAACAAAATTAAAAGCATTATGGCATTTAGCTGATTACATAGGTTTTTGCGATTATTATTATTTTTTTTTTTTTTTTTACTTTTTATGTATAGTAAACATTTTATTACATTAAAAGTTCTGTATTTGTTAAATATGACAACAGGGCATATGTAAATGAATAAGAATTTTGTATATTCCAAATTCCACGTTTTATTTGTCTTACCAATCTTTTTTCCAAAATAACAAACTTCGGTAAATATTTTAAAGATCTGTTTCGTTTATGGCGAATAATCAATATTTGTATGTCCACATTGAATATTTCCTGCCGTGGATTCGTCAGAAGAAAATTAAACAGAAAATTCTTAAAGAGAAAAATGCATAACGATGTAATGTGGAAAATTCAGCAAGAAGCAGAGAAAACTCACGTCGTCTGTTATTCTATGTGGTAGGGGGGTATCTTTGTTTTATAGGGAAAATCTATCATATTAGTTACTGTATCAGTATAAGATTTCTGTTTGGTTACAAACTACAAAAAAGTTGTATATAATTAACCTTGGTCTATTTAAAACTAATAATTATTATATATTGTATGTTAATTGGGGTTAAAACTAAGTTATATGAGTAAGAAACTAATCTTATATATATATATATATATATATCAAAACTATTGCTTTCGTATTCTGTAAGCGGTTTTTTGTATTGGCGGGGGTGCTCGCATATCATTATTCCCATATCGATTTAAACTCTTGAATTCCCCTTGTTTTATGCGGTATTTATCACTTTCGATTCTGTCACTATATCTTCATTTATTAGTAGTCGAGTGTAATATAGACAGGAATTAATTAAAAATTTTGAAATAGTTCTAAGGGACATATCTCTAGCGGTAGTAAAATTACTTAACTGTAGAGAGAAAGATAAAAAGGAAGAAATAGAATCATATAGCTAGCTGAAATTTAAGATTTTGTTGTTTATATTTAACTTGCAATCTAGACTCACTTATTCCTGATTCAAACAACAATAATATCCGAGTACAATCGGTGACTCAACGGACCACATTTCTTTTTCTTTGCTAGAATATATTTACTATACGTAATTTCTCACTGCCAATGCTATTCTGTGTTAAATGCATGTATGTTTACGTTTAGGGGCTGAAATAATAATAATAATAATAATAATAATAATAATAATAATAATAATAATAATAATAATAAAGTTGTATATATACGAATGTTGAAAACCAGAACACTTTAGGGATCATATTTTCAGCTTTGTGTGTGTGTGTGTGTGTGTGTGTGTGTGTGTGTGTGTGTGTGTGTGTGTGTGTGTGTGTGTGTGTGTGTGTGTGTGTGTGTGTGCGCGCGCGCGTGTGTGTGTGTGTGTTAAGATAATACTCCCCCACCCACCCCTCACACACACGTTGTGTTATTTCTGTTACAGATAAATCTGACGCTGTCTTTTCCACCTGTAAGTTTTCGGACACCTGTTCCCCTCCTTCTCTCCTATCAGAAACATCTGCCACGAGTTGATTCGTCTCAATAGACAACTAATAAGTCTTAAATAAATCTAATCGCTTTCTTTTCCTTTCTATTTGTTTTTACTTTGAATTTTTTTTTCAAGTGTTTTCTTTTTTTTTTCTTTTACTTTTTTTTCTTTCTCTTCGCATTATCTCTTCTTGTTTCTTTTTCTTCAATTTTTTTTTCTTTGTTTATTTTTCTTTTCATTTAATTTCCTTTGTTTTCTTTCCCCCGATTTCGTTTTTCTATTTAGTTTCTTTCATTGTCCTGTCACACGCAAATTAAGTTGATGTATCTCATTCTAAATTCATCCAACTATCTGTAAAGGTCTTTCTTTGACGCCCTTTGGAGGCGCTCTTTAGAGTTTTAGTTTGAGAGGGGATTTAGGGACAGAGATAGTTTTAGAGAAACATTTTTCAAAACCGGCTTCCAAACCAATAGAAGAGACGCTGCTAGCCTGTCTCTGCTCTGTCGTTGTTTTCATGGCGTCTGTTTGTCTGAGCTATAGTCCCCTCTGCCAAACTTTCACAAAAAGCACCCGTCTATTTACAACCACTGTCAATAATTTCCCCCAATCTCTGTGCCTAAATCTAAACGCAAATTCCATAAACTAAGCTTCTTTCATAAAACTTCCTGTTCGTGGAACTCTGTTCCGCTGGTCTGCTTTCCAGTTGACTACAATATGGTTGTCTTCAAGTCCAATGTAAACAAGTTCCTGCTGAGCCGTACTCTTAAATATTCAAATCATACCAAATTCCCACTACTAGCGATTAGTACACCGTTGTCCTGATGACTGCCGTACACCCATTGTAACCCGAGGAAGAATCCAAGGAGTGTTCACCGGTTTAAGTAAATGCAGTTCTAAGTAGATTCCGATTTCGGAACACCCAAGAAAGTTTAGCAGCTTGGCCTTAATCGTCTATACGATGACAGGGTTTGAAGCGCGATTTTGGTTATTCCGTTTCCAGAAGTAGTTCGCAAAGTAAAAAAAAGGAAAACATCGGAAAACAATTCAAAGTCTTCAGGGAAATATGTGTGGCCCACGCCCCACGCCCCACGCCCAACGCCCCACGGCCCACGCCCCACGCCCCACGCTATGTTTCTTTTAGATTCGTGAGCCACAGCTTGTTTCTTGCCCTTTCCGCTCGCTGTCTCCTGAAAGAAAATAACTAAAGTGAACTCTGCGACCTTATAACTAAGTTATAAATCCCGTAGACAATAAATAAAAATTTCAGTCGTCAGTTCCTTGTTTTTTTTTTTTTTGCTTTTGTTTTTTGTTTTCAAAAATTATATTATCAAATAAAACTTTTAATTACAATGTTTTGCATCATACAGTGGAATTAAATTCCGGATACATTCTTTTCAACAGGGCAATTATTTACAGTTGAATGTAAAAGTTAGTATTAAAAAAAGAAAAAATCTATCTGCGACGAACGATTCTGTTTCTTTTTTCTCTCTTTCTTTTATTATTCCCGTCGTCTGGTAGTCAGTGACAGTGGGGTGAGCGGGCGGTATGACGGAAGAGGTTTCAGCAGCTGGGAACTAGTTCAAACTCTGTCAAAGTTTGCTCATCCCGGTGATTTTATACCGGGTAACGATGTGAGCCTGGCAAATCAGGGTGTTTTCCCCCACTGATCAGTGATCAATACGTAATAATCCTTTCTTCATCAATTGGTCACTGCCACATTACGTAATTATGCAAGTTTCTAATGACCAGGTTCTCACGCCGAGCCAATTCTGGTCCTTGACCCCGAAGGTCATTGCAGCTTTCAATGAACCCAAAACAACAACTCACCACTATTCTCTCGAATTACATGGTTTTATTGACAAAACAATATGAGTATAAAAATGTTATTATCAATTTCAAATCCGCTCAGCTGAAGTTATTTTTCCTTGTTTTGGTTTGAGCCATTGACCAACCGAATAGAATCAGCAAGGCAATCGGGAATTGCCAGGGATTGTTCACGCAAAAAAGTTCTAATTCAGCTCTATTATAACTTTTATTACTGTAAAATCCGACCTCTATGGGTGGTTGAGTCACAACCATTAACCTTTATCCTCGAGTGGTCTTAGGGCCTTAAAAAGTGGTTACCCTCTGGTAAAAAAGGACGACAGTTTTTAAGTAATATTGATAATGTGAAAGAGCGAGACAAAAGTTGTATGCTATAAACAAGCAAATAATGAGTTCAAACCTATAAGTTCACAAAATAGATATTTATATATCTTTACTATGGAATAGATTAAAAAAAAAACATGTTTCTTAATATTTGTATAGTTCTTGTAGACGATGAGGATTTCATTGTTGAGATATCGAAGAAGCCAGTCGATTATTTAAGGACCGTGAATTATCTACAGGTCTGAAAAATCGTAATAGAAATTTCCTGGCGAAATTAGAAAATTTATATTTGATTAAAAGTCATTAAGAGTCGATGTTCATTTGTTTTGGTATTTATGAAAAGTTCGGGTAGAAATGTTAACAGTATTAAAATAAATAAGTTTTGTTTTCAATGAACGGGCGAAATTGTAAAAGAGTTAATATGTAGTACGTATGTGTGTGCGTTAGTGTCAAAATATATGTGCTCATAACTGTGTGTGTGTGTGTTCGGGAATAGATAAATGTATTATTTTATCTTTCCCGTCACTCGACAGTAGATGCTGGCTCTGTCGTGAACTTTGTCTCAAAATTATTTAGTGGGAGAAAAATCTGACTTTTTATGCATTCGAGGTCGATAACAACGGCAAACGTGATAAATTCCTATAAATACATCTGATTGGCTTAAAATGATCTTATTTGTTATTTTCTAATCTAGGCGAGTGCATGCGTCGAACCATTTGCGCAGAAACGAGTTTAAGCATTTTCATTTTGGACACTGAAGGGCAAAGTATGTCGCTCGCTATAGCTCCGCCTAACAAGCTTGAGTTTAAAATAGCATTTTCGTTGGTCTCTCAGGTATGATTTTCGTATAATAACAGTGATATTGGAAAAAAAGTATTGATTGTTTTTCGAGACTAATCCATTTCCACAGTGGATTTTTCTCAAATCTTGATTTTAGTTTCTGGTTTAGATATAATGCAATGGTGTCAATGGAAAGTCGAGTTTTGAAAGGCGAAAGGACAAACGTTTTTGTGCTAATGAGTTATCTTTATCAAGGCCCAAGAGCTGCTCGAGAATAAGGGTTGATGAGGCTGTCATGTTGACAGTTAGACAACACCTTGGGGATTGTGGACGATTGTTGAAACTGCACAGAATTGTAATATTTAAGGAAAGGACTCAACAAGAATTTGTTAATGTTGGACTTGAAAACGATCATGTTGTAGTCACTAAAGAAACAAACCCGCAGTATTGCGGTGTACAAATGAATAGTTCTAAGAGTTGATCATCCATCACCTAATAAAATATAAATATTGATAACCCAGTCTTCCATGGCATTTTATAGTTGAGCATCCACACCACTACTATCTAAAGTTTCTCACTCACTATTTAATAAAATCGAAAGATAAGTTAATCTCTAATAATATCTGACGTTTATCATTCACTATCTATAACCTAACAGTTAATCATGAACTATCTAAATAAAATCTAAAGGTTGGTAGTCTACACTTTAATGACATCTAAAAATTTTACCATCCACTATCTAAAAAATCCAAAGATTTGATGTTACTCTCTACCAACCTCTAGCGATCTTCATCCATTATGTAAACCTAACAGTTTATCATGCACTATCTAAATAAGAGCCAGAGGTTGATAATCTACTCTCTAATAAAGTATAAAAGTTGATCATACACAATCTTCTAAAACCTAAGTTTATCATACAATATCTAAATAAAATCCAAAGCTTGATAATCTACTGCGTAATAACGTCTAAAAGTTGATCATCCCCAATCATGTAAAGCTTAAAAGTTAACATGTACTATCTAAATAAAAAGGTTTATAATCTATTCGTTAATGACATCTACTTTTAATCATTGACTGTCTATTAAAATCTAAGTGTTTACCATCCACTATCTAATAAAATCTAACTGTTGATCATCCACTATCTAAGAAAATCTACAAGTTCATCTAAAATACAAGACGTCTATTTAAATGATTTACAATATCTGCCTCGAAGCAAATGCCTTGCTTTTTCCCCCTTTCTGAGACAACTGACAACAAAAGATAATTGCGTTAATACAAATCTTTGTGATAATCTTTTAATCTCTTCATTCTTACATCTCAATTACTTGTTTTTTTATTCTATTTACTTGTTCGTTTCTCTTCGTTGTGCTCTTTTTTTCTACCGTCATATTTTTTACCTTGTACTTTTGGCCAGCGGCGACGAAACCGGGGCCAAAGAGGACGCCGGATGACACGTGTAGTTATCCACAGCGTACGCACAAGCGCCCTTGTGCGCGAGAGAGAAAAAAAAAACAATTTGTCTGTAGGCATTTATTTACACGAGAAGCCTTAATTTGAACAAATCCCTTTCGTCTCGTTTTTTTTTTTTTTTTTACTTACTAGCAGATGTACCCGGCGTTGCCCGGTATTAAACGTCTCGTTAAATTTCTTTAAAAAACAAAAAGTAAAAAAAAAAAAAAACGGAAAGAAACCGAAATATGTGTATGCGAGTATTATGTTTATTTTTTTTTTTTTGTTTTTTTGTTTTTGTTTTTTCTAAACAGTTCATTTCTTGTAAGTAAAAAAAACAAAAAATACTCGAGCTGAGATACTAATAATGCAAAAAGAGTAGAAATTGGACCATGGATTTACTTTTATAGCGTCGTAACTCTCGTTTCCCTTTCTTGGTCATTTAGTCCTCAGATTCCATGAGCGGTGTTTCTGACAAAGGGATAAAAATTGCTGTTTTTTTTTGTTTTTTTTATCGGAAGCTATCCATCTAATACTGATCATTTCTTACCTTGAAGTAATAATTTTATTAGCTGATTACATCAGACTGCTTCATGCTTTGTCTGCACCGATTCAAAAAAAAAAACTGTAACACTGCGAGTAACATTTAAATTAATACAGTCTTATTCATAACTAGCAGGCTGCCCGGCATTGCCCGGTCGTAAAATACACTTAAATATGATATTTTGATTTATGCAGATTTCGTATTTATTATTATATTATATTGGATCCAATATATACTAATGATTTAAAAAGTTTTTTAAAAAAACAAAAGACACATGATCCACTACCGAGAACCGAAACCAAAACTTTAGCTTACGATTTACTTTTATCATTTGACGTTAATACCTGAGCTATGAAGACATGTTTGCTACAAGACTAAAAATTAAAACATAAACCAATAGCTATTACGTTACGCATACATGTTCGTAATGCCGCCGTTCGACATTCACCTGGCTAAAATTCAAATATAAAATTTCACATGAGTTCGAATACCCTATATATTAAGTTTCATGTCTGTAGACTATAGACTTACTTTTTCCTTTGACGTATATGCTTATATATAGTATAGATTCTCGAATTTCGTGAAATGGCGTTTAATCCAAATCTCTTGACAAAAACAGTCGTTTTGAATTTGGGAAGTGCGCGCCTTTATAAGCACATGTTATTCTTTTTTTAATTATTTTTTTTTAGACTTTTCATTGTATTTGTGTGATGTAATCAATATCCATATATCGAATCCCTGCGTTTGCTAAATGCTTTTAATATGTCATATGGTGTTAGTTTTTATTTCAAATATTTAATGCAGGTTCATCTTTCTTGTCTTTATCCCGCTTTGAATTTCAACGTGCTTACTGATGTCAAGGTGTTGACATTAAAATAAGCCCATGTTGCTATTTTTTAATCATGGGGATATCATGTATGGATCTTGACCGAATTGTGATCAAAGGTAAAAGTGCTTTAATAATAAACACTACAAAAACAGCTTTCAGAATACATGTCAAATTAGAAAAAGAAAATTCATCAGGTTAGCATATAGTTCATCAGTGTGGCTAGAAAAGCAACTACCTCAAGCTAGTATCGAAACTCGACCGCCCGAACGACAATTAACGTTTTATCATTATTACGCTAATCAGCGGCTGCTATGCGGGTAGTGAATTAAAAATGTTTTGACATTGTCCAAATGCCTAAGCTCTATTTGTTTACACAAAGAGCATCGCATCTGCCATTAGCGTATATATATATGTATGTGTGTGTGTGTGTGTGTGTGTGTGTGTGTGTGTGTGTGTGTGTGCATATATATATATATAATAATGTCTTATTCCTGTCTGTCTGCTTGTTTGTTCACAATTTGATTAATATGTACAAAAAGTACATTATTTCACAAATGAATTTTCATACCGAAAACGGTCAGTTACACACTTTCATACCAGAATGATTTCTCTATATACTATTTATTCAAAGGAAATCCACATTTAAAAAGTAACCTCATTTGTACATTACATTAAAGAAAATCCATTTTGATAATTATCTCCATGTTATTAATTTTTTTTGTTTTAATAGAATTGTTTTAACTGTTCTATTTAGAAATATTATTTTAAGTTAATTTATTTAATTCATTTTTCATTTGGTTAATATTAAATTTATTTTCAATTATCATTATCAACACCAGTTGCCTTCAAAAACGGAAGTAAGTTTATTAAAGCCATGAGAGTTATTTCTCCTTTAAGCTATGAGAGTTATTTCCCGTTTAATTTTCATAAACGAAAACGGGTGTGTTTTATGCTTTCATAAACCCAACATGTTTAGAAAAATCGTACGAAGTTAGGATATTTTGTGTATCTTAAATAGTATGCGACTAAACCCTCCGCATGCCAATACGTTTTAACCATGGTAACTTAATTACAATGGTTGGAATGTTGCTAAAACAAGCATTGCTGATAGAGAGCGGGACCGGGAGAGAGAGAGAGAGAGAGAGAGAGAGAGAGAGAGAGAGAGAGAAAGAGAACATCGTTCACATGACACGTGTTTCGCTGTTACTGCAACTCATCAGCGTGTCTATGACACAATTAGAACACTCGATTATAATCACGTGCATCTCCTTTTAATGAAGACAGCCATGGCTTCGTTGCAAGGTTCGAATCCCACGGCCAGCGGTAATCATAGCTTCTTGCACTGATGCTTCTGTAAGGATGCAACATTACTGTCCGTGGATCTTACAAATAATTATTTATAATTGTAATTTTTGCTCTCCTTTCAGAAGTAAAATTATTTAATAGTTCAGCATTGTCTGTTAAAATGAAAAAGTTGGTCATTTCGCTTGCGTACAAGATCGCGATATTTAGTCGCTCGATCAATGCAGACTATTCTTTTATCATGTGTATGCCTTTTGAATGATAAATTTCGCTTGAATATCGTTGATATATAGTTGTGGTTTACGGTAGCCCTGTGGTTTGTTACTTGCTAATGGAGACAGAGATGGCTTCGTTGCAGAGTTCGAATTCCATAAGCAGCGGCAATCATACACTGATGATTTCGTAAGGATAAAAACAAATGCCTGTAAGCATGAAAATAATTGGTTATATAAAAAAAGGAATTCGATATAACACGAAGGAAAATTAATTTCTCAAACTACTGATATTATCTTTGAATTAAGCATTGTTTATTTAATATTTTCACACAGAAAATATAATTGCAACAAATATTTCTACTTTACATGTTTCGCGTAATTTTTATATGAAAGATTCTAATATTTTCCTTGCTTGAATCAACGTGAAACTTCCGGCGTAACATAATTTTTATATAATCTTGAAAAATACAAAGCATTTTTTTAATTTAAAACATAGAAAAATAATTAAATTAAAAAATGGTAAAAATTATGCAAACGTTCACGATAAGAATGTACGGATGCACGGCTAGGGAAAAACAGAACACCGGCATTCCCTACCTCCCTATAACTACCTGACATCATTTCCAGACAGCCCTTTGACTTTCTCACATTTTGGGCTTCCGTCGAATCCCCACTTACACGACTTAGTTTGTATTTGCATAAGTGAAGCTAGAATCTCTAGCTTTTGGGGGTTAATTATGCTATTATTTGTACAAACAACGTGGGTTTTTTTTATTATTTAATTTGATATCTTAGGACTTTATTAATTTTCTTTAGAATAGACCCAGAAAACTATAATTTATCTTTCAAAGAACTTTTACAATGAATCTATTTAACTCCAAAACTTGGCTGAACTTTTCAGCTTCCGAATGTCGCCGTGAAAACATTTTTCATTATAACTTCTTTTTCACGTGTATGAATATTTCCCCCTTTTGGAAATTAACTTTAGGCTTTAATCTTTGAAATACAAAAAAAAAAATGTAGTCGGAAACCTACAAAAAATTGTGATAAATCGGCTTTCAAAAATATGTCCCTCTATTTTTTTTCCGCCATTAATGTCCGTACTTACCTTATTCCATTTTAAAAACTTCGGCTTTTTTTTTTTTTTCTTCAGAGGAATAAGTAGCTAAATGCCTCCGTTCCGTTTCGAAAAACAAGGGAAACCCCTTGTAGGGGCAGCTGCACGTGTAAACTGTGATGCAAGGGTTACGTAATACCAACTACACATCTCCTGAATCAGTACTGTTTGGATCCAGTGGCAAGGAAAGGTCCAGGATGACTGGAAACAATGCCGAGATAAACGGAAAGCGTATACAGAACCTGGAAGTCCCAAATGGTCACCCATTTAGTACTGACCAGGTTCAACGTTGCTTAACTTCGATGATCCAGTGGGAACCGGTGTGTCAACGTTATTATGCCGTATAAGTAGCTAAATAAAAAAAAAAATCTAATTGCTATAGAATTGCTAGTTAGCATAAAAATTGAAAACTTTGAAAATTGAAAAGTGATTTTAGTTGGAGAAAGATATTAAAAATGACATCGATGAACAATAAATTTAATGAATTTTACTTTGCATTACTTAATTCTCCTCGTATATATATATATATATATATATATATATATATATATATATATATATATATATATATATATATATATATATATATATATATAATTACTTAATTTACTCATAAAATTAATATACGAAAGTATAGATTTATGCGTAAACTTTAAGTATTTACTTCAAAAGTGCTCAATACGTAGGTAGAGCTAGTTAGTAATTTATAAAATATATATGGCGATTAAGCTACACTGAATATTCGGCGTTTCATCCACTCTAGGACTAGCATAAGCCTGAGGAGTCCTAGAGTGGATGAAACGCCGAATATTCAGTGTAGCTTAATCGCCATATATATTTTATAAATTACTATATATATATATATATATATATATATATATATATATATATATATATATATATATATGCATGCGTGCGTGTGTGTGTGTGTGTGTGTGTGTGTGTGTGTGTGTGTGTGTGTGTGTGTGTGTGTGTGTGTGTGTGTGTGTGTGTGTGTGTATAATTACCCAAGAATCCTTTATAATATGTCCCTCTCCCTTTGTCCCTTAAAACTTAAACCGCTATCAAAGAAAAAAGAAGAAAAGAAAACCCAGTATTGTTTCACCGTTCAGCTGTAAAGCAGGTGTCATAAAGAAAACAGGGAAAGACAAAGTCGGGGTCGGCCGACAACTAACGAATCATTACTTTTCATTATTTCGGCTTAGTTTTATAGATGAGTTGCTTGTCGTAGTTGAAGGTGAACAAAAGGGACAAAAAGACGACGTTTAAGATTATTTGAGCTGGAAGGAAGGGGGGGCGGACAAACTTTTTAAATATTTAATTTTATTTTTTTGTTCACAATTGTTTTGTGAAGATTTCGTTATTCTTTTAACAAAATTTATTCGCTTTATTATGATCGAGCAATCAGGCATGCAGACACCGACCATCCTAAACCTCACCGTGGTGAGTGGCGGGGGTGATTGTTGCGCTTTAGTTTACCTATATAATGCAAATATATCTGTTGATTCACCTTCTATCTCTTTGTCTTTAACTTTTCGGGTTTGTATTACTGTACACATAGATTCGAAAAAGTTGTCAAAAAACAAATATACAACGAATATATGTTATCAAAGGCAAGATAAGTTACTTTTCTACCAAACTGGATATATTTTTCGTGTTTTTATTCAATGTGACATGTTTATTCAGCTCGAAAAGCATACAGTGTTTACCGATGTATTGGAAAATTCAAAATGGCGCCGACTCTCTTTAACACGGTAAGTTCGGGAAAAGGTGTTATAAATAATAAACTAGACAAAATACTGTTAGAAATTCGCTCAATATATGTTACCATGACATAAGTTGACATATATTCAGTGTTTTTTAATAGTATTTTGTCTAGTTTATAATTTATAACACCTTTTCCCGAACTTACCGTGTTAAAGAGAGAGTCGGGCGTTATTTTGAATTTTCCAATACATCGGTAAACACTGTATGTTTTTCGAGCTGAATAAACATGTTACATTGAATAAAAACACAAAAAATATACCTAGTTTGATAGAAAAGTAACTTATCTTGCCTTTGATAACATTTATTTGTTATATATTTGTTTCTTGACAACTTTTCGAATCTATGTGTAAAGTAATACAAACCCAACTTTTCCACCATCTCTCACTTTTCTCTTCTCTCTCCCTCTTTGTCTCTGGCTCCTTCTCTGTCTCTCTCTCTCTTTCACTTTTTCTTGGTCTCAAAATTTCTTTCTCTTTCTCGCTTACTTTTTCTATCTCGCACCTTCTCTCTTGTTAATGTCACCCTTTCTACAGTGTGGAACAATGGATTTGTCGCCCTAAAGAAAACATTACAGCTTTATTTTAAAACTTTTATTGAAAAATTAACTTGATTATGTAGTAGAGCTGATATCTATTCGATGTAGCCGCCTTCATCTTCAATCTGCGTCTCGATACGGATTCGAAACTGGGAGCATGTCTTTTCCACTAATGCCTGCGAGGGCCCGGCGAATACTCGACGGCGATCAAGGTCGTTTTAGTGTTGTGGAAGGTCATGTTAGTGATGTTCTCGACGTATAACCAAATGAAGTAGTCGAACGGGTTCAGGTCGGGGAAGGAGAGGGACCAGTGAGAGAAGGGTACAAAGTCATAGCACTCCTTCTGAAGCCAAGCCTGGGTCTCTTTGGACTTGTGGGCCGGCGCCGAGCCCTGATGCCACACTCAAGGTGGTTCGATGATGTGAGGTGACATGATGTGGCCCTAACTTGAAACCGCACCAAAGACGATAACCGTTGCCGGAAACTTCGTTGTGCTGTGTCCTCAAGCGTTGAACCGTCCGGATTTGCATTTTGAGGGTGCTGGCAATGGTTCTGTTGTCATAACTAGAGAGCATGGGTTGTACCGCGGCGCGCTTGCGATCTCGCTCGTTGAACATTGTATCTCTTTCAGACATGATAAAAGTCTCTTATCGCTCTTGGAATTTATAAACAACTGTTCAACTGATAGATGATCTGCAACAAAAAAGAAAACCTGTTTTCATCAAATGCAAATGAAATCATGTCGTTGTTTGTAGGCGACAATTTTATCGTTCCACGTACATCAATCTATCTATCTATCTCTCTCTCTCTCTCTCTCTCTCTCTCTCTATATATATATATATATATATATATATATATATATATATATATATATATATATATATATATCAGTGGATAATTATATTTTAAGAATAATATATATGTCGCTCTCCATTTAGGGAGTCTCAAATTGGTCAAAGGGAAAATTATTCCCAACTCGCATTTAGGTAAAAATTCCCTTTCGTATAATTAATTCATTCGAAAAGTATCGCTAACAAAAACAAATAACACACGCGCGCGCGCGCACACACACACACTCACACACATTATATATATATATATATATATATATATATATATATATATATAGAGAGAGAGAGAGAGAGAGAGAGAGAGAGAATAATCCCAGAAGATACATAGTACACGGGGTGGTCAATGTACCAAGTGACACAAAAACTGCAACAGTTTGTTTTTATGGTTTTGTATCAGGTTGGGTCTACTCCACATCATGCTAAAAGTTGGACAATATTTGAGTACGAAAAGGTTTCAAATTTCAAAGTTGAACATTTTCGACTTACAAGTAATTTTCCATTGCATTTTAAAACACTAACTCGATCAGTTTTCAGATAAAACAAAAATTCTTGCATTTTACCCATATTTTCAGGGTCAATTTTTCATGTGATTGCCCATAATAGTGCATATACCGCATATATGGTTACCCCCCCCCCCAATTCACATAAATCATAATGTTTTTCAAAGTTGTTCACATTTCCTTCTCCTCATCCTCATAATTTATGATTGGAGTATTTTTCATATTCTCACAGTTTTTGGTCCCCCGACAAAAGGAGGGTGGACCTGTAAATTCATCCTTGTCCGTTCGTCCGTTCGTCTGTCCGCACTTTTCTCAATAAATACACCTTGGAATTTTTTGAAATTTTGCACAAACGTTAAACATGATGTGAGTAAAAAAAGTAAAAGAACGGATTTTCCGGGAAAACTCCGGTTGCCCCCTCTAGGGGTGCCTTTTCGGTTAATATTGTTAAAATTGACACTTTTTGTGCTTATTAAAAAAAATTGATGCCTTGGATTTTTATAAAACTTTCTGAAAAGTTGTAATTAACTGATTTCTATATAATTTTATTTGTCTATACTTCGTGATAACTCTTGGTGTGTCCCAGGGGCTCTTTTAGGGCTCATAAAAACACTCCATTTTGGGGACTATTTTACCATATTTGTCCAAAATTTTCTCTGTATGTCTATTTAGCAGTTTTGCATGGTGCTGAACTTAAATTTAAATATATTAAGGCTTTGGGAACTTTGAGGGCTAAATGAAGGGCGGGGGAAATGATGGACTTAGTCATTTCGTTTTTTGCATGGTGCAGAACTTAAATTTACATATGTTAAGGCCAAAAACTGCACCGTTTCTTCATTTTCACCAGGATTTGACGTCCCCTGGAGACTTTGAGGGCTGAACTTAGTCATTTTTTATGCCTTGTTCACTGTGCACCTACGGAAGACCATGCATGCTCCACTTGTTATCTTGGCAATATCCACATGCTCTGGTACATTCTAGTCCATGTCTTCTGCAAGTACACATTCTTCCAAATAGTTGTGGTGTATCATCTAAACCAGTTCATCTGGAGCAAGACTTTTTTCTATCACTGGAACGAGTTTGTCTCTTTCTACCTTCCATCCCCACTCAGATGGTGCTATATCTCACCCATTTCATATCCTGGTAACAAGTTCACAAAAATAAAATGTCATCTACAGCCAGAGGCGGTTTGGGGGAGTCGTTCTGGCATGACGAACAATATTACCCTTGCAACTTTCTTGCGAAGCATATTGTATCTAATCGACGCCGGTGAGTCCTTCTCATCTCCATTGAAAAGTACTATCATCAGCTTAGAACCATTGGTTTCCACAATATCCTGCTTTTGCTTTCGTCGGGACAATGTTTTTGAAAGTCTTCCATTTTCTTTCTCATTTTGTCTTTCTCTGTTGATGATTCGCTGGAAACCCGAATTCTTTCCTATACCGAACACCCTGAACAACAAATCACATTCTGTAAAGACACGCAGAAACAGTAGGTCATTGCAAACTGCTTCAACAAGTACCTGCTTTAGAATCGTAGACGTAGGATTTCACCTTGTCAGAGTGGAAATAGAGTACATTTGGAAACATCTGTATAAAACAGTAAGAGAAAAAGAAGATCTGTGTCTTCTCTAATAAGGTTGCCGGTCTAAAAGATATACTGATGGTTGTTTTTGCAATCTCAACGTCAGCATCTCGTCCTGCTTGAATAACATCACATCCTTTCTGTTTCATTCGTTTCGATCAGCTGGATCAGTGTCTGCTTGTTTGCCCCATTCGGCAAGAAGTCGTCCTTTTTCCCAGAAAACATCGTCACCTCGGTAATGTTCACATTGTTTATATTTCACTTTCGACTTCACCTCTGGTGCGCACAGTCCTTGCCAACTGGACGTACTCTTGTGGAAGTGAAAATACATTTTTCCCAAAATGTCTATTTTGCGATCCCAGACATCAGATGTGTATGGGACCAACAGAAATTCAAAGTAACAGTTGACATACTTTGAAAAGGATAACCTATAATGTCGATCTTCGTCATTTCGACAAGTTTCAAGTCGGCCGTTTTTTGTCGTGACGAACTTGCTTTCCTGATTTGATGGCTGCGATCATTTCTATCACATGAAAGGTACCCTTTTCGTTCACTGTTATAATCTTATGATCCACGTTGTCTCCTGTAAACAACAAGCTGTAGAGGCGCAATAACAACTCTTGGGCGCACAGCTTAAACGACTGCTTGTCCGATACCAGCAAACTTTCTGGATGTCCTTCCCAACAAATAGATGTTGCAACAAGAACCGCAAACTTGCTGCTAGTTTCAGTTCGGCGGTTGTTGGATGCATATCCTCTACTGACTCCACTGTTGTCTTGATATCAGTTTTGATGAGTTTTGCTGTGGTTTGGAGAATTGCTCGTTTCTGTGCTTCCTCATCGTCCTACCGAGGTGAACTGTAGTATTCAAAAAGAATATCACAGGTTTTTTCCCAAAAATTTCGCAATGTTTTTTATGCTAATAAGGTCTTCGGTCACGAATATAGGATCCATATATCGACTTAGCAGCTTTTCTTTGAGGTATCGATTTCTGTACGCTGTATATTTACTACCACGCAAGTATTTTCCCATTTTAGTGACAAGATCCGATATCGTTAACTGTTCTTCATCGTTTTCCTCTAGAAATCCACAAATACTTTAGAATGCCTCATTTTGGTTGCTGTCCTTTCGTCTTCCATTTTTTTCCCGTCGTTTGGTGGATTTGGCTGACGTGAATTGTCTTGGAATATTCCGCATTGTACGGAAGTTGATGCTAGATGACTAGTAGTAAACGCAGTTTGCTGCGTGAAGATCAGCACCAAAATATTTGGTCCGGCTTTAAACAGCAATTGCCTACTCACCCCCATGGATCTTACTTGATAAAAAAAAATGAAGCAGAGGAAATAGGGTGAATAAAAAAGTGAGTTTTGTGAATGGATAGTCTGGTGAAGGGTAAAGTATCAAATGAAGGTACACTCCAAAAATGCAGCATCCAAGAAAGTTAGTTAAATTTCCATTCGCACAAGTAAATTCCAAGCGGATCGCGTAATTGGAAGATGATCCAAAGCAATCCAAAAGGCAGAAATCCGTAGAACAATTCACAAATAGGTACAAAGAAACGGGAAGCAAACCAAATAATATTATTAAAAGACAGATAAAATATGCGTAAAAAAACATATAAGTAATGTAAAACTCGACTGTCGGGGCGAGGCTTAATTAAGTAAATATATATATATATATATATATATATATATATATATATATATATATATATATATATATATGACAAATTTTAATATTAATTTACTTAATTTCTTAGACATCTCTTATAATTAAGTTGGATGTAATTAAGCTTACTTTGACAGGGCGCATGTTAGTTATTGCAAACAACCCCCTCTAAAACATCATGGATTTTAAACGTGGTTTTGTAATTAACTAATATGATTTGAACAAATACGTCTGGCTTCACATAGAAAATCTTTTCGTCACTTTTTCGTTTGGGATCTTTTTTCGTAGAATAAGCAATGTGTTCTACTGTCATATATTCCCAGAGAAAAACAAATGCTCCTCTTTTCACTGGTCGAGCAGAATCATCCTTGCTCGGGTCAATGGCAATTTCCTTCTTGTTGATGTGGTTAACTCAACATATTTTGTGAACACGAATTTCTGCTTCAACTCAGACTCTCACACCCGATTCTTGCACGGTTGATGTCTTCAGCTCCTTTTTTCTAGAACCACTACGGTTTCTTCACCGTCCAAAGATAGTTCACATAAAGGACAGGTTTCTGAGTTGGCTGAATTCATGTTTTACCCTGAAAATATATGTATACAGTGTTTTAGTATGTGCTTGTATGTGAATCGGGTTTAGTGTAATACTACAGATTAAGCCAAAAAGCAAAACATCCTCCTCCTATCTCCAGGGATGGGGGCAAGTTTTAATAGCGAATGCACATTATATAACCTAAGATCCATACTGAAATTACTGCATTGTTTTTTTTTTTTTTTTTTTTTTGCACACTCTGAGTGACTGAGAGAAGGGCTAGAGGTAACTCTAGATATGGTATAAGAAGTGATTAAATATCACTGGCGATTATTTCGTGTGAAAGATTGACTATGAAAATATGGGTATAAATGCGTGATTTATTGGTTATTGGTTTATCATGTATATATATATATATATATATATATATATATATATATATATATATATATATATATATGAGCAAACAGTTAATAAAACATGTTAAAAACACTTTGAAATGAGTTAAAAACATATTTAATCTGAAAAGGAAACACTAGATAAGTGGATAGTCCTTAATCCGCGGAGTTTCGAAGAAATACTTTCCTTCTCATCAGAGGGTAGGAATTAGCAAAATGCGGGATCGGATTTTGCATGCAAAAGTATTTGATGAAACAACAAGTAAATCAAAGATCTTACTTGATAACAAAAAAAATGAGGCAGAGGGAATATGGTAAAGAAAAAGGTGATTACACATGAATGGATAGTCTGGTGGAAGATAAATAATCCAGTGACGGTAAAATCCAAATTATTTTATTTTATATATATATATATATATATATATATATATATATATATATATATATATATATATATATATATATATATATATATATATATATATATATATACTGGTAGCCAAATTGAATATTGAAACGCTCATATCTTGGGTTCTATTAGACAAAACTACATTAAAAAATTGGAGGCTTTTTGAACATTATAATGCTATTTCATGGTTAAATTTTTATGACAATTTGCTAAAATATATATATACTTTCAAAACAATAAAATATACCTAAATTTGCCTACATTTGTATATATAGTGTCCTGCAAGGCATCTTCAGTTTTGCTGCTTTTGTTGTCTTCCTTGTTGCCTTACCTGACCACTAATGCATTTTTGTTGAACGATTTGTCTTAAACCTTAAACTATATCTCTGTTTTTTGTCGATATCACTGCTCCATTATAGCCAAATCTACAGGAGCATGAAACTCTGATGTAAAACCGGCGCTCTACAACGTACCTATTTAATCATTCTGTAATGAGGCGTTGCCGTTTTGACTCCAGAGTGAAGCGATGGATCAATGTTTCATCCATTGTCACATATTGACGCAAAAACATTTCTCTTTCTTGCATTGAAACTTCAACGGTCTGAATCGTCAGCATATTGTTGTTCTCGATGGAATGAAAGCAAAACGCGGTGTCTATTTTGAACGCAGACTATTTCAGATACCTTCAACTGAAAAGTCTTTTTTAGATTTATACGCCACATTTAAGTGTAATTGTGTTCTCTCTCTTGTATTTTGATCATTGGATATATTTATCAGATAGTTTTAGGAATTCTTTTTTATGAGTCTCGTTACTCTAACGCGTGCATGTGTTATTGTATTGAAAGTATCGAAAAAAAAAATCAAGGGTACCTATAGCCAGATAATCGTGTGTTTCATTAAATTCTCCTTTACCTCTCAAATGTTCCTATTTACTTTGAAATGGCGGGTTAGTAAAGAAGTAACGAATATTAATTTTCCTCTCGCCAATTGACTAAATAACTGTTATGGTGGTCTCTTGGTCTTATTGGATTCCAGAACAAGAATTCGTCTTGTTTGACGGCGTGTCAAGCTTAGTGCTGTCATAATATGCACAATCACGGGGAGAAGGTGCGCCATTCTTTGTATATGCCAGTGTTGGGTACCATACGAATGGGATCTTTAAGTTAGTATTTATTTAGAATGCGATCATTATCTTATTTAGAATATTTAGTCGAGGTTTACTTGTAGAAGGACGTTTCTTCATGCAAGCTTATCCGGAAAAAGCCCTTGTACAGAGTGACACTCCGGAGCGGTGTCTAGTAGGTATTCAAGTTCTCTCTTTGTGCTTTTCTCGTTTCTTTTTTTTTATTATTATTATTTTAATTGTCTTATCATTTTGTTTTAGCTGGGGCTGAAGCATCCTAGCGGATGCAAGGCATGCACCCATTATCTCATGCATTCGAACCGAAAGATCGTTTTTAATATTCTAACTGTCCGTTTAAGTCCAACTGTTTATATCTCGCTTGCACTTGTTTCACTGGGTATATTTGCCAAATAGATTTTGAAATTCTTTTTCATGAGCCCAGTTGCTTCTATAATTACTGGAATGCTGAAGATCTTCCTAAGATTCCAGTTTCTTTTTCATGTCGTACATAAGCCGTTGGTACTTAGCCGCGTTTGATCCAGTGTTATTGGGTCACTAGTTTCTACTAAGGCTGCTACTTTCTCCTTCTTTTTTTTTTACATAGACGTCCCCACTTATCAAGGCCGAGAGGCCACTCAAGGATAAGGGTTAAAGAGTGTACAGTAGTCAAAAGGACAATATAGTAATCGATAGTAATGGAAGTTCGGTAAATTTGTTAACTTAAGTGTAACGGCTCATCAGAAACTTTTTCACGTTGGACTTGAAGACAACCATATTATAGACAGCTGGAAAGCAGGAAAACGGAAGACAATTCCACAGGCGTGCAGTTCTAAGAAAGAAGCTTTGATCATGGAATCTACGTTTAGGTTTAGGCACAGATAAAGAGTGGGGGCAATTATTGATAGTGTTTTCAACTAGACGAGTGTTTCTTGTGAAAGTTTGGCGAGGGGGGGACCATAGATTGAAGCTAATTCAAACGCTTTCCATGAAAATAACGATAAAGCAGAGACAAACTCGCAACATCCCTTCTGTGAGATAGAGGTTGCAGCGAAGAGAAAAGGACATCTCCCACCAGGCCACGAAGTCTATTTTGAACCCTATCAAGGCAGGACAAGTCTCTTCTAGCAGCTCCTGCCCATATATGGCAACAGTATTCCATCCTTGGACGTACCTGGCTCTTATATAGATAGAGAATTGCATCAGCAGTGAGATATCTACTGGATCGATAGTAGGATCCGACCATTTTTCCAGCGGTCTTGGCAACAGATTTGATGTACGTATTCCATTAAATTCTTGTCCGATATCATTCTTTTTCCTTCTTGTCCCATATCACTATTTTTTCCCCCAGGTGCGTAGCTGTAGGTATTGCTGGATGGTGTATGTCCAACCAGTATTTCTGGTATATGTTTCCAAGACTTGCTGCTACATTCAATACTCAATCTTTTACAGATGGTCCAGATGGAATCGTGGGTTCATAATTTTCCCAGCGTAAATAGATTTTGAATTCGGCAATACTGGAATCAATAATAATCGTTAGACGAATCTCGCATACTCATGTGTGAGTATGTACACCATACGTATGTGTGTTGCATGCATACATGTATGCGTGTATATTAGAATGTATTCATACCGTTACCATGCTTCATAGTATTTTTAAAAAATTATTCAATACTTTGCCCTCATTTTGTTGTTGTTTATTGTTGTATAAAGTCGGAGGGAAAAAAGCAACATAACCGTCAAAATCAATATATTACAATTCCATTCTTCTATGTTTATTCATAGATATTCATTTTTAATAACGTTGCGATTGTTGTCCTTTTAATTTGAATAGGTTCTTTCTATTCATTAAACAGTTGCTTGATTTATTATATTCCTGTCTTTCGCTTTCTTTCAACTGTCGACATTTAGCCCTATCCCTCCCTCCCACCCCACCATCATACCCCCCCCCATCTCTTGTTTGGTTAGCATCCCCTTCCTTATCCTCTCTCTTGTAATGTGAGTGTGCATGAATTCAAGAGTGAGAAAGCCAATCGCCATTCAGGCAGGCAACGTTTAAATTCTCGGCGGAGTAGGGGGTTCTCGTCTCCATCCCACTTCTAGCTATCGACTTACTCACCTGCGGTCTCTCTCTCTCTCTCTCTCTCTCTCTCTCTCTCTCTCTCTCTCTCTCTCTCTCTCTCTCTCTCTCTCTCATATAACTCCTCCCTATGTGTCTCCTCTAGATCCATCTTTTGTTTTTTTTTTGTTTTTTTTTTGGGGGGGGGGGCTTTATGGAAATGTTCTTTGTAGTATACCTATTACTCGTCCTCTCTATATGTCTGTCTGTCTGTCTGTCTCTCTCTCTCTCTCTCGCCCTCTCTCTCTCTCTTTGGTGCTTTCCTTCTATAATTGCTCTCTCTCTCTCTCTCTCTCTCTCTCTCTCTCTCTCTCTCTCTCTCTCTCTCTCTCTCTCTCTCTCTCTCTCTCTCTCTCTTTGGTTTATGGTGCATCCCTCCATTATTCGAACATAATGAAAGTGAGTGATATCTATGCCGACTAAGTTAAAATTAACTTTCACGATAAAACGAAAAAAAAATTATGCTTCACACACACACACACACACACACACACACACACATACACACACACACACACATTAATTGCGATTTCTCAGATCTGGCTACTTGAGCTGATGCCTAACCATCCGATTGGCAAGTATATGCGTTTCTATTGCACAAAATATGAATTAAATACTACGAAATCCGGTGTTAATTTCAACTCTTACTCTTTATTAGGATGAATAAAAATTCCCTTTATTATTATTATTATTATTATTATTATTATTAGTAGTAGTAGTAGTAGTAGTAGTAGTAGTAGTAGTAGTAGTAGTGGTGGTGTTTGTCTAGGCCACTTCTCAGCTTTGATCATTCAATTAGCAATGAAGCGGACAAATTCATATTTAACTTTGCCAACCCTTTTTTTTTACTCTTGAATGTTAATGCATCCTATTAAAGTAATACACTGTAATTCTATTCAACTTATTTGAAAATACTAATGCACCCGTTTTGAATATATTTTGAATATACTTTTTAGCAGCAGATGTAATTCACAGATAGAATATATTTTTAATTCAGCAGCAAATTGAATTTGAATCTTACTTAATTATAATAATACAACTCGCGTTTATTACTAATACATAATTTTTTTAACAAATTTTGTCTTTGTATTCTTATACAATCTTCCATGCAAAACAGTAGGTAATATATGAAATGAATTTATTGTCCATGACGATTCAAGTCACGTAACAATGGTCTGACAATCAATGGCCGGTGGTTTGTTCACAACCATAAATACAATACTTATGTCGTTGGAATCGTCCGACTATTAATCTCTATATTAACAGATTACTCGAATTTCACCATGCAAAAATCACCGATCATTAATTACTCCTCAAAGCAGCATGTTTTCTACTAAAGGAGTATTTCATAGATAAAATATATGTTATTTTAAGTCTTCGGCAAACAGTTTCTTTGTTTTCAGCAAACAGCTTCTTTGAATTCGTCAGTCCTGTCCAGATCAAAAATATAAGACAGCCATGAATAAAATACCACCATTGATTTTAGATAAACATATTTTTTTAATACGAACGTATTTCCAACAATAAGGCCTCCTACTTTTTAACTCGAAAACGAAAATTTTCAAGAGCTACGAAGACGGGACCAGCACCATTAAAATTAGGGACCCTTTGTTGCTACAGAATTTATTTTTCTACATAGTCACCAACATTCTCAATGCACTTTTACCAGCGATGAGCGACGTCCCAGTTGTAAAAGTCCGGAGCGCGCTTTGTCCCTCAAATCACTGTCGCCACTCTGAAATCGACGAATCCATCTCCTAGCTGTGTTGACATCAACTGGATCGGCTTCGTAAACGTTCAACAGACGCCGATAAATGTTAATCTGTTTACTTTTTTTCTGCATGACGGAATTCGATTACCATTTGTGCTGCTGGCACACGTCCATGAAGGGTTTATTTTCTTATAGTCTGACATCGTCAATATTTGCAACAGAAAGATTAAACTTTCAGGTCATGAATGCATAATTTCAGTTATCATATCAATCAATTCGCCATTCCCTCTGATCAATTCAGGCAGAAATAGGAGGCATTATTTTTGGAATGTCTCTCGTAAATCATTAGAAACATCTATTTACTTTATTTTTTACTAAACGAAGATTCCTATGATAAATCCAAGGGAGATGACTATTCCTTATTAACAGCAGGTGAGGTAATTATTCCATAACTTTGTTTTATGTGTCTCGTTCAAAAACGATATGCTTTTTATTCTTTTTAGTTTGACTTAGCAAAACATTAATTTAATAAATGTATGGTTCGCGTATGAGTGTATGTGTATATTTCTCGTCTAAACATTGGATTCAGACATAAATTCCTTTTAATTGAAATATAATACTTACTCAAATAATTATTGTAATCTAAAAAGCTAACAATAATGCGTTTTCTTTACCCTAGTTATATGAAATAATTATTTCATTTAGTCAAAATAAAATGTCTATCTTGTTACTTAAAGGTGATTTAAAGCTAAAAATTATTTACTGTACGAGTTTAAGACTAAATTAAACACCATTTATTAAAAACAAGTCCCATTCCGTCATTCTAATGAACTAAGAACTATAAGGGAGCGGTCCGTAACTTGTAGATTTAGTTTAATGTGATATGTATGAAAGTAATACATATAATAAGTGGAGTAAGAAGCCGGTGTCGTGTATCTTAGTATTATTTTTTTTAAAAACATCGGTAATTTAGAGTTTTGTGAAAGGACTGAAATTAAAGAGGAAAATATTTGATACTATCATTGTGAGATCACGTAGCTGAGAGAGCGATGCAGGGTGGGCAAAGTATATGTTTTTTTTAGAATGCAGACGAAATGTGCGTATTTTAGCTCGAGAAGATGCTGCAGTATTAACTATGAATGGTAAGTGCACAATATTTGCATAGGAATGGTTTCTTAGGTTTCCTATTGTTTGCTATTAGCTATGGTGTGGAGAAATGTCATTATTTTATTATATATATATATATATATATATATATATATATATATATATATATATATATATATATATATATATTGAGAATAGAGATATGATATTACATAGGGTTTGTAATAAAATAGAATTATTATATTATAGTACATTATTACATTTGACATAAATAGACAAAAACTATAAAAATAGAAAATATTGTTTTTGGATTTTGTTAAGGATTGCCGAGAAGAGATGATGTCTGTTGATGATTTAGTACTTGCTCGTGAAACAATGATTTACAGAAAGTGAAAGTCTACAAGTGACTTTTATAAAAACCAAGATAATGATCAGTGGTTGTAATGTTAGAAAGTTCCATAAAGAAGAAATTTTTCCCTGCTTAGTTTGTGGAAAGAGGGTCAAAAGCAGTTCATTTGTGTGTGTGTGTGTGTGTGTGTGTGTGTGTGTGTGTGTGTGTGTGTGTGTGTGTGTGTGTGTGTGTGTGTGTGTTACTGATAAGCATTTGATACACAAGAACTGCAGTATAATTACTGATAGGTTGAGAGGGGAGAACCAATTCGTGTACAAGAAACGTAAGACAAAGGAATGAATGAGATATCAGATGTTAAAAAAGATGGCGAAGCGATTGACGTCATCGGGAAATTTTGATACGATAGTGATATCAGTAGAGTACAGGATTGAGTAAATGTTAGTGTGATTGTAAGAGTTACAAATAGATGGAGTGAGTTCAGGGAATTCTGCCGTTACTAATTAGTAGACCGTTACTACTGTCAACCAAACAAAGAGTTTATCAGGCATGTTGACACATTGTGATTATACATGGAAGTGAACTCTGGCTGGTTAGCGTTGAGGACCGTCGTTGCATGGAGAGGAATTATGTGAGAGTGATAATATGGATCTGTAATGTGAGTCTTAAAGATAGGCTTAGTTATGATGATCACAAAGGAAAATCAAATCTGGCCAGTATAGGGAGATATGTGCCGAAGTGTACACATCAACGGTATGGCCAGGTTGAAAGAATAGATTAAAGTTCTTCGCTTAGTAAATGTAAAACAGTTGAGGTAGCAAGTTCAGTACACCGAGGAAGGCCAATTAAAGCATGGGGGAAAGTATTAAAAAAGGACATGATGGAAAAATACATTCGGAAGTCAAGTTCTTAAAGCCGTTTAAATATGCCAGCATGCAAACTGATGATAATGATGATGATGATGATGATGATGACGACGACGACGACGACTTCTTCAATAATTCCATTGTTAGCTTGACCTATAACGAAATATTAAATATTTTTTCGTGTTGGAGAAGAGATTATTAAAAAATTTCTGAAACGTTGATATTGGATTTTTAAAGCATATTTACAAAATATTATGTCATAAATCTTGTATTTTACTAATATATATATATATATATATATATATATATATATATATGTGTGTGTGTGTGTGTGTGTGTGTGTGTGTGTGTGTGCGTGCGTATATATATTCCTGGTTAATGTTTTCCAGAGGTGAAGCAACCAATAGTTTTAACGAGGTTAATGCAAGAGTTCTCAGTACTGAAGTAGAGCAAGATATACTTTTAATTTATTTTACGTAAGCATTTATATGCGGCTACACATTCATGAGCATGTTTCGGTCAGCCACTTATAAGCAATTGGAGACCTCTTAAGGCGATATTTCTTATACAAATAAAGTCCGTAATAAATATTTTACAGAAGTTTCGAACACACAATTAATCAGGAGGTAGCGCAAAGGCTCTTTATTTGATCGTTGTCAACATCCGATGGCCGACCACTACGCTCATTATCTTCAAGATTTTCTGAAACCACCATTGTGCTGTGCGTTCAGTAGTGGTTCTTGGGACAAATGCTTCGTTGGTATCGTAAGCTGTTTCAACAACTTTTAGACCTAGCTTTAATTGAAATAAGAAAATTGTGCGAATTTGCTTTTTTCCCCCATCTTGTATTCACCATTCTGAAAAGAAGACGTAATTGTTTTATAATGATTGTAATTTAAACGATTAGATAGAACGAAAAACGCTCTTTAAAATGAAGTGAAGGTATTATAACGAAAACTTATTTGAAAATACATCATTTGAAATCCAAATTTAAAATTCCGCGAGAACCTTCTCGTCAACTTATATATATATATATATATATATATATATATATATATATATATATATATATATATATATATATATATAGTAATTTATAAAATATATCGCCATATATATTTTATAAATTACTAACTAGCTCTACCTACGTATTGAGCACTTTTGAAGTAAATACTTAAAGTTTACGCATAAATCTATACTTTCGTATATTAGGTTTATGTGAGTAAATGAAGTAGTTATATATATATATATATATATATATATATATATATATATATATATATATATATATTATAGTAAATTGTGTTGTAATCACAGAAAACGTTAAATAAACTACAAAAAAAACTAGATACAAACAATTAGTCAACAGAAAGTCGTTTGGTGGATACTGGCGCAGACGATAGACTCTGGTTTATTGCATTGTATTGTATTGTATTGTACTCCCTTGTGTATGAATACCCTTTGCGAATCTGTGATACCAGAATTTTCCCAGAAGTGATATGTAATACTATAACAATGACATTGTTTACAATCGGTGTTATCGTATCTAAACATTAAATCAATCAAAAGAGATCGATGCGTTGTAACGTAAACAAACAAAAATAAGTGCGAGGATCTGGTGTTTTCAAACCTTGACACAGTGTGGGCAATGACTACCGTCGATAGCATGTCAGTCTCCCTGGGCGCATTGAGTACACCCGCGACCCCCGATCACGCAAGTCAGCCCTCTCTGCCCGATTTACTGGTATGGAAGAAAAGAAAAACAAAACAACGTCAGGAGGAAGAGAAAGATGAAAAAGAAGGGTGGATAGAGAACGGATGTCTCGGCTTTGGACATGTGGAAGCACTCTATTGTCTTGACCTGGCAGCTGCCTCACTCGCCCTCAAGCCTAATTAATTATCCTCTCCTTCATATGTGGCGCCCCCCCCCCTCTACCCAATCTCTATAAGTCCACCTCCTCCTTCAGCACACAGATTACACATCTTTCGCATAATACAGCTCGAATGCATTCTCTTACACTGCTACGACCACCATTGTTATTTGCGTTGGTATTCATTCGTTTTCTACTTCCTTCACTCAACGTCTTCCCGGTTTAACTCACATACACACTCGCGCGCGTTTTTACATATTAGGTTGGTGCAAAAATAATGTCGTTTTTATCAGATACATACGTCAAAAAACGACATTATTTTGGTACCAACATAATACAACGTAAAGCCGAAAACTCGTCTATTTCTTTCAAGAAAAAAAATGTTCTTGGTCTTCGGGACAGGATTAAAGTGTAGTATCTGTTCTAATGCTGCACTTGGCTTTTTTCACTTCACTTTTTTTGTCTCGGTTAGTGGACGAGAAATCCTTCATGACTAATACATTTTTTGTTGTTGTTGTTGTTGTTACTAACCAGAGTGCCTCATTTTGGGAAGCTGGTTTTCACCCACATTAAAAACCGACCTTGTGACTAACTCTGCCATCGTGAGGAGATAAGGAAACAAAATTGTAAGCCATAAATACGGACGGGAGTAGCAATCTGGAAAGGATGTCGAAAGATACGCCAAACGCTTAAAACTTTAGTATATTACCAACTATGACTGATACAGCATAATCGCGTTGACAAACCAGTTCTCAGATCATTAAAGTTAAACAACGTGCAGCCTGGCCAGTACTATATGGGTTACCATTTTGGAATGATAGGGTACGTACGTCATCTTCCTGTGACTGCATGTGAATTTGATATTCCCTGTAAACTTCCTTATTCGAAGGAAGCCGACATGTTTTGAGAGCTACGACTAAGAACAACCATTTATTAAGGCGATTATGTTGCTCGATTTGTAGCCAAGATCACTCAGCTACTTCAAACAAATATATCACTTTCCTGGACATATCAGAAACAAATTCAAATAGTGGGCAGATAGGACAGATGTTGTTCTGTTTGAAAAACAATAAACTTTACTTTCATTCGAATTTATCAGATTTTATTTTTAATCCGATCTATAGTTTTTGTTTTGATAACTAATATTATAGAGATAGTCTCTCACGATCTATATTCCTCTTCCTGTGACCATGAGGAAGAAGTCTAAGTATAATCAATTTTCCAGATTACATCGTGCGTTCAATCACTTCATAAGAATTTGATATGGTCTGGAAAGGAATTTATTTGTTTGAAGTAGCATTGTGATCTTGACTAGAGTAAGTGAGTTATACAATCTGGTAAGTCACCTTAATAAACGATTGTTCGTAGTTGTAGTTAGTAATATGTTTAGGCTTTAGGATTTCGGTGTATCTTGCAACGTCTCTTCTAGGCTGTTATATCCGTCCGTATTTATGGCGTACACCATCCAATCATATTCTTGTGATATATTAATATTCATTACATCAGAATTTCTAGAAGACATGCACATAAACCGTTAATAAAAATAAATTTAAATTCTTATATTGTTCCTTTTAAAATAAAATTTTCTAAAATTTCTTGAAAGTCCTTTTGCAATATTTAAATATGTCTCCTTTTTGTGTATATATTTTGAAAATTACGCAATGCCTCAATTCGGTGCGCAGACATTAGTTTATTTCCAGTTTACATTTTGTAAAAAAAAAACAAAACGTGTGCTTAACACCAAATTATTTTTCCAATTTCCAATTGGTATTTCAAATACTACTTTCTTTTTCTTGTTTATTTATTTATTTATTTATTTTGCTTTTTACATTTAAATTCGCGTAAAAAATGATTAATAAATAGCGTAAAAACACGTTTAAAATTTCAAAATTCAGACGTCCAGTATTTTGTTTAAGTCAATATTTTTTTTATGAACATTCATCTTTAATGCGTACGAAGAAACATTAAACCGAGTATTATAATGCGTCCATGAAGGGGAATATATTATTCATAAAAATTCAATTTGTTTTCTTAATATTTAGTAAGGTACGTTTCAGGAATTCAGTATTCTTATATAATATAAATACCATTCTTATAGTATCATTCAAACACTACCGTGTTTGAATATATTGTTAAGTGCCAATTTTAGTCGTTTAGAAATGCTTTAAAGCTTCACCGCTCACTCATTTTTCGATGAAATTTCAAACAATTATTACAGTTTATAGGTCACTTTCTCAGTTATATCGTGAAAAGAAAATCAATTTTAGTTCAGTAAAACAAGTTATGATGAATTTACTGGTGTTCAAAATCGCAAAAAAAAAAAAAAAAAAACGTAAGGAGGTGAGCGACGTTTTTTATGACTGGTTTCCATGGCAACGACATCGCTTCAGCGACTACTGTTGTTACCAATTCACCGCTCTCACGAAAAGAGAAGTAACAAGCGAAACAGTGACAATGAAAGAATGAAAGGGAGATAATTGGGGGGGGGTTATTGAAAGCAAACGAGTGACGTACATTGTTATTACGTATGTGTATGCTATGTTTATGGGGCCAAACAAAATAAGACTGAAATTAAACAAAGAACAAGTGGATTTACTGTAAGCCTGGAAAAATCATAGCTTACAATAGAAAAATGAGAGCATGAAAAGTAATATGGTTAAGCTTAAACGCGGAAAAGTAAAGTACTAGTTGTAAAAACTGGAAAAGAAAGGGACAAGATATTCTAGTAAAAAATATGAATTTATAATTTAAAATATTGCAGCATTAATAATTTATTTTTAATTCAATTTATAACATTATATAATCAATTCTTAATGCTTCAATATTTTGAGTTATAAATTTATTATATTTTTTACTAGAATATCTTGTCCTTTTCTTTTCCAGTTTTAACAACTAGTCCTTTACTATTCCATGTTTAAGCTAACGATATTACTTTTCAACTCTCATTTTTCTATTGTAATATATATATATATATATATATATATATATAAAGCTGAACTGCGTTCGTACCTGGCCCCCAAAGTATGGAAGTAAAAGTTTAAAAAAAACGTTTACAAGGGTTCTTGATATAGATGTACATAAGAATACTTGGATAAGTATATTTTAACTTAAATAGGGATGGTATAATAAAATTGTTGGGTCTGCGTTCGCGCCTGTACTCCATTGGAAATATAGCACAAACTCTAACCATAGACTTTTCATATCTATTTGCGTAAGTATACTTTGATAATTGAAGAAATATGGTATAATAAAATTATTGCCTGACCTCCATAGAATGTAAATATGTCACAAAGTTTAACAAGGTTTTTTAAAAGGGGTGAGGGTCTACAATAACACCTTAACTTTAATCTTAATTCACGTTAGCTTTTATTTATATTTTTATAGTTGAATAATATTGTGTCGAATAAATTCACCTCATAAATTCACGTTCTAATTAAAGTGAAAGCCAAAAAAAAAGTCGGAACTTTAGACAATTCTCGACACAAATTTTGCATAACTCTGGGTTTTTTCCTTCTCCACTTGCACGTGGCACTCTTTCGAAAATAGATAAATAGATAAATAATAAAAAATAAGAACGTTACTTGTTATCGTGTCAAAAGAAGGAAAAAATCCTGCTCACGTGATTACGTGTCTTTTTAAAAACATTCACATAACCTTTTTATTTTTATTTATATATCTGTTTAAGCTTTTTCTTGTCAGTGTACTAGAAGGAATTCAGTTGATTAGAACCCTTTCTGCGTGTTCTTTACATTACAATAGTACAACCTTGAATCCAACGGCGCAATACTACACCGTTCAATACAGTAAAACTGAAACGAAGCTGTTCTGCTTGAAAAGGGCGCCGTTTTCTTCTTATTCATATTTATATCGATGCTTTGCTTTAAAAAACTAACGTAATTACGTGTTTACTTTTTTATTATCCCATTTTACTGTTTCGGATTATTTTACTAAAGTAAGTAAAGCTTCATTATTTTTCAAAACTGTTTTTGTTTCTTTGTTTTTCGATATTTCGTTGATATTATTTAGTAAGAGTGTTTAGCAGAAAAGCCAACAAACCCGAAAAAATAAATATACAAGAAATAAATGTTACCATAGTTAATAAAAGTTCAGTTCATGTTTTTTTTTTGTTTTGAAATAGTTTTTAATGCTCTTTACTTGAAATAATTTCAGCAAACCGAAATTAAAACGAAATTTGAGGCGATAACTACTTAAATGAATTTTTATATAAACTACACATGCCATAATCGAATATTCCTCAAGCACAAAATAACGGAAAACATTAAAATATGTTATAAATATTACTTATGTTGACGGAACTCTCTTAAATTGTTAACATAGAATGCTCAGGTGCCCCTCCTTCAAATTGAAAACGGGGCTCTCCATTTCAAAGTCGCTGCCATTTTGATTTTTTTAAACCGGTCCGTGAATTAGAAAAAAAAATTTTTACAAACTACTTAAAAATACAAACCAATGAACTTTTCTACCATAAAAGTAATTTTTATTGACTATGGTAACATTTATTACTTCTATATTTATATTATTATATATATAACATTTTCTCTTTGTAAGGGAACATCATTTTGTTGGTCACTCTTGGCTACGAATGGAAACAAAGTTGATATAAAAAAATATATTTAGCGAAAATTATCTTTACTTTCATCATATTTTGCTAGGGTAAAATTTTTGAGTATCAAAACCTATCTCTTTACAACCCCCTCCTTTTCATAACCTATCATACTTTCATCAATCACAGTCCATTTTCTGTAGGCTGTTTTTGAACCCAGTCAACGATGGGTACTTCTGCTAGTATATATATATATATATATATATATATATATATATATATATATATATATATATATATAGCAAAAAACACATTCTTATAGTATATATATATATAAACATAACGAAAAATAGATGTGCAAATTCAAAATATGCGGAGCATCTATAACGCGGACATAATGTTTTTGTTTTTTCGAACGAAACTTAGACGTTATATGTGGTGAGCTTATTAAAAGGAATTAATAGTTTTATTTATTTTATTTATCGATTTTATCCATAAAGTTCTGTTGGGAATATGGTGTAAGATAGCTAATTTTCATCTAAATTCACGTTCTGTCCGATTAGTATACGTTTGCTTATAAAACAAGATCACATTGTAGAAGCCTTTACGTTGTTTAATTGTGTTAGAGTATATGTTCAGTGCTGATTCAAGTAGTCTTCCATGCGATTCATTTAACATGAATTTAAAAAGTCTAGTTTTTTTTAAGAATGATTATGTTGTAATACATAAGAGAATAGTATATTTATGGAATTGTTATTATTTGCATTTCTTTTCTGCTCAGCAAAATTTTTCTTATTTCACTAACCTATATCCAATTTCAAATAGTGCATGGGACAGTATATATTTCTGAATTAAATGTGAGTGCTTCAAGAAAATGTTTTGTTTTTTGTGGGTTTTTTTAATGGTTTATGATGTTGTATGCATTGTTGAAATTCATAGTTTATGTAGAATTTTGTTAATTATTATATTTTTGGCGCAGGTAGGAAAAAGGAGATTATGTTTATAAGAGAAGTGTTCGGTGTATGTGATTTTTCTTTATTGCTTCTGGAAAAATATGGTATAGCTTTTTTTTCTTAGCATTTAATGTAAAATATATGAATTATTGCAATGTTATGAATGAAATTGTGTTTGAATTCTTCTTCCATATATTATGGACTAGCAATTCTGAGTGCACGTAGGAAGAAACCGGTTACTACACCTTTTTTTTATTTTATTGTTATATTGTTATTGTTATGGCACGAGTAAAAAGTATGTAGTCAGTTCGTATGCAGTTTTACGGTGTACTTTGAAGGTTAGATTACTGTTGAATGTTATTATAAATACATACAGAAATGATACCAAGTTATTTTTCTCTGTTTCATGTGTAACCTTTATGAAGGGATCAATTGTGTTTAATTTGTTTTTAAAAGGTTCTGTTTGTTTTTTGTTTTGTTTTTGTTTTTATTAATAAAAATTAAAATGTTGTTAATCGATCTAAAGTATCCAATATTTGCAAGTAATCTAAATTTGAATCGGCCAGATTCTAGTATTTCTAAGAATTAGCAAGCTATTAGCCAGCTGAAAGGGTTATTATTAGAACATTATTGTTAAATCGAAAATAAGCTATGTCCGTGATTAATCTGGTTATTTCTGTTAGGCTGTTGAAAAGAGATGAGAAGTTAATGTATATGTAGTAAATTGAAACATTTCTTAATGGAGACATTGGTATACGAGGATATTGTGTCTAAGCTCTGCATAGTTTCGTTTTGTACATTAATGTTTTATTATTTTGTTTAATAAGTTTCTGGGGTTTTTATGTGAGAAATGCTGATGGTGCTCCTTAGTGAGGTTAGAATATTAGCTATGGCACCTGCGATAATGGCGTATCAATTCGCTCTTGGAAAGAGAGATAACTCCTTCATTTTGTAGCTTCTATTTTTTCAGCAGATAGTTTCTTGATATTTGCAACGGTGGTGTATAGTTTTGTGAGATGTATTTTTATATATTAATAGTAAACAAAAATTGTCGCACGAAAGGAAAACAAAACTTCTTTCATAACAACTATGAAAATATTTATTTAACTGGAAGAAAGCTTGATAGTGTCCGAGCGAGGAAAATGAATAGTGGAAAGTTCTTTGCACTGTTGAAAGTCTGACAACAGTTATCTTCAGGTGAAGATATTCAATGCTGGGGCATCCAGAGGATATGAACAGGAGAGAAAAAAGGGATGTCTTTTTTCCATTGCTTTCGCGGTTCTCTTGGTAGGCCAACCATGATAGATTGATAGACTGCTGGGACAGGAGAGGAGTGGTGATTTAATGGTTCGTTAGTGGGGTTAGGCTTAATCGCATTGACACACCAGTTCTCGTCAGATATTCGAAGTTAAGCAACGTTGAGCCTGGTCAGTACCAGATAGGTGACTATTTGGGAATTCTAGGCGCTTTATGAGCTCTCCGCTTAGCTCGGCATTTGTTTCCAGTTGTCCTGTACATAACATACATTCACTTGCCACTGATATTTAACAATATCGACTCAGGAGAGGTGTGGCTGGAGATTGTGCACCTCCTGCCACAAAAATTTCACGCACAGGCACCCCTACGTGGGTATCCTTAGTCTGTCAAAGACTAAAGGAGCTCTTTAAGTGGGGTTAGGTTAACAAAAAAAAAACTCTTAGGGCGGTGTTATTTTTTATTTGGATTCTAGGCTTCAATTGACTAATTGTTGAGTGGTAGGTCTGTACAATACGGGTCGCTTTGTGTTAAGTTAGGGGGGGTGACTATGCAGGTATAAATTACGTCAGTATGCGTGCAGTCATTGTTAAGGGGACAATTTTGGGAGGATTAGCAGTTATAAATGGGGCTATTTGGTGCAGATTGGTTATTTTTATTTTTTATTTATCATTAGTATTTTTCATTTTAGTATTTTTATTTTTAGTATTTATTATTGTTTAGGCTATGTTGGATATAATGGAGAAAGAAATTTTTGTTTAAGAAAAAGTTTTTGTTTAGTATTTTATTGATTGAGATTGTCGGACTGACTTCCTCATCTTGGTTGTTATTGTCACAACGTTTCGGCCGTTTTGCCCTCCGGCCTTCGTCAGGTGTTTTGTATCGAACTGGGGAACCGTTTGTTAGGAGTCTCGAACCCAACCCTTTATTATTATTACGGGGGTACCGTGTTCGGACTCCAGCTAGGCTTTGGGACATAGTTGCTGATTCTCTGTTTTAAATGTTACTTTTTCAGCACCTTTGGGTAACTGTAAACTTTGATACAACGTCTAGGACCACTCGGACATATGTCACTAGGACAATAACAACCAAGATGAGGAAGTCAGTCCGACAATCTCAATCAATGAAAACACCTCATCTCAAAAATACAGACAATTACTAGTATTTTATTATTGGAACCCTTTGAGATGAGTAATTTATTTATTTATTTATTTATTTGCTGAGTGTTATCCTCATCTTCATAGTTGTTGTTTCACAACGCTTCAGCCAACTATTCCTCTGGTATTCGTCAGATGGTTAACCGCGACGGGATAGAAATGCTAACTCTCTTAACTGTATCCACAGTAATTACTGCCTTCCATAGTTAATGTCATCTCACCACCTTTTTGGCCAATTAATTCTCTGGTCTACTGTGGGTAGGATTGAAACCGCTATCTTCAGACAATGCTCACCTGGAACCGTATGGATTCAACTGCGCAATTATTATACTGTGCCTATGTGTTTGAAAGAATATTTCAATAATTATTTAAAATTCCTTAGTAATGTCCGTTTGTACTCTATTGTTGTAACCCATATATTTTTCTTTCATCTAGGTCTTTTAGGTGGGTTTATCTGCCTGTTATTTTCTATATTAGGTGGCGGTTCTTTGTTCGGAGGTTTGTTGTTATTGTGGTAATTCTACATTCACGTTTACCTTGCTTTATAGTCCTATTATGGATAAGTATACTGGTAGGGCTTTTAGGTTTGCTATCATTATTCTTTTTATGGGATATTTTCTCGGTGTATCCGGAGTCTGCCAGAGCAATGTTGTAAAAGTTTGAATTGTCTTCGAAGATGTATTGATAATTTACCTATTCTGTTCGAGACTGAGGGACGATAGCATTTATAACAGATCTAAAACAGTGATAGGTTAGAAGTGTGAGATGAGAATTCAAAGTTGAATAAAAATCTGTATTAACTCAATTAGGGAGATGGAAAGAAAAGAAGGAACCTTTATAAATTTAGAAATATATATATATATATATATATATATATATATATATATATATATATATATATAAAGTATCGAATACTTTTTATTTCGATACTTTTTTGTGACCAAGAGCGGAGATCCGGTTGAAATATAAAAAATAACAATAAAAATATTAAATACAAAAAGTAACATCGTTTTTTATGCTTCAAAAAACCCTCATAACCTTTATATATATATATATATATATATATATATATATATATATATATATACAGAGAGCTATTCTAGTAACCTTATAAATAGATAAACCGAGAATATTAAGATAACCTACTCATCCCTCTAACATAGTTGTAGCCACATATCTCCTTCTGAATTTCTACATAATCTCTACTAAAGATTATAGATGCATCAAAAATAAAATAGCCAATATATATATATATATATATATATATATATATATATATATATATATATATATATATATAGTCTTATTTGTAGTATTTCGAATTTTACTGGGTTTATATAATTCAGTAATCGTTCATGTGTGTGTGTGTGTGTGTGTGTGTGTGTGTGTGTGTGTGTGTGTGTGTGTGTGTGTGTGTGTGTGTGTTTTAATGTGGTTTTGTGTAGATACGATGTCCCTTATTCAGAGCTGGATTTTCAACCACATTAAAAACCTACCCCGTGTCTAATTTTGCTCAGTGTGAGATGAAGCAAGTTAAATATAAAATTATACGGTATCCTTACCTCGGCAGGCTGATACGTTATCATCGCAAAGAATTGTGTGGTTGATGCTATTTAATTGCGTAGATTGAAGTGTGCTTTAAATATCGAAAATTAGTTCCATAAATTCTAATAATTTGACTTATTCATTTGAAAATAATATTAAAAAAATTTACATTTTAAACATTATTTTTATAGTAAGAACAGAATAAAAGACTGTAAATTATAATTTACAAGAATTTATTGTTCGATAGGATATTCAAAAAGAAATATTAAAATTTTCTGTATATACATGAGTCTTTACATAATCTAATGGGGTTAAATCGTCGAACAAGGTGGCCAATTGACAGGTCCATTTTGGGAAATTATTCGTTCACCAAATGTTTCTCTTAGTAAATTGACCGTATCATTTTCAATTTACAAACGCTGCTGATCGTGTGTCAGTTTCTTTATGATGAATTGGCAAACCAAGCTGAACTCAAAATAGTTAACAGTTTCCAAATCTGCAATTAAAAAAAATAGAGCACTATTATATATTATATATGTGTGTGTATATTTATACACACACACACACACATACATATGTGTGTGTGCGTGTGTGTGTGTGTGTGTGTGTGTGTGTGTGTGTATTCGTACACGTCCCTAAATGTGTATATAAAGGGAGAAAACTCCTCAGCGCTCAAAGAGAGCTAATTCATAGCAATAAAATTAAATATAAAAAATGAAAAAAAAAAAAAAAAAAAAGAACTGTTGTCTAGCAACGCCTATCATATTTAGATACTAATACAGCTTTTGAACCGAACAAGACTTACGTTTTGTCCGGTATATTGTGGCCGTTTACCGTAAACAACTGGAAGATGTCGAAGCGCTTAGTCAATTATAACGCTCGAGAAGCAGACGCAGACGACAACTATATAAGGAAAAAAGAAAATTCTCACAAAAATAAGCTTGTACAAATTTTGAACTGCCAGAAGCCTAAACCAATTTTGTCCAGTCCATAAGTTGTACTGGTACAAAAAAAATACCTGTTTAATCGTTCTTTCATTGACTGTTCTTTAAAATCTACTACTTATCCATACAAACATAATTAATCGAAAAAGTTAATTTTTAATTTTCCCATTACAAAAATCATTTACTTCATTGATTTTCTTTGTCAAAAAATAAATAAATTCACATACAAAAAATATATGGTGATGAGTTTTGACTTTTATTATTTTTTTCTGTTGAAAAAAAAAAAAACGCCTCCTTTACATTTTTACGTCGGTTCCTTTCAATTCCGCTTTTTTTTTTCTTTTTTTTTTTTTGTTGTTTGTTTTTTTTTTGGGGGGGGTCGACTGTTTACGTACATCTGCGTCGGCAAATGTCGTTTTCATGTCTCTTTCGTACATAAAAATAATAGTTATCTCCATTGCATCCGATGATCTTATTAAAAATTGTAAAACAAATTCACATACGCATCTTTTACTGGTCAAATGTTAGTGTAGAAATTTATAAAACACTTCTGATCGATTTTATTTTCTTGTTAAAATAACACTTATGCCACACTACAATTTTTCCTAGTTATACAAAGATAAACCTTATTTCGATACCAAAAATAACAACTTTCATAAAAAAAATTATAGATTATTTGAACTACATTTTTTTTATCTTGGATGTCCTTCTTAAATAATATAAAAGGTTGTAGATTGCTTTTATTATAAATTCCTCATTTTGGGACATTCTTTCAAAGGATATCTATTGTTTTACCAGACAAGAGGAGACTGCCACTTCTAATAACAACAATAACACTAAAATAGCTATCACTGGAATTTATGCAAACTCAATGAATTGGACCACAATGAGAAGCGAAATTAGCATGGGCCAGAATGATAATTTCAAACTTGTTTGAGACATGATAAGGTTCTTGAACGTTCCGAATTCGACTTCTAAACAAAAACAAGAAAAATTATTTAATCATTGACATAATTTGCCTCTTCGATTAGAATGCAGGAGAAAGAACAGGAGAAAAAAAATGAATTAATATCAAGATTTAAAATGAGAATTACTGAGAATGTGGAAATGTAAAGAATCCAAAATTATTTCTTTTGTAATTGGAATGCTTGAACCAATAACTAAAAATCGTCATAATTGACTTAAATAGATTGACAAGTAAAAATTATTTCTCAATTCTGCAAATGCTTTCCTGTTAAGAACGAGATCTACTTTCTTCTGCATTTAGAAGCAATCTGCTGCGTAATGATTAATTGGTGATCAGCTAAAGCAGGCATATTAGAACTCACATAGAAATACATTGGACAATTTGGATACTTCTTTGCATGCCCACCTTTTCCCTTGCTAACGTCTAGCTTTAGTTTGGCGCTAAAATACAAAGAGTTTCTGGGCAGAAACAATGGATACCTGACACTAAAATCTTCTTTTTGTATCTTGCTGTAGTGCGGCAAGGCAAGATGGAACTCTGGAACTCAATTCATCTTTCTATAGCTAAAGCCTGCCAGCTGAACCAATTCGCCTTTCATTCATGTGTTCATGAATTAATAATAAAAAAATAAAATAAAATAAAATAATAATAATAATAATAATAATAATAATAATAATAATAATCAGAATCAGAATCAGAATCATATGAGAATCATAGGGATGGTTGAGAAGATACAATGGACAACAATAATGCAAACGGCTGAAATATTAAGGAAACCCCTTGAATGTAGAGGCTACTACACATGAGCGACAGGTATTAACCGGACATATAGAAACTGCTACACAAGTAAAACACAAAGAAACACTTCGTGGAATCAAGAAAACTGAAACTGTATAATTGTAAGTTAACCTCCTCCCATGTCAGCATCAATTGGCATCAACCACACTAAATGATGGAGGAGGGTCAAGGAGGATGAAAAGATTGAGGAGAGAAGCATTAATGAGACCTCCATTGGATGAGTGCAAAGAGGACTGGGACATTTGGGGAGTCTTATTGCCACCCAAACTCTAGTGAAGACTAATGGTTGCTGCCAACAAGAAATCAATAGTAAACGACTGTTGCGATAACGCAAATTCATTTGCAAAGGTTATCGAAATAGATGGAGAGTACTGGAAATCTGGAGAGACTGGTTGCCACTCAGACACCAGGGAACACCACAGGTTGTTTTCAAAGAGAAAGCTTTGGTGATGGCTTGTGTGAAAACTCCTAGTGAAGAAGAAGAAGAAGAAGAAGAAGAAGAAGAAGAAGAAGAAGAAGAAGAAGAAGAATGATAACAATAATAATAACAATAATAATAACAACAACAACAACAATAATAATAATAATAATAATAATAATAATAATAATAATAATAAATTGTTAAAAAAAAATTTCTATTGTTTATTAATTGATTTTGTTTTATTCATCTTTACATAATTTTTCAAAACTCTTTTTCAGAGAGAATTTTCCATATTTTAAGAATGCACCTGGGGGATGGAAGGTAAGAGTGATATAAATTTTTATTTTATTTCAAATACTCATGCTATGATACGAACACTCGTCAACAACATAGACAAATTAATTGGAATGTGTGAAAGAAATGGCGTTATGGATGTGTGTGCAATGGGCTTCTTGTTCCTGCCTTATACAGAAATTTTTGACCTAGCAGAAATGAAGAATCATACCTTCTTTTTGCGGCCAGCCTATCACACCATATTACCTTTTCATTCTTGTTTTTACATTTTATTGCATTCAATTTTGGGAGTGGGGCTCAAGGATATAATTAGCATTAATTGTGTAGAAATGGATGTAAGTACAGTGACATTTATTAAAATGCATTTGGTAAATGTAACCCTCACGAGGCACATCTGGCGTTTTACACCTTACTAATGTTTGTATTTTTACTTTATTATTTTTTATAATTTTCAAATTATAAATAAAAGGAAATAAAAGTCGTATTTCGTTTTCATGAACATCAAGTACAACTGAAAACACCACGATAAATTTCTACAGCATTAAATAAATTCATATAAAAAATAAACATGCGGTGATTGTTTATTTAAAGTAATGAAATATATTTTACCATATACACTAGGTAATGTGGTTTCAAAACATATAGTGTTATAATTGTTCGTTTACTCGTTATATCAATGGATACATGCCCGGCAGCCGGCACGTCTACGCTGACAATTTCGTTTTCCTAGGCAAATAATCAAGGAATAACAAAACGCAAGGGAGGTCACTCTAAAATCTTATCACAAAGGAATAGAACTCTTATATCTCAATACGAGGGCGCTTCTTAATGAAAACTACAGTTCATTTAAAAAAGAAAAAAGAAAAAGAAGAAAAGAAAGAAAAGAAAAAGAAAATAAATCATTATTGCAAAAAGTCTCTCAGAATTCAGTTTGGATCTCCCCATTTACCATCATTTCTTTTCCTTTGGCTTTTCAACTCTCAGACGCCGGTCACTCACAAAATTGGATGAATTTAAAGTATCTACGAGAGACGCATTGTCTGTTTTACAAAGAACTTCGGGCAATCTAGTTAGTCTGAATATCCCCTGAAGCATGGTAGCTTTCAATATGCCAGTATAAGCCACTTCACTAAACATAAGGATCTCTGAGGCTAATGAACTCATTCGGTTCATCTTTAAAAGAACATCCAGTCCAGTGGTGAGGCCCCATTTGAGGGTCGTGGAGAATTTGGAGTTGCCCCTTAGTTACCATTGTTTCCAGGTATACTTTGGCCCGCAGTGGTGATCCCTGTTAAAGCATATGGTGCTACCAGATCAGGCGGTCTGAAGATACTGGTTTCCTGGATAAAACTGCACAAAACATCAATGTTATTGTTTTTCCTTTTCCTTACAAAATTCAATCATGTCCTGCAAAGTCAAAAACAAAATCAACATTTTTTTCTACAAAACCATCAGACCAAACGCCATGAATAAATATTTGAAGACATAAGCAACTTGATGAATTAAACCTTTTTCTGAAATTACTGAATTCTTCATTAAATAACCCAAAAAGAATTGATATGTTGTAAAACGAAACAATCAAACCAAACTCCATGAATAAATATTTGAAGATGTAAAGAATTACAAGCATAAAAACTTTTCCCAGAATTAGTGATGGGACGATTCCAATATTTATCCCGATTCCGATACAATTACCGATTCCATGCTAAATTCCCGATTCCAGTAAAATTACCGATTCTGATTCCGATTCTTTATAAATCTCTAATTATTTAACTATAAGATTGTTATTTCCTCCGATTTTCGTAAAAAAAACACATGTTAAATATGCAGATATTTTCCTAAACGTCAACATACACTTGTGGATGATGATTTATTGATTTTAGCTTTACGGGTATTTTAAAATCAATAAATATTTATTATTTTATCATTATTACCAGCAATGGAAGTATCTGGTTTAAACACAATCAAATTAAAAATACAATTAAAAGAATCGTTTTTTGCATCGGAAAATCAGCATCCATTTTTCCGATTTCAATACCGATTCTGATACCCTCAAGCCTTCTGATTTTAACAATTCTTGATTCCAATTCTGATTAATCGAAACAACACTACTCAAAATTACTGGATTTAGCATTAAATAACGCGGAACAAAAGCAGCCAACTAAAGCAATCTTATCACAAACAAATATGATTAAACTATTCTATAAAAATGCATCCTCCAAACTAGTATAGGTGGCATCTCAAAAAACAAACAATATTCAGATGCAAAGGTTTTCCAAGTTGGTAAAAATACAAAACCTTGATTTTAACTTTATTAGTGACTTGTTTGCCTCGAATTGTAACTTCATTTTTAAAGATTTTCCAGTATTACTCATTCTACATACATCAAACAATATCAAACGATACATCTAGTCGAGTCTAAGTAGATATCCACATCATTTGCTCCGTTAATCTTTTTTAGCTGTCTTCTCTGGATTCAATTTATTATTTTTCTTTAAAAAACAGTTTTTCTTGGGGATATAGCTGGAGCATATAGATTTTGACCTAAAATAATCTCGTTTTTGTTTGCTTAACATTCAGTCTTAAATATTTGAATGTTTTAATTTCATGCAATCCAATTTTAAATATTTTTTCAATTTTACAACCATTTTTTTTTTTTTTTAATTTCCATAAAATATAAAATAATCTACAATGCATTGCCAGGATGTCCATTAAGTTACTAGGGCCTTCATGCAAAAAACAGTGTATTGTCATATACACTCTTAATTCCTTAACCGGTAATTCTGAACACACATCTAAGATGGTGGTTTAAGAAATCTCTCTCTCTCTCTCTCTCTCTCTCTCTCTCTCTCTCTCTCTCTTTCTCTCTCTCTCTTTTTCATCATCAATTTCTATAAGCCATTAATATATATGTGTGTGCACACATGCATGTGTGTTTTCTGATCTAGAATACTATTTTGTTTGTGTTAATCTGAAAGTGTTGCTTTATATCAATTATCAGTCAGGTATTTTAGCAAACTTCAGTTTTTTATCCATTCTTTTTTATTTCACAAGATTTTGTATTTCTGAAAATAATTACTATTTTTTTTTTATTTTAATTACTTTTTAATTTATTATTTCTATTTTTAGAATTCCGTTCGGCATAATTTATCATTAAATAAATGTTTTGAAAAAGTAGATAACCCTAAATTGGCTGGAACATCCCGGAAAGGTTGCCTTTGGGCCTTAAATCCAGCAAAAATCCCAAAGATGGAGGAAGAAATTGCCAAGTGGGAAAAGAAAGATCCGCAAGGAATTCGGAACAGTATGGCAAAACCAGGTAACAATTACAATTTCTTTTATTTGGGATTTGGAATATTTAATTTTATATACAAATTATGAATTTTACAAATTATGAATTTTATATAAAGATTATAAGTTGTATATAAAGATTCTGAATTTTATATAAAAATTATGAATTTTATGTAAAGAAATCCACAAGGAATTCGAAACAGCATGGCGAAACCAAGCAAGAATTCTAATTTCTTTTATTTGATATTTGGAATTATTAATTTTATGTAAAAATTATAAATTATATGTTAAAATTCTTTGATTTAAAATTTGATTATATTTTTCATTATTTTAAATTTCTGAATTCTTCTAAATTTAAAAAGTTATCAAATATAAATTTTATCGATTACAACATATATTTTGGTTTTAGCTTTCCTGGCTTTGAATTTTGACAAAATGTATTTTTAAGAAAGTTGATGTTAATTATATTCAATTTGTAAGCTTGTTAAATAAATGGGTGTTTGTCCAGATTGGCACTTACGGCGACATTTAAAATTAAAGAAAACGCAGAAACGTCTGTATGATGTATGTACCAGTTGCGGGACGAAGATGAAAAATTCCAAAAATCACGTAATTTGATCAAATAGTTTTTTTGTTTTTTGTTTTTTATTCGAGAAAATCAAATTTTACTGTGTTTCAATGAGGGTAAAAAAATTAAATCAACGAATCGGAAGACAAGGGCAGACAACCCTAATGAACGAGGAAACTCAAAATAATCACTGAGAAACGCCTGTCACTTATCAGGAAAAAACGGAAAATTTGTTTTTCGTAAATAAATAAATAAAAAAATAATTGATCAATTTTTTGTGATTTTTGAAATATACAATCTTTATTCCGTGACAAGTAGGTACCATATAAAAGTTTTTCTTCGTTTTTGTTTATCGCTATAAGTACCAATCTGGATAAATACCAATAAATGTGTTAAAGGGTATATTTCGTTCATTGATGATTTTTGAGAGATTATTAAACTGATAACACATATCATCAAGACGTAATGCATTTTGTTTCCAACTTTTGTCGTCATCGTGTTCACATAGAAAGATTTCATTTTCATATTGCCAGTCCCACTAATCAAAACTTTTTATTCCATTCATATCTTTTTATTTTCTCTATACTTGGACAGATTTTTTTTGTTCTCTATACTTGAATAGATTTTTTTTTCATTTTCTCTATACTTGAATAGATTTTTTTTCTCTATACTTGGACAGTTTGTATAACGAGATAGTATAAGTATCAGAGATTTTGTTTTATAATCTCTTAACGATGAATTTGATTCAATAAGCACTGTCCATCATTTTTTATTCTTCAACTATCAAATAACATGTTCATATTGTGTTTTATGTCGTCAGGACACAAAATCATAATTTAAGAAAACACACACACAACCTGAAATTATTATGAGCCCATGTTTGGCAAATTAAGATTCCTGTGTTTCCTGTGTGTGTGTGATTATTATAGTGTTGGCTAACACTATAATAAGCTCTAATAACAGGAATATAAGCAAAATAAGGACTAATAACAAGTCAGCATCGGTTGAACATGTTTTAGAGAGAAAGTGTAACTGCAGAGTACCTCAGAAATATTGTACAAATTTAGAGAGAAAGTGTAACTGCAGAGTAACCTCAGAAATATTATACAAATGTGAGATTAAGGCCAATAATATTAAGAAGGTATATCTTGGGGCCACGGATTGCGCTTTTAAGGAAAGGTACAGAAACCATGTTGCATCCTTCAAAAATGAACCGGAGATGGAAACTAATAGAGAAGGTGTTACTGATAGAAGGGGAGATGGTACAAGAACCAACATTAGAAATAAAAAGAGGAATACAACTGTAATAGGTGATTGAGTCAGGGAACTTCAGAGATACAAAAAAGATTTTGAATTGAAATGGTCAATAGTAGATAGGGGTAGTAAGTATAGACCTGGGAAATCAAAAAGGGGGGTAATCTGTGTTTATTGGAAGCCTTCTACATAGTGAATTCTAAAGAACAAATATTAAATAAGAGGTTAGATGATATACAGGGATGTCTTCACAGGAATAGATTTTTGCTATCACATCTTAAATGTAGCTGAGGTAAAAAAAAAAAAAACATTCTGGGAAAAATAAAGGTTCTTAAGTGTAAGGCCAAAGTTAATATAGAGTTAAATAGCTAAGAATGATGTAAGTTAGATGTGATGAATGATTTAAATCTAGCAAGCAAATCTGGATTCTAATATTCTACACTAGAAACACATTTTTAGAAATAAAGACTGTGGATTACTAGAGGTAAAGTAATTTAGATTTATAATATGGATTAACAAAGATTAGCAATATTGTTTCAAAATTGGGAACACTTTTTTTAGTCATATTGATGGTGAAATAGTTGATACCGTTTCCAGATCAATTAAATAGCTTAACAAAAAAAATAGCAAAAAAAAAATTAGTAATTAAAGAATAGGGATTAATTGATACTGTTTTTAGACCAGTAAAACTTGAAAAATCATAGCTTGTTCTAAACGATTAAATCAAAAAAAAAACAAGGTGAATCCCCCACTTTCATTGAAGTAAAACGTACATGGAGCTAAAGATTAATTTTATTATTAGAATACTTATTAATGGGATATGTATTATTATTAGAGAAGTATTTAAGAACTTAATTCCTGAATTGTTATTTTGTATTGAGGCCACGCATAACCCTAGTAAATTATGGTTGGATGGCAAACGTAGGTTAAATCTATGATAATAAAATCAGTTTCATGGTTAAAATATGCTTTAAAAATTTATATTTGGAATAGGTTAGCCTAGTTTTAATTGGATCTATTTAATTAATAAATAAATCATAAATACATATTAGGAATTTACCAAACTAGAAACATCGAACGGCCTTGGTTACTTCCCCTTTATCATTGAGATCCTTAATTTTAAATAAAGAATGAGAGCGAACTAAGTATAAAGTAATGTTAAACTTTATTTCCTTATTGAATAAGTTTTAAACTAAAACTTTTCTTAACTCACATAAATAAGCTTGCCGATATTTTTGTAAATAAACTAAGCTAATTCCCGATACGAAACTAACATAGATTCGTAATGATTTAACTTAGTTGATTAGTCCGGATTAAAAAAATAAAAAAATTTAAAAAATTTAAAAATAAGTTTAATTAAATAAAGAAATATAGAAATCTTATTTAATAAATCAATGAATAGTATTAATAAAACATATTAAACGGACAAAGATAATTAGTGGTAACATCGCATGATATTTAGTTTGTAATTCTTTTTTCTTTTTTTTTAAATAGACATACGAAAATAGGTAGATAAAAAAAATACTTTGCAAGGATGCGATAGAGGTAAAATAGTTTCGCTTGTTTTCTTTTCCTTATAAAGAAATTGTTTCCTTAATGTTTTATTGTTAAAGTGTTTTTTATTCAATAAGTCTGAAGAAAGGCTGTTCTTGTGAAAATTTTCAAATGACATAATGTTTGAATTTGTCCAAATGGTCTTGAAATAGTTGTAACTAACAATGTAATACACTTTTTGCTGCTATCAACCCATTCTTTGGAGTTTTGGTTTTTGTTAAAATATATATACTTGTACAGTTTAATCAAAACATTAAAAAAATGAAAATATCGAAAAAAGGTTAAATTGTACATATCTGTTTTGGACTGAAGATCTCAAAAAAAAAAAAATTCACTTAATTTAATCAAGTAGTTTTTTTTTGGAGGGGGGGTTACAGTGAAAATATACGTTTTTATGAGAGCGCGTTGAAGTCACCCATTATAAAATTTATTGAGCACACCACAGGGAGATAACTCCAGTTAAAGCGCCGACACCACCTCCCCATCTTTAATACTAGCTTTTCTTCCTAAAAATCGAACCTTTTGCTCAGTATCATAACAAATTGTTTTTTTCGCTATAAAAAAAAAAACTACTTGATGAATATTTTAATTTTTCGATATTTTAATTTTTTAATGTCTTGATTAAACTGTACAAGTACCTATATATATATATATATATATATATATATATATATATATATATATATATATATATATATATATTACGGTTTTATCTGCTTAGTTACACATGTTTCAGTTACCAAATCATATCAACGATCCAATAACTTTCTGTAAAGTCTGATGAAGTTATTGAATCATCATACGATTTGATAACTGAAACATGTGTAACTAAGCAGATAAAACGGTAATAAAAAATATATATATTTGCTCTGCAATAGTATTGAGCACTTTCTTCATGTTTTTACTAAATATATATATATATATATATATATATAACATTTTCCAACCTCCTTTTTTCTTACAGAACGACTTGAAATGATTGTCCAGGGTCGGGCCTGCTCTCGACATATCTCCCACGAACTAACAAATATTATTGTGAGCTCAACGAACAACCGGATAGAGCACCCGGGTGCCTTGACTACAACGGTTAATCATTTAGACATCAAATCCAGCATCCTCTCAAATCTTCAGAACAACGATTATTCTCATCATCACAACCAGCAGCAGCAACAACAGCAGCAACAGCATCTGGAAATGATGGAGAGTAGTCAGCATCAGCATCTTAATCAACATCATAATCATCATCAGTTAACCCCCAGCAAAATTGAAGAAATGCTCGGAATTTCACTGAAAGACGTCAATACACTGGAAACAAGAAATTTCACGTTGGATTCTGAATTAGCCTTAAAAGTAAGATTTTCATTTTATTTCCATAAAATCAAATAATCTGTTATAGACTATAGAAATAATCAATAGCGAAATCAGGTTTTTTGGATTTGGTGTTTGAAGCATACATGAAAATGGCATTCCAAGTAAAAATTCTTTGATACACTTACATATGAGACAAAAATAAGGTACTTGTACAGTTTAATCAAGACATTTAAAAATTAAAATATTGAAACGTATATATGAAGTTCTCTGAAAAAAGTTTCACTTAATTTGATCAAGTAGTTTTTTTTATGACATCAAGCTGAAGGTAGCCATGTTTGGGTTTTTAGACTATGTGGAAGGGAGGGGGGCGCTCCGGGGAGATAACTAGCCTAAAGCACTGATACCCTCTCCCCATGTTAAATAATAGCTTCTCTTCCTTCCTCGTGGTCTCAAAATCGAAACATGGTTACCTTTTTGTTTGGTGCCATAACAAATTGTTTTTCTATTGTAAAAAAAAAATACTTGATCAAATTAAGTGAAATTATTTTTTCGAAGAATTAATTCCCCAATGGGTACGTGCAATATAATGGTAAAATTTTAATTTAAAATAAAAGTCAGTTTTATCATATTTTGCTGATTAGGTAGAAATATCCGTAGATCAAAGGGAGATAAGTCATGCTGTTATTCAACCAAATAATAATGAATAGCAGATTCGGCAAAATACAATAAAACGAATTTTTAACTTTGATAAACCGTTGAACTTAGGAATCTGTACAGAATTTCTGATGGAACCCTTTATTTAATCTACAGGGACAGTATTTGCTTGTTCCATCAGCTATGACCGGTAGCTCTTAACTAATTTGCACTCATATTCATAGTATTGAGGATTAAACTAGTCTGTGGTGTAATGGATTGGCATACTAGGTACAATTCAATTCTAAGTGGCATTTTTCTGGAGGTTGAAGTTTTAATTTTCAGTCCAAACGATACTAAGAATACAATTGCAAATTATTTAAGACTTCTACTTGGTCATGGCAGATGAAACGAAAGCATGCTACCCATGTGGATTGAATAAAGGGTTTCATTCGAAATTCTGTGCAAAAAGATTGCCAAGTTCGACAAGATACTCCTGAAGAAGGTCGGAGGTTACATAGATCAAGACATTGTGCAAATAACAATCCAGATGAGAATAGTAGTCTATAAATCCTCATCTCAAAAATTCAAAAACATGATACCAAAAACTTATCCATAATTTTAACAACAGACTTTCTTCCTATCTTACAACCCTAGTGGAGTGCTAATACTTTTAGTCAATCGATAAAGAAGTGTGTCTCATTCGAAAGTCGAATGAAAAATCTGATTTTAAAAATATCTAATGAAAATATGAAATATTGCTAAGCATTAAGTTTAATTTATTTTCACTAAACATTTAATTTCATTCATTGAAGTAACAAAATTAATATTTAGCATCTGTCATCTTATTTGTTTGATTATATATATATATATATATATATATATATATATATATATATATATATATATATATATATATATATACAGGATGACCCCAAAAAACGGGACCCAACTCTAATTAGACCCCGTTTCTTAGTATTTTGTCTGAATGAAATGAAACTTTGGTCATAACTAGTTTATTATATTCAAAACATCACATCAAAACACTAGGGTCTTTAGCCTATTTTTTCTCCGTTCTACACCATATGTTCTAGATGGCCTCCATTTAGCTTTTGTTTTATTTTTGGTCATCCTGTATATATATATATATATATTTTTTTTTTGGTCATCCTGCATATATATATATATATATATATATATATATATATATATATATATATATATATATATATATATATATATATAGTCTTGGAAATTTCTTTTAAACCTTTAAAACTATATAAAAAAATGTCCTTCGGTTGGAACATTATTTTGTCAGTAAGTCCATTAATCTCCTTCATCGCTGAATAGTTTTACTTACATGAGCAAACAATATTACCAATGTTCATAAAGGAACCATTAGTTGTTTACCAACATGAAACACTGTTTCGAGGATATATATATATGAATAAAAATCTAAATACAAACGATGGTTGACGTTATGAGAATGAAAAGGAAAACCTTAAACAGATAAGTAACTTTCAACAATTCAGTATATATATATATATATATATATATATATATATATATATATATATATACTGAATTGTTAATATTTTTTTGTTTTTTTATGTTAATTTTTATTTGTTTGATGTATTTTTATTTATATTTATTTATTAGTTAGTTAATACCTTATTAATTTTATCAAAATTATATAAGGGGAAATTACTAAGGATATGTAGAATAAGCTACCCAGGATCTACATTCATATTTTATTCTTTGATTATTATATTTCCTATAATGGGGGCTAAATTGTAGAATCCTTTTTTCTGCTTGATAGCGCTAGTATTTGAAATGAGTGCTAATTCTGGAAGTCTTCGTTTAGTTCTACAACAACTTACCAGATTTATTATTCGAACTAAAGCAAGACAGCTCATCTACTTGAAATGATATGCATCCCTTTTGTGGGATCATATCAGTTTATTATAAAACAAAACAAAAACAAAACTAAATAATTATCTTGATTTGAACCCAAAAAACCGAAAGCAAAAAAATCATATAAAAATTTTTTTTTGCTATTTGTTTTTTGTTTTTTTGTTATTCAAAAAATAAATGTTTATTCATGAAATTTATCTTACAATGTGTTTGTTTGTTTTTTTCTTGATTTTAATTTTAATTTTCTTAAAGTTCTGTAAAAATTGTTCAATAATTATTGATTGTGTTTTCTTCATAACAGCAAAAAGTATATTGTTTTCATTTTTTTTCAATTAATTTTGCACTGAATTATCTTTGTAATAGCAGGAATGATATATTGAATGAAATATTTTTTTAAAAAATGGGCCAGTGTTTGTAGCAAAAAAAATCACAAAATTTCCGTTTGGCATATTCTAACGTTTTACATAAATGGCCTAAAAAATTCCGACAAATAACTCGATTTTCATTCTGCACAAGTACCAACCAAACCTCTAGATAAATTGCCTCTAAAATATAAATCTAATTAATTATACTTTCCTTTTTTTTCTTTTCAGGGTAGTTTATGGGATGAAGACTTGAACCTGGAATTGAGTGTGGATATTCCACTGAGTTCTGTTTCAACAAATGGCAGCTTACAGTCCTTGAACACATTAGCCACCAGTGCACCTCATATCAACCTATATTCACCTCTTACAGGTAAAACAAATTCTACTTTATATTAGTGATAGGTGTGTTTCAATAATTTTTAATTACCGATCCCGACTCTTTTTATCTATCTATCTATCTATCTATCTATCTATCTATCTATATATATATATATATATAAGCTCGCAATTTGTTTACAAACAAAACGTTTGAGCCCTCTACGAGTAGCGGACGGATGTTTATTTAAATACGCATTCGGACAGTTTAATTTCGGCCACCGATTCCGTAGTCAGGGGTAGGACTGCCGACTGTCATCACGACGGTTCTAGGTTCGATCCTCGGCTTGGGAGAGGTGTTAGTCTAGCGGCACTGATGAGTTGTGAAACAACGAAACAGGTCTGTATGTCGATGACTAAAATATATTTTATAAAGCTCCCCTCTTCGGTAGAGCACTCTCGTAAATTATCTTACTCGCTACTTAATTTAGCTGAAATAATGCGAAGCTCGCAATTTGTTTACAAACAAAACGTTTGAGCCCTCTACGAGTAGCGGACGGATGTTTATTTAAATACGCATTCGGACAGTTTAATTTTGGCCACCGATTCCGTAGTCAGGGGGTAGGACTGCCGACTGTAATCACGACGGTTCTAGCTTCGATCCTCGGCTTGGGAGAGGTGTTAGTCTAGCGGCACTGATGAGTTGTGAAACAACGAAACAGGTCTGTATGTCGATGACTAAAATATATTTTATAAAGCTCCCCTCTTCGGTAGAGCACTCTCGTAAATTATCTTACTCGCTACTTAATTTAGCTGAAATAATGCGAAGCTCGCAATTTGTTTACAAACAAAACGTTTGAGCCCTCTACGAGTAGCGGACGGATGTTTATTTAAATACGCATTCGGACAGTTTAATTTCGGCCACCGATTCCGTAGTCAGGGGGTAGGACTGCCGACTGTCATCACGACGGTTCTAGCTTCGATCCTTGGCTTGGGAGAGGTGTTAGTCTAGCGGCACTGATGAGTTGTGAAACAACGAAACAGGTCTGTATGTCGATGACTAAAATATATTTTATATATATATATATATATATATATATATATATACATATATACTTCAGAATGACTAAAATTTTATATATATATATATATATATATATATATATATATATATATATATATATATATATATATATGATGATTACTGCATCTTTCCAGATGATCGCCGTCACATTGTTGAGTTCTCCCAATCTTGTCGTCCATGCCATCTAAGATAACTCTCTACTGCCACTGCAGATTTGCACATCTTGAAGCAGACATACAAATTGAGCAATTTCCATCGAGTTGACTTCCTCTGGAGGTTGAAGGGTATTCCTATAAACAATCATATGTCTTCTCAAACCAAACTTTGCTGCATGTTAAACAGATCGTTTGGTTCGGACTAATAGGTGCAAAGTTGATCCGAACAGGTGTTTTGTGCGACTTTAGGTAGTTGACATAGCCAGCTTTTGACCAAAGCACTCGTTCACAAGTGTCGCATTTCCAGCTCTGCATTTCATGGTTAAGACCATCAATTAAACCTTTGCAAAACTCTTCGCTTCAGATTGTTGTGGGCCTGCTTTCCTTTCTCTAGAGCATCACAACTTTCACGTACAAGCTTTTGCCACTTCAGCCTTTGCAGAGTAAGTCCTTCCCATGTGTCGATGTCGATTTGTAAGACTTTCAAATTATTCTTTGTAGAGTCCCTGAATCTCTTCCTAGGCTTGTGTTGAGGGCGCTTGCCATTTTCCAGCTCCCCGTAAAAAATTTGTTTTGGCAGCCTACAATCTTTCATTCGAACTAAGTGGCCCACCTAACACATGTGAGATCTGATTACAAGGGTCTCAACACTAGAGCAACATGGACTTCAGTATCAGGTACTTGTGCTTGCCACTTGATGTTTAAGATACGTATCAAGCATTTTTGGTGAAATCGTTCAAGCCATTTAATGTGCCTTTGATGCAATGTCCATGTCTCCGATGAATACAACAGTGTGGTTAGCACACAGGTCTTGTAGACACAGATCTTAGTCTTGTCTGTGATGCCATGATCAGACCACACTCTCTTCTCCAACCTTCCAAAAGCTACAGATGCCTTCTGAATTCGCCTGTGGATTTCAGTGTCGAGACAGCCATCCCCCGACAGAGAACTTAAAAGGTACACAAATGAATCAACTACTCCCAGTTTAGTACCACAAACCATGATGTTTGGCTCCACATTACTTCAAATCTATCTTTTATATATATATATATATACAAGGGGCGTGCAATAAGTAATGCTTCTGACCCACTTCCCATAGCAATAGAGCAACGAAACTTGCCACAGTTATTAGTCTTTCTCTACATAGGAACCACTCAGAGTTATGCATTTCTCCCATCGTTTGATGCAGCTCTGGAGACCGTTTTTGTAGAACACCCCAGGTTGGTCCTCAAACCACGACGTGACTTCAAAAATCAAGGCTGCATCATCTGGGAAATGCTTTCCTTTCAAAAACAACTTCATGGCTGAGAAGAGGTGAAAGTCAGAAGGTGCAAGGTCAAGAGAGTAGATAGGATGGGGGAGGATTTCATAACCACATGCCTGTGCTTCTGATCTGGCAACATGCGAGTTGTGGACCGGAGTGTTGTCCTGCAGGAGGAGGGTAGCTTTGCTGATCTTACCCCGCCTCTTGATTTTAATAGCTTTCCTTAATTTCCTCAAAAGTGAAACATAATAGGCTCCTGTAATTGTGGTACCTTTTGCCAGGAAATCTATCATCACTACTCCGTCCTGGTCCCAGAAAAGTGTGAGCATGACCTTGCCAGCGGAGGGCTGCATACTTGCCTTCTCTGGAGGTGGTGAGTCCAAGTGCTTCCACTGCATTCACTGGGCTTTGGTTGGTCTCTGGATCATAGTGATGGACCCAGGTTTCATCCTGTGTAATCAGTCTTTTGAAAAACTGATTCATCTTCTTGGCACATCTCCAAATTCATCCTTGAGCACTCAACGCGTTCTCGCTTCTGGAACGGTGTGAGCAACCTGGGAATCCATCTAACAGATACCTTATGCATATGCAAATGGTCATGAATGATAGTTTCCACGGACCCTGTACTAATCTTGACATCTTGGGCTATTTGGCGAATAGTAGTACACCAATCTTCTAAAATGGCAGCCTCAACTTGATGGACAGATGCCTCATCAATGGCAGAAGGGGGTGACCAGGTCTGGGAGCTGTTTCCACAGAATTCCGGCCATGTTTGAATTCACGATGCCAGCGTTTTACAAGGTCATATGATGGGGCATTATCACCATAAGTTTCTTTCATTTCATCAAAAGTCTCCTGTGGTGTGCATCCTTTCAAATACAAAAACCGGATCACTGCTCGACATTCAACAGGCTCCATTTCACACCTGACTCAGTTCAAACACCTGTGAAACAGAAACCACAATTAGTTCAGAGCTGTAATTTGCCACATAACCCGTAGAGATATAAACCATTGCACATGAAAAATTTCAGCTAGATCAGACAACTAAAAGTGAGTCAGGGGCATTACGCGCCTACATATGTATGTATATATATATATATATATATATATATATATATATATATATATATATATATATATATTAGGTTGGTGCAAAAATAATGTCGTTTTCTGACATGTATATCTGACAAAAACGACATTATTTTTGCACCAACCTAGAGTGTATGTGTGTGTGTGTGTGTGTAAGAGAGAGAGAGAGTTGGTTGGTTGTTTTAGTTTTATGGCATAATATCAACCCTTTTCAGGTCATTTAATGCCGAATCCAAAGATTTGGAAGAAAAATTTTTTAATAGAATATATTTGTTGTTTTCAAGTCGGTTTCTATTTAACCCATAGTTGGGACCCTAACAGGTACTACCACTCCTGGTCAGAGTGGACCCGGGAGCAATGGCAATTAAAGGGTGGCTCCACACTCCCCAAAGCCCGAAAGCTGGGGCCTCACCACTGGATATAGTTTAAGGTCATATCCAGGACCGAGAGAGAGAAAGAGAGAGAGAGAGAGAGAGAGAGAGAGAGATGTCATATCCAGGACCGTGTGTGAGAAAGAGAAAGAGGACACTTATCAATTTATATACTCAACGAATTTTTAATCTTCAGACTTGAAATTTGGTATATAGTGTATTCAGACATGTGGAAAACATTTTAATGGGTTTTCATCTGGAAAAATGCGCTGCTAAGGGGTAAAAATTGAAAAATTGGTACTTGGGAGACATCGGATTTTTTTATCTGTTTCATGAGACTCAAAAACACTTTTTAAAATCGTGGCAAGCTCATCTAATAGTTATCGTACTTGACTCTCTGTCCTTAGGTTTTGGTTTCGATCTATGTTCGAGTATTTTCTTTTCTTTTACTTAAACACACAGTTTCTTTCCATTTTTGCGTACTTCATTTTTTTTTTAAAGGAATTTAGCTTTACGTTTAATACCAGGCAACACTGTGTACATCTTCTAGTGCATGTGTATATATATATATATATATATATATATATATATATATATATATATATATTATAAATTTTTTGATTACCGTAAAATCCTGCGTAATGTATGCATATTTTTTTACAAAAGTAAACGAACGAGGAGTGAGTATACATTTCACCAAAAAACCTTTATAACTATTTCTTTTTCAAATATTTCCTCATAATTGATTGAAGATAGTGACTTTATAAACTAAATTTCATCTATATTTTTCATGTGTAATTTTTCATATTTATTCACTCGTGCTTTTACTTGTGCTTTTTTTCCTTGTGCCATTTTTATCTTGTCATTTCTTCCGGTTCTATCTAAAGTTGTTATTATGATGTATAGATTTTCGTTTTAATAGTAGTTTGAAAACAACAAATACTTATCATTTTATCTCCTGCTTTCTGTGTGCTTCTTGCCTTCCTTTATATATATATATATATATATATATATATATATATGTATATATATATATATATATATATATATATATATATATATATATATATATATATATATATATATAATCGAGCCAGAGATGTCTCGTGATGCAGGGTTCGAATCGTTCGACTGGTATTAATCGTGACACCCTGCACTGAAGATTCCCGAAAGGATGAAACACTAGTGTCTGTAGGTATTTAATTATTATAGTAGAAAATAATTATATATATATATATATATATATATATATATATAGACTTATATGTAATATACTGAGTTTGTGTAATTCAGTAAATTTTCATATACCAATAGGTTTTAAGCCAAAAATGGTTGACTTAAGGATTAAGCTACAAAATTATCACATTTCATAATCGAGCATTAATATACTGACAGGAATTTAGGAACCCAACAAATGGGATATACTTACAAAAATTTTTCTTTTTTTAAAAACTTTTTTTCTTTTTTTAAATGGCTTAGGGCTCCCCGTAAAAACTTCACATAACTCTGTTTTTAAATAAGGATGTATTAATATAGATGATACATTAATATTTAAATGGGCTTTTCCGTAACCACAATCAAGGTAAATGTTTCTCGCATGCTTTTCCCGTTAGGGATTCCCCCCCCCACACACACACTTTTTTTCTTTCTATTCAAAAAATGCTACATTGCCTAAAGTGTGTTTATTCATAAAGTCTGAAGAAATTCTGGTTTTTGAAAATTTTCGAACGATATAATGCTTGAAATTGTCAAACTAGACATTGCCATCAACACCTTGTCTTGATTTTGCACACAGAGTATATACATATATATATATATATATATATATATATATATATATATATATATATATATATATATATATGACATGTTCTCTGAGAGGTGTCCAACCCCGGCAGCTGTGAGGGTCAATTACCTCATGTATTTACCTCCAGCGACATCAGTTTTGACAGCTTCGCCTCCAACCATTCCGTGCATTTTTGCTACTAACTGCCATGTATGTGTGTGTGTGTGTGTGTGTGTGTGTGTGTGTGTGTGTGTGTGTGTGTGTGTGTGTGTGTGTGTGCATTGTTTCAACATGCGACACATGGTGTGATAATGTATGGAAGTAAAACCTGATCAGTGAGGGTTGAGGGTATATGTTGAATAAAGAGAAGTGATATGAGAATGATATGATAGACGTATAATATGTCATAAAAAAATGCTTAGTTCTGGTGAGTTCAGAAAAGGATTAAATATAAGGAGATGTTGCAGAACAGAAAACTTTGATAGTATGGCTATATTCTCCAAAGATTCAATAGTCTTGGTTGCTTTGCATAAAAGTCATATTTTCTCTATACCTCTCAATATTTCATAATTAAAAATCTTTGTGACTATGGCATATCTTTGAGGAAGTAAAGGACAGACACCAAATTTCCATTACAATAACAATAATTAAAATTCTGCCAAATGATAACTTTTCTAGGTTTCTTTAATTATCACAATTAAATGCTTTCTGAAACCTTAGGAAGATCTCCATTATTCCAGTAATCATAGCAGCAACTGGATTAATGAAGAATAATTTCAAAAGCCACCTGGCAAATATACTTAGTGAACCAAGTGCAAGAGAGATATAAACAATTGCACTTAAGGGGATGGTTAGAATCTTAAAACGATCTCTTGGTTGAAATGCATGAGATAGCAGGTCTGGTAGATGCCCCAACCCCAGCTAAAACAAAATGATAAGAAAGTGTGACTGAGTGACAAACAAAGCCTTGCATCGATTTGCAAGGACGCATCTACAAATGATTAATTTCTTTTCTTTCTTTTCTTTTCAGGAATCCGGACTGATTCATTAATGTCAACAGGTTTTGGTCATACAGCCTACGGATAAAGAAGAAAGCTGCAACAAAAAGAAACCAAAATACAAGTTCACATTTTGTTAACACATATCCACTTATTATGTAATATTCCTCTCATCAGTTATTTACATATTTCAGACAGTTATCCCCATTGCAATTGTTGTCGGATCTGCAATGTTCCGGCTGCTGTATTCTTCAGGCTTTTCCAGGTGTTTTTCTTGTCGTCAATAATTTTTTGGTTAATTTATACATGAACCTGTAGAATATGAAGTTGTGAAATCTCATTCTAACATTTAAAAACAACTTTATTGGTCATCTTCGTTAGTAAGAATAAAGAAACAGGTTAGTCATGAAAAATGTTCTTGTGTGGAGACGTAGATTAAAGATTAGACAGGCCTGTTGAAAGAGACAGAGTTCATGTATGTTTGCGTCTAAAGTAGTAATGAAAACGTGCATCATGAAAGATTAGAGACAGTATTATAGGATAAGAAAGAGAGTTTGTGCATGTACCGTATGGAGGTCCGTGTGTGGAGATAGCCATGTTGGCGTGTTTTTATTCACATCTTAGTCGAACTCCGAGCCTAAAGGCTGGATGAATTCTGTTGAGTGCCAAGAGAAAAGTTGGGGGCGAACAGGTCCATTCCATATGGAGTTGTTGTCAGTCCAAGATCTAAGAAGAAAGAGAGAGAGTGTGTTGTTGGTTAAACCTTTTCTAAACTCAGTCATGTGACTGAGAGCTGGCTTCTGATTGGACAAGCCAGGAAGGAAGTGTATTCAAAATCTGTAGCTGCAAGAATTCGTTCCTGCTTGTGTTTGTTACAATTTCATCTGCTACAAACCCTTTAAGCCTTGTATATGACCTTAAACTATATCTGATGGTGAGGCCCCAGTTTGCAGGCTTTGGGGAGTGTGGAGCGACCCTTAAATTGCCATTGCTCCAAGGTCCACTCTGACCTGGAGTGGTAGTATTTGTTAGGATCCCAACTATGGGTTAAATAGAAACCAATATGAAAACAAAATATATTCTATTAAAAACTTTTTCTTCAAAATCACTGGATTCAGCATTAAATAACCTGAAAAGGGTTGATATGCTGTAAAACAAAAACAACCAACCAACCAACAAACCCTTTATTTCCACGGCTGTGATGGGCTGTTCTTATTTTGAATCCCAACTATTCAAATAAGTTAGATCAGTATTAAACTTTTGGTAATGTTAAAGAGAAAAAGGATGGAAAAACATATAGACAACAAATATATGTTACCAAAAGCAAGAAAAGTTACTTTTCTACCTACTTGGGTGTGATTTTTTTCTGTTTTAAATTATTTTTAAGCATTTTTTGCTTTTTTTAGTTCAGTTAAAATATACGGTCAAATATATTACACTTGAACAAAAAAAAAAGTCTGATACTGAAGCTATTCTCTATCTCTACAAATCTATTATGAGACCATGTATGGAGTGCTGTTGTCATATTTAGACTGGTGAATCTCTATCCGATTTGTGTGTTCTTGATGAAGTGCAGAAATGTATCTATAATTTGATTGCCCCCCCCCATACTTCTTGTTCTCTGCAACCTCTTTCTCACAGACATCATGTTACTAACCACAGTCTTTTTTATAAATTCTACTATGGCGTGGGTTCTTCAGAATTATCTTATCTATTCCCTGCTTCCTTTGTTCCAGCTCGTTTGATTTGTTGTGGTCTTCATAAATTTGTTAATTTGATGCCTCATTGTAATACAGCTTCTTATTGCAGTAGATTATTTATGTTTTTCTTTTCTTGGTAGTTTCAAGACTAAGGCCAAATGGCATCTCCTGTCTTTGCAATTATCATCTTTCGTTATTATCTCCTTGCATCAAGTGGCTTCATTCCTTGTCTGGGGTGATTTCCATTTAAAACAAAATACTTGCCTGCTATCAAAATATACCGATATTGTAATAGTTTTATGTATTCACGCTAAGAATGCGACATTGAAAATTATTAGGTTTGTGCAAAAACAATGTCGTTTTTTGACATTCAACTTCATGTCAAAAAAACGACATTATTTTTGCACCAACCTAATAATAATAATGATATGTTTTTTTTTCATAACAGGATTATTTTAAAGAACCTCTTCTTGTTATTCATTTCCATTACCAAAGATTGTTCAATTTAATGTGCGATGGGAAGATTTTCGCTGTGGACTAAATGAAGGATTAAAGGTTCAAAATTCTCTGCGAAAATGCACTTCAAGAAAATCCTGGGAGTTGAGCATGAATATTGCAATAACGATGTAGATAACAGTTCTGAAATGTGTAAGTAATGTAAATAAAATTTCATGTCAAAATATGCCATCAAATATTATCCTGCCATCATCTGCTGCACTCGTATCAATTCATCATTGTCATCTGCCATCTTCCCCCCCCCCCCATTATATTTGAATATTTCTTTTTTTTTTCTCTCTCTCATGTTTCCATTTCCATCTTCTTCAAATTTGTAACATCGGCTTATTTTGAATTTCTGTTTTTCAATCCTCACACTTGAATACCCCTTTCACATTCATTAACGTCCCTCCATGTTGTTTTAATCAAATGTATCTAAATTCCTTTTACCAAACGTTTATTTTGATCTCATTTAAAGGATTTAATTCAGACTCAGCTTGCAGTTGGAGATTGCACAACCTCTGCTTCATTATAAAAACATCTTTCAAAAACACAAAAAGAAAGCATCTTTCACGTTTTAAGACAGATGAGAGGGTTATACAATAATATTTCAAGAATAAAGAAAAGCAAAAGCAATGTCTTGAATTTCTGGAGTCTTTTTGATCTCAACGCTTATCACTTAAGGGTGGTGTAAGCTTTAGCATAATGGAAACAGATACGTAACACAACATTGGAAATCAGAGTTCAAATTACCATCAAATAATATTCTGTTCATTTACTTACTGACTCCGTTTGGAAAGGTATGAACCCTTCCATCAGTTACAAATTGAATAACAATTTGTCAACATCGAATTATCTATAATAAAGAGTAATGTAATATGTATTTATTTGTATATGAATAAATATAAATCCGCCCCTTCACACAAAAGATAGCGAGTAAAAAAAAAAAAGTGCCTTTTTCTGACCTCTGGACAAAACCATTTGAAGTAGTGAGAGGAGGCGAGAAAGCAAATAGCAAGTCAGACAACCCTCACTATTTGAAATGAATCTGGAAAGAAATCCCCCCACTCTAAATAAGAACTTAACGGTAGGTGTTATTTTTTAAGTAATCAAAAATTATGATAATATATATATATATATATATATATATATATATATATATATATATATATATATATATATATATATATATATATATATTAAATATTTTTCAATGTAATCCGGGAAAATATTCGCCCCATATTTTCCCGGATATATATATATATATATATATATATATATATATATATATATATATATATATATATATATATATATATTAAATTATTAAATTATTTTATATGAATATTAATGCGAACACTTAAAATTAAATTATTCTATTATTTTATATGAATATTAATGCGAACACTGGCGAAGCATAAGGTTTTTGTCATTTTTTAATGCAGAGTTTGTATTATAATATTAGAAATATTAAATTATATTAAAGAAAGGCTGAAGATTGTCAAAACACGATTTTTTTTTCCTTTTTTGTAATGTCGGCACACATAGCTGATAGCTTTCAATGGGACAATCTGGTGCATCCGGAATCAGGTTGGGGTTGCTCTATGGGCCGATATGATGCAAACTTCAAATCGGCAATGACAGTGTATCACTGAAGATCTCCCCTGATGCATCCGAAGAATATATTTCATGATTAATTAAAAATAAATCCATAAAATTACCATTTTTTTTTTTTATTTCTATCGATTAAAAAAATATATATACATAAAAAGTTCAACGATATTTTTGTACATTCAATTGGTTAATTTTAAGTTTTGGCTTTTATAAAACTGATATAACACGAAATAGTTGTGAATAAAGAAAAGAATATCATTTTACTTTTTACAAATTTTATAATGCAGTTACTTATGTAATATTCTGGCTAACAGTAATTTGCATATTTCATACAGTCATCCTTTATTGCATTTTCAACCTTGTGCCATGCACGAAGCAACCAATTTGCCCTTATCATTACAGAACACATTTATTCATACTTTGGTTCCTGGTCATTCTTCTTGTACACGCTTTTGCTATGACCTCCTTCCCAGGCTGAGGAAATATATGTCTTGTAATTAATGTTTTTTTGTTTGTACTTTTAAAAAAGCTGACTCAGTTTTGATGTACAGTCAATTTTGATCTCATTTATACCTTTAAAAAGGCTGGTTTAACACAATTCTGATGGAAGACAACGGTCATTCATTCCAATTCACTGAGCAGAGAGGGGGAGAGCAGAGAAACAGATATTAAAATCAAAAATTTAGTTATATTGTCAGCCAATACCATTACGAGTCTGACACCTTGAGTACTTCTAAATGGACTTTCTTTGCTATCACCTGCTCTCTTTGAACCACGTGACATTTTTACTCCATTCCCACAGCTTAAATAATTTTCAATCTGGATACAGCAAATTGACCTTTGCTGACCTCTGTTTTCTATAATTCTCAATTAAATTATATACTTGACAATGTACCCGTTCAATATCCAACACTTGGTGTGCTTGTCATATTTACAACGTTTCAACTACATTGGCTATTGTTGTCATTAGTAACTGCTATGGAAATTCCCAATTGAACCTTTTATTTAATCAACTCGGAAAGACAGTTCTCATGTTGCAACCCCTTTCTGAAGCCATTTTGATCTTAACTTTTATCTAAGGTTCGATTATAATTTGAGGATGGGATGGTTATTTTTTTTTTTTTCTTCCAAATAGTCAGGAGTACATGATTTGCCAAATAGATATCATAGAAGATTATGGGATCTGCTATGCTGCTGTCGTTAAATCAGATATATTGTGGTCATAAATAAAATAAAACAAAAAACAGTATACAATTCCATTTTTTTTAATTTAATTTTATTTTCTTCCAAACATTTTCCGATGATTTTTCAGAATATCCAAGAAAGCAAAAATAGGAGTGAAAAAATAAATGCACAACAAATGAATATTATCAAAGGCAAGCTAAGTTACTCTTCTACCTACCTGGATAAGATTTTGTATTTTAACTTATTTTAAAGTGTTTTCAATTAAAAATAAAGGTAGTGTGAAGCCTGTCGAGTTAGAAAGAAAAACAAAATAGTGGTCTCATTCGAGCCATAGTCCAACCTCGATAATCGCTCAAAAATCGAAAACTAAACACAATAATGATAGAAAATTACATTTTCGCATGATTAGTGACATTTATTTTTGAGCGATTATCAAAGCTGGAATGAGATCATCATTTTGTTTTTTATTCATAAAGGTATTCATAAAAGGTAGTGTAAAGTCTATCGATAGGCTTTACACTACCTTTATTTTTAATTAAAAAACACTTTAAAATAAGTTAAGACAAAAACAATGTTCAGGTAAGTAGAAGAATAACTTAGCTTGCCTTTGGTAACATTTATTTATTGTGTATTTATTTTTTAATCTTTGTTTTTTTTTGTTTTTTGTTGTTGTTGTTTTGTTTTTTTTGCTTTGTTGGTTAATATGGAAAATTACCAATTTTTTGTTTTCCCCTGCCCTCAAGACTAAGGTGACCTTTTTTCCCACATGTCAGATTTCAAGTACACTTCTAATTTTTATAAGACCAAATTAACTAAACCAATCCTACATATAATGGAAATATTAATAGATTAGATTCTTCCATGTTAAAGTAGGTTTAATGATTATCTTCAAATCAGTAAGTAAATCGATTTCATTTCTTTTCCTGTATGTTTTAAAGAACTTTGTTCTACATTTTTAGAGGAGTGGGCTAAAACTTTTTTTTAACCCAAACCTAACCCTAAGTTAGGAATATCAGTTACACTACCTATAAAGTAGGTGCCCATTTTTACAATGAAGGTGTGATAGCAAATCATAAAAAGCATAATCATGTTGACACACCGGTTCCTGTTAGAAAGTTAAGCAACATTGAGCCTGGTCCATACCAGATGGTTGACTATTTGGGAATACCAGACGATATATGTAGAACGTTCATATCTCTCTGCAAGGAGTACAAAAACCTAACATCATCATCTCCCCTCACTGAGATGTATATGAAACTAAGAACCACTTGTAAATTTGATATTCCCATGAAACTTCCTTCTCCGAGGAAAACCAGTTCAACCAGCCTCTGGTGACTTTTTTTTTACATGGCACTAATTTTAGCTTAACTGTAACCATATGTTTTAGTGTCGTTTGCCTTTTTAAATTTTTTTCCATGACTTACATATTGTAAATGCTTTGGGTATTTCGGGTTTCTTATGTAAATAATAACCAGAAATATTCGGATCGAGTTGCCTCCCCTGCTATAGAAGCATTATTAATAATTGTTCTTGTGCAATCGACAATAATAATCTGCAAGCTTTTGAAAACATTTAATCTAAAAAATACTCAGACTCTGCCCCGAAACTTTATTATACTGATAACAGCATTTCATCTTTAAGAATTGCATCATAATTCCAGTTTCAAACATCAAGTCACCATAAATATTTTTATAAAGAACCTATTTTTAGAACAGAATAATTTTTATATATTAAAAAGATAAATTATCTAAAATAATTAATTTAAATAAAAATTATTTGAAAAAAAAATTACATAAATTATTTAAACTTTGATTAAACAAAAACTCTGCAATAAAAATGTATTAATTTTCAGTAAAAAAAAATTAAAAACAAAAATAATTTCTATATTTTTACAAACATTCCATATTATTTACTAAACTATTTATTGCAATTATATATTCTTGCATTATTGCATTTAAACAAATTTTTTGGGATTAAACAACTTGATTGCTAACATTTTTTCTCATGTAAAATTTTCGCAGCAAGAAATTTTATGTACATATTGCTATTTTATGTATGTATACTGGTTTTATAAAATAATATATTACACACACACACACACACATGTATATGTGTGTGTGTGTTTATTTATATATTTGTTCAGTAGTTACTTCAATAGTGCTCAGTGTGTGAGTAGTTGTATGAAAATATACTTATGGCAAGTAATTACATAGAAATATTTGTGTATCATTCCTGGGGAAAACAACAGGCTAATTGTCTGATTAGCCTCATGATTTCGTAGCTTACTTGCCATAAGTATATTTCATATGCATACATACGTGTGTGTATATATATATATATATATATATATATATATATATATATATATATATATATGACAATTAAAATGACTTTTTCTTTTACATGTCAGATTTCAACTATAGTTTCAATTTTTATGGGATCAAATTAATTAAACCAATCCACGATATATATATATATATATATATATATATATATATACATACACACATATATATAATTATTTTCATAGCCAAACAATGTTGCAGCTCACAAGAGCCATGACAGCCAGCAAACCGGAAGTCCAAGTCTCAAGTTTCACCCTCATTTGGGCTCATCAGTTAGACACATCCGAACTCGGGATTCGAAACCCAAGCCTCTTGCATGTGAGAGGAACACTCTACCAACTGAGCAAATGACCCACACAAAAGAAAGTCTATTAACTATCATGGATCAAGCAAATCGCAGTGAAATCAGACAGTGGAACGAACCTGCTTGTATGCTCTTGTGAGCTGCGATATTGTTTAGCTGTGGAAAAAATTATATGTTCTCTTACATTCTGAAGGTTATATATATATATATATATATATATAAATATATATATATAATGGAAATATTGATATATCTGACAAAATAAGCCAAAAAGAAGAAAACATTTTTTAAGAGCATAATACTTTTTTTACGTTCTGCTCAATATTTATTGTGATGAAATATTTTCTTTCCTATAAATTGCAGGTAGATATTAATAAAAAAAAATAATTCCTTGTTATGAAATAGACGGCATCTTGCTTCTGAAAAACGACTTTCATTTTTGTTCCATAAAACCACTTTGTGGTTGATACTGAATAATAATCTTACACATTGGTAGCTATACTTGCATGATCTCAAAAGTTTTGTGTGGTATTGGTTGATACAACGGACACTCCATATGCATCTAACACGTACTCGACAAACATTGATACAATAATCTAGCTCCGTCCAACCTCTGAAATGAAAGACTCTTTGTGTATCTTGTTAGCTTAGTTAAGTAAGTTTTACTATTATTTTCAAACTCTTATTAACAAACCCCGGGGAGTTCATCCGATAACTTACATCTTAATAGAAATTCTATGATTAATAGCAAAGCACGATTATTGCACATGCTGCTTTATAATAAACGGAAATACTATAAACGACCTAAACCTACCCAGAATTATCTGGCAGAAGTTTTGGTATTTATGCAGAATATGGATCGCATTATCATTGGTATATTCCTGGCAGGTTACTTAAACTGCCAGAAGGTGTAGAAATATTTAACCAATGAAATCGCAGCAACCGACAATTGGCAAACAGTATATTTTGTTTATTAAATTTGGCGCTTCTACACTATTGGGACGAGATTTCGTAGTCGATAAATGGAGTTTTTAGATTAAAAAAACTGATTTTTTTGGTCAATTCTAATAAATTACAATGGTAACTTCCAAATTGTGCAGTCGGAATTATCTACATATTACTGAATTATTAAAAAAAAAAAACTTTAATCGTGGTAGCAGGCAAAAAATTGCTGCCATCTTGTTTAAATCTAAATGCAACATTACCTTCCTTTTGAACTCTCCTGTGTCTTACGATCGTATTCATCAAATTCTATTTTTATTTTCTTTAATGAATAATTTTCTACCTTATCAATTTCATAATTTTTTTTTATATAATCATCTTAAAAATATGAGAAATACATAGATACTATAGTTTTCATGTGAAATTCAGTATTACAATTTCCGAAATTTCATCCCAATAGTGTAGAAGCGCCTTAAAATTATTTTATGGTATCTTTTATTTAGTAAATTATTTCAGTTTTCATTTGCTACTTTAAAAAAAAAAATGGCCAGCGTTTTGCAAAAAAATAAAGTTTTTATTCAGTACTTTCTGGTGGTTTACATAACTTGTCTGAATTTACTGATGATAATGTGTTCCCTATTCTGCATGAATACCAAAGTTTTACTTTCATTTTTTATTTTTATTTTTTTTTTTTGTGCTCTACTTTTATTAACTATGACACATGTTTTTTACCAAATTTTTTGAAAGCTAGGTTCAGGTTTCTCTGTATTTTGGGCACCAAATGTGACAAGATTTGTCATAGAAACTCTCAGTCTTGTCATAGAACTAAATGTTTCTTGTGGTGCAATGGCCACATGCACTCCAATTGGTTGCTTTGTCAATTATCCTGTGCCCATGTAATGTTTGAAATAGCTACACAACTTTGATGTTTACACAATATCACACCAGTAAGATACATCAACGTGCCATGCTGTATAACTTGGTTCTATTAATAATTTAAGGACCAAACAATACTGTCAAAATTAAATTTGTCAAAATAGCATTTAAATAAAAATAATAAAATAATAATTTGGTTACAAAACGTCATTATTCAAGAAAAAAAAAATCAGAAACGAAACCAGATTGAAAGTGAAAATGCAACTTCAAATCTATATAAGTAAAACTAGTCTGAAATCAATCTGTTATTTATCTGGCCGGTACATATCACAACGAATGAAGCAAAACAGTCAGTTGTGTCTATCGTAGTTGCAAGTTGATAATAAAATGAATACGTAATAAAATACATAATAATATATGGATAAATGTATTGGGAGAGGGGGGGAGTACAATATTTCAAAAAGTTTTCTCAATTTAAATGATTTAAATGTGCACAATAGTTAGTTTGCTCTTTTTTATTATTATTATTTTATATTATTTTATATTTTATATTATTATATTTTTATTTATTATCAATATGTTTGCTGAAATATGTATTGAAATATGATTTTAATTTTTCAACAAAATTGCCTCTTTTGTGACAGTGTCACATTGTATCCTATACTTTTATTCATCAGTTTTTATTGAATTTCATATTTTTATTGCAAAAATGTTATTCTTGGTTTTTCTGAAAAAAAAAAAAAAAAGAATTAATTTGTACATTTTTTTTTTTTCAATTTTTTCTCATATGTATTTATTTTATTTATTTTAATGTAAACAATATCTTCTCTATTAACAAAATAGATCTCAACAGATGGAAAGATGTTGTTTCAAATTTATTATCTGTGCTGGATTAGTGGCAGATGTCGTTGTCAACCCAAGAATAAAAATAGATCTAGTTTCATTAATTCTTCAGCATGAATTGTTTCGATTCCAACCATTGCATAAAACTTTTTTTTTATTTGGAATCACTACTATCAAGGCCCATTCAAGGATAAGGGTTAATGAACGTAAGGTGGTAATGTAATAATCGTTAATAGTGTAAACTGGGTAGAATTTGCTTATTTATGGAGAGGGCTCAACAATATCTTGCTTACATATGATTTGAAGGCTATCATGCTGCATACAACAGTAAAGCAGGACAACAGGACAGTGTTTCACGGGCGGGCAGTTCTGGGAAAAAAAGGCGCTTTGTTCATGGAATCTGTTTAGATTTAGGAACAGATAGAGAGTGGGGGAAATCGTTTATAGTGATTGTAACTAGTCGAGTGTTTTTTGTGAAAGTTTAGCAAGGGAGAACCATAGATTGGAGTTCAGTCGAACACTTACCATGAAAATAACGATAGAGCAGAGACAGGCTTGCAACGTCTCTTCTGTGGGAAGTGGGAAAGAGGTAGCAGGGAAGAGAAAATGGCATCACCTACTAGGTTTTGAAGTCAGTTTTGAACTCTATCAACACTGGATAGAGTACGCCGAGCAGCTCCTTATACAGATAGAAGATTGCATTGGCAGAGAGATTCGTACTTGAGCGGTAGAGTGACCCAACCATATTTCCCCGCAATCCTAGCAACAGATTTGATGTATGTGCTCCATTTCAGATCAGGAGTGAAGATCAGTCCCACAAGCTTACTGACATCACATTAGCATTAACGAGAGTAAAAAGTAGACCTTGTGTTCGACAGCCTTGTAGCCTTTGCTTTACTTATTTTGTCCTCTCGTCATCACATCCCATGAGCGATGTTTCTGAAAATGAGGAAGGCTCGTTGTTGTCTGTGACAGAATATACCCATCTAACAATTATTGTTCACTAATTTTTGTACTTAAATTTTTTTTTTTTTTTTAACTTCTTACATCAAGTGCCTTCATATTTTGTTTTGAGCGATTCCCATAATAAAATAAATTCCACAAAAGAAGCTTTTGGGAATTGTAATCCTATTGTCTATTAACAGAGAAAGATCATAGTCTAGAGTCAAATTGATCTATCATTGCCTTATGATGACTAATTTGAAAAGAATAAAATATCAACATAGGGTAATAATGGAACAAGAAAGACTAAATAAGTTTACATAATTGAACATGAACTTTTGTGTAAAATTGACACATTTTTTTCAGTTGATGAAGCTGATGGGTGTTACATTTACATTGAGGAACTTCTTGCTTTTGTTTCTTAGAGAAAATTGAATCGGAGAGACTTTCGTCTTAGCTCTTTTACATTCTTATTGTCAAGCCGCCACCAATTCTATCACTCTGAAGAATCCCTTAAGAGATATTTTTTAATTAAAAATTTTCACTTAAAGTTATGCATCTAATTAGCTAACGAAACACATGATATTATGATTAGTCAATGAAAGTCTTTATTTCACACTTATAATTTACATATTATTTCTTTTTATTTTTTGTCTTCCAAATTATTTTCATGTTGCACAAAGTTGAATATACATACTACTTAAATAAATGTTAATTTTAACATCTTTTTTTCATGTTTGGACATTTTTTTGTGTGTGGGCCTGACTCTTAAAAATGCAACAAACATTATGCTAATTTAATCCAGCCCTGTTTATTATTTAACCATTAATTTATTTTAAATTATTATTGAATCTTTAATTTAGATTTACAAACCTACAATATAAAAGGTTAATTTAAAAAACGCTTAAGATTGTATAAAAGTTCGAATTTTTCCAATTCGTTCTTACCTTTGCAAAAAAAAAAAATGTGTTTTGTACTCAAACTTTTAAAAAAATTTTAAATATCGAATTTGTATAGAGTGAATAAAAATGAATTTCTAATTCTGTTTTAAACCAAAAAATGTGCCTCAGTTTGAAAAAGGTTTATAAAGATTTTTAACAAAAATGTCTGTGTTTTTTATTCATTTTCAATCTGAAATGTTCAATTGTTGTTTGCATGTATTTATTACCTTGGAATAAGACATTTGAAAAAACAATTTTTGATTACAATATCTAGGAAGCATGTGAAACACATCTTGAATATGGTAAGAGTTACGAGGACCGTTCAATAAGTAATGTCTCTGATCCAGTTCTCATAGCAGTAGAGCAATGAAACCTGGCACAGTTATTAGTCTTTCTATATACAGAAACCACATTTAATACAGCGTTGGATATTGTTTCTACAGAACAAGTAAATCCTCAGGTTGATCTCCCCAACCACAACATGACTTTGAAAATCAAGGCTGCATCATCTGGGGAAACGTTTTTCTTTCAAAAATAACTTCATGGCTGGGAAGAAGTGAAAGTCAGAGGGTGCAAGTAGGGGGGATTGGTAGAATTTCATAGCCATATGCCTGTACTTCTGATCTGGCGATATGCACATTGTGGAATGGAGCATTGTCTGGCAGGAGAAGCAAAATTTTGCTGATTTTCGCACTGCCTCTTGATTTCAATAATTTCTCGTAATTTCCTCAAAAGTGAAGCATAACAGACTCTTGTAATTGTGGTACCCTTTGCCAAGAAATCTGTCATCTCTACTCAGTTTTAGTCCTAAAAGACTAAGCATGATCTTGCCAGCAGACTGCTGCACCTTACCTTCTTTAGTGAATCCAAGTACTTTCACTGCATTTACTGGTCTTTGGTCTCTGGTTCATAGTGATGTATCCAGGTTTCATCCTATTTAATCAGTCTTTTGAAAAACTTTGAATCATCTTCTTGGCACATCTCCAAATTCATTCTCAAACACATGAAAAATTTCAGCTTGATCAGACAACTGGAAGTGGGTTAGGGGCATTATTTATTGAACGCTCCTCATATTTTCTAATGATTGTTCGTCCTTTTATAAGGTAATTAATGTACAAAATACTTTGTACATCCAAAAATATGGAGACCAAAACCTTACCTGCTGATATTGTAGTCTTTGATAATTTTGGATGCCTTTCACCTGTTGCTGTCGACTCAATTGACCGCTGATTTGACTCTTGAAGAGTTGAATCTATGTGTGATCCATTGTCACATATTGATGCAAAACTCATGTTTATTGTGTTGGAATAGTTGTGTTATGGCTTGCAAGTAGCCACAAAGAAGAACAAAACAATGGAGAACAGTTAAACATGTAACACATGAAAAACGGAAAGGTTACAAAGGATAGGTTACAAACGAACAGTGTAGGTAATTCACCGAGCATGCGAGAGTCGCTCTGGAATTAGATCCCCGCCTGGGATCACAATGAGTAAAGTTTATATGAACGATGGATTAGTCCATTTGGAGGGTGGTTCACCCACAACAAGTTGCAAACACATCTCTGAATATTCAGTACGTTTTTAGTCCTGAACAACTATGAGCAAACACAGCATTCACTTTGAACACATTCGCAAGTGTTCATGAAAAATAGTTAATATACTGGCTTTTAATATCTCTAACTCTTCTCTTATTTTGCACAACTTCAATTTGCAATCAGCTTCTTTTTTTTTAGCATCTTTATATATATAAAAGCGAAAATGTGTGTTTGTATGTTTGTATGTATGTATGTGTGTTTGTATGTGTCGCAAAAACTTTCGACACTGGTCACGGATTTTTGCCAGATCAGTATAATTTTAAAGTTCCAACCTTCGCCCGACAAATATCAAAAAATTGGCCCAAAACATTAATTTCTTCACCCTAAAATCATCAGTTTTCTACAGGGAGGGGTCAGCAAAAACTGTCCTCTCATGATAAGTTCGCTTCTACGCATGCGTCATACGACGTCGGAACATGATTTACTTTAAATATTTGAAAAACGGACACTTAGCTCAGTTGCTTAAAGCGCGGCCTTATTATTTAAAGGTTTTGGGTTTGAATCGTGGTGTGAGATGTCTTTTTTTTTTTTCGTTTTTTTTCATTTTAATATTGAAACAGGGTTATTTACGCCATTTTTCATGTGTTTTTTTGGGGGGGAGGTGTTATTTTTCAGATTTTTTAAAGAAGTTTAAACGTTCGTTTTTCTGTTTTCTTTTTTGGTTTTTCCGATTTTCGTTTGCCTTACGTTAGTTTTTTTTACTTCGCTTATTCTTATGTTTTGATTAACACCCCACCCCACCCCACCCGAGCACACACACCTACAAACACCTGAGCAACGCCGGGTACCCCCCCGCTAGTATAAATATAAAATATAAATATATTTCAGTTTAATCTTGCCTATTGGCATAATCATGTTGACACAACGGTTCCCATTAGAACACTGATATTAAGCAACATTGAACCTGGTCAGTACTAAATGGGTGACCTATTGAGACTCCCAGGTGCTGTATGTGCTCTCCGCTTATCTCGGCATTGTTTCCAGTCGTCCTGAACTTCTCCTTGCCACTGGACTCACAGTGCCGATTCATGAGAGGTGAGATTGGGGATCGCGCAACCCTCACAATTAATTACATCTTTTGTCTTTCAAGACTGAACGGAGATGTCGAGATCTTACCTGAGAATGTCAGGACGAGGAGTTTAAATGTTAAACTCAGGAAGAGTCCTCTCGACGTTGAAAATTGGTGATTGAAAAGTTTCTTATAGTTCTTTTCGCTTTTGTTTTTTACTAAAACGTCACCATTTATGAAAGCCTAGAAGCCACTTGAGGATAAGGGTTAGACATGATCAGTAATAGTGGAAATTGGGTAGGATTTGATTATTTAAGAAGACAGCTCAACAAGAGCTTGTTTACATTAGACTTGAAAACGGCAATGTTGTTGTCAGCTAGGAAGCAGTCCCACAGTATTGTATTCTACAGACAGGCAGTTCTAGGAAAGAAACTTTGCTCATGGAATTTTTGTTTAACTTTTGGCACAGATAGGGAGTAAGGAAAACTATTGATAGTAGTTTTTGCAGTAAACCTTTTACAGGGGGGAAGTAGATTGAACTTAGTAGAGCATCTGCTATGAAAATAATGATAGGGTACATATAGACTAGCAACGTCTTTTCTGTGAGGAAGAGAAAAAGACCTCAGTCACTAGATTTCAAAACCAGTTTTGTACCTTATTAAGGCAAGAAAGGTGTTCTGAACAGCTCCTTCCCTGATGTGGCAACAGTATTCCATCTTAGGATGTATTTGGTTCTTATAAAAATAGAGCATTGCATTAGGAGTTAGATATTTTCGGTAACAATAGAATGATCTGAATGATCTGATCACTTTTCCAGCAACTTTAACAACAGATCTGAGTGGATCAGGAATAAAGATCAGTCTCAGAAGCTTGTCAAAGCAGAGTGCTTTATGAAAGATATTCATTTCAATTGGGGCCAAGTGAGAATCAGAGTGCTGATGTTAAAAAGATAGAAGCTTGGTTTTAAAAGCATTAAAGGTAACAAGCCATCTTTTACCCCATTAAAAAAAAAAACGTAACATGTGGCCACAGCTGAGATTGAACTCACTACACGAGTTTGTAGTGTAATTCAAATCTTGTCCGTAGCTGAATACTTGATGCTTCGCTACGGCTATCAAGCATATTTTTTATCGTGATGCCATCACTAGATGGGTTGCCCATCATGGCTTAAGAAAGGCCCATTTACCTTCAAGAGAAGGATAGACCACACCAGTTTCCCAACCTGGTATTTTACCTCGCGGTAGATACAGTGCCTTGCCTTCCCAAATGGTCACATATCTTGTACTGGCCAGGCTCGACGTTGCTTAATTTTGGTGATCTGGCGAGAACCGATTTGATTGTGCCATATTTTTATCCCATTATACCAAGTGGTTAAGGTCAAAAGAAAAAAATTGGAAAAATATTTGTTAGCCTTGGAAATGTTACCATAAATCTGCATGATCTTCCAAATGATCTTAGAATACGAAGAAAAGGAGCTTTGCCTTATTAGCATTCAATAACCATTCATACATACTGGAGATCATTTTCGAAATATTCAGCCATTTCCCTCATACCAGGAATAAAGCTTGGTGTCACATATCTCAGACGCAATTACATCAAAAAGGCTAGGAGATATCTAACACTAAAGCCCTAACTTATCCGGCAAGGATATACATTCAGAGATGATTATTAGGATATTTGTTTTAGAATCGAATGGCCTAAATCCATATCGTTAGTTCACCACCTTATTATTTTTAAGGTAGTGAATTATCGCTAGATTGATTAATGATTTCAAGATTTTAGCAAACAGTGAGAGGGGACTGATGTGTGACGTAATCCCTCATTGGGGAGCTTTATATTCCCCCCAGGGGCCTGGGAGGGGCCGAGTAACTATGCTAGATAGCTAATCGTTCCTGGATGACACCAGATACCCCGAGGATTCTTCTCCGCTCGTCTGACGTAGTCTGTGAAGAGAGTTTTGAAACTTTGAAAACTTATTAAGAACTGAACGATATTTGTAAAAATTAATTGTACATAAGTTTGTGAAATAATTCTGCAGAATAGAATTCACGTGTCTGTTTTTCTTCCCGCCTGCGGCTTTGATATTTAAGATTCAATGTAACAACCCTCAGAGAAGGACTAGACGATATGAGCCGAGATTTTCAGATAAACAGGGGTCCTAGCCGAAGCTTCATTTTTTTAATTTATTTTACTTCAGTAAGTATTAAGAGATCAAGGGGCTCCCTCCTGAAGCTAACACTTGATTCTGTTATGATTTAAATTTATATCCGAGGGCTCTTTTAAGAATAGATGTTGTTCCCTTTATGGCTGCTATTTGTATTTTGTTACAGCATGGTCTTCCAGGGATTGCTTCTAAGTATTTAGGAAGATTCTTTTTTATTAACCCAGTTGCTCCTATCACAACCGGTATAATGTTTATTTCTTTCAGAGACCATGTCGTTTTTAGATCATTTTTTAGGTCCTGATATTTTGTTATTTTTTCCCGTTCAGCTCTGTTCAGTGTGGGGTTACAGATGGAGTGATAATTTTTCAGGCCAGTTCTTCATGTGGTGGGATTTTCTAATCATCTCAGTGTATCTGCTCTTAGCTGTTACTCTTAATGGTTTTTTGATGCTATAAATTTTTGCCAATTTTCAGCTGGCAGTTGAAATGGTGAAATGTTTGATGTCTAAAGTGCAATAGTAAATATGTAGATTGGATGAACTATTGGGGAGAGTGAGATTTGCTATGGAATTTCCGCATGGGAGAAAATGCTTTTATGGTTGCTTTGACTTTCTCTGCACAATGTTCAGTAGGAAGAGAAAAAGCTTTATTCTAGGTGCATCTTTAATGCAAATGTTGATAGATTCCTTATTCAGAATATTGGTAATATCTTGTTCTTTTGAGTAACAATGCTTTGGTTTGGGGTCAGGGTTTATTGTGATTTTACGCCATTAAAGTTAGTTCTATGTCCCTGAATATTTATGAAAGAGAACTTCAAAGAAAGAGACAATTTGGTTGTTTTTTTTTGGTTTTTTTTAGCAATACTCAGTTTGATTACAATTTTTTTAGTGTGTGTGCTTTTGAAGAAAATCATAAAGTAATTCATTCTTTTATTTTTTTTTTTTCGACTGTTATCAAAAGAATAAAACAGCTGACTCAAAATGCATGCTGGTGGATTTAATTTGGAAATTACATTATTTTTTAAAGGATTTTTAAGAAGTTCATTTTAGTATTTCCCACTATGGCATATTCTTATTTCAATGTATCATTGATTAATATTAACAGTAAATAATAAAAAAGAAACTGTAAGTCACATAGAAGCGAGAACCACACACACACACACACACACACACACACACACACACACACATATGTAGACACACAAGAAGTGGTTACGAAATTTCTATGATTATATTAAGCTAAATTAATGATCGTTTTGTTTTATTATCTAACTAATGTTTTTGTAATCTCTATATAATTTCTGGTTGCACTTTTGTCAAATACATACGGAATCATACACACGCTGTTAGTTCAGTATGAGAGCAAACAACGAATAACATAAACAACTTGAGTTTACAGTAGAACCCCGGGATACGGTGACCCTAGGATACATTTTTTCCAGGTTACGATGTGGAATACAATGTTTTTCCGGTCCCTAACGGTGTTATTCATTATGTTATTTGATTATATACATGTGTATTATATATTGTACTGTATTTTGTTACTAATTTTTAATGACGTACCCCGGGGTTCTACTGTATTTACATAATCGACGGACAGCAGTAAAGTGATGAGTGGTTGGCATGGAGGTGTGCGGTGCGGGCAGTGCAGAAATGTTTTCATTCTTTGGTCGTTGTCGATGCTCTCTGTCTCTGTTTATCTGTCTGTCTCTCTTGTAAGAAATTCTGCAGAAATAAGCAAACTTTTTAAAGGACGGTTTCTCTACCCACGGATTTGTTATAACCAATCAGATTGCATGTTATAACTGGCTGCCGAGAAAGTTCGTTGGCGTCAATATTCCTTTTCAGATTAGATTCCAGAAAGATGTCGAGGTGAACACACATAGAATTCTCACCGGATTCCAGGAAGATGTCGATTTGGTCATACGTGGAATTCTGCCTCAAATCCTAAAAGACGCAGGGCAGAACTGACTGGATTCTCACTCAAATCGAAGCTACGAAATTACTTGTTGCTTTGAGACGGTTTAAATGTGCAAATGTGGAGCGGAACTGTATCATTCAATTATCAATGCCCTTAAGTAGGGCAAAGTTATATCTGCACGCTAGTGCTACAATTTATTGTCTGTGAAGACGAAATTAAAGTCTAATGTTTGACCTGTCATTTATCCGTGATTGAACAGTAATCTACAAGGATTCCTTGTGTGTGCCCATCTAGCAGCATCCCTCAAGGAAGACATGACTTCTCCGACCTGCGCATACTTCATCAGCGGGAATTCTACCCAGCCTTTATCGAAGAACTATTTTCCCTTCGAGAATGTTACCAGCCCAAAATGGCAGATAGCTGAAGATGACACATCTTTTGCAAACATGAACTTTTTTACTTTAATAAAATTTATGTTGAAGTTATAAGCTGAGCTTGTTGTAATTTCTGTATGGTTTTCTTCCATTCTGCCAGGGGCAAAAACCTTGTGAAAGAAATCTCACACTCTTTGTTTCCGTTATCAGCTTTCTTCTTTTTACATTTCATGAGTCAGAATTCAATTGTTCTTTTGTTTTGCACTTTATGCACTTTCAATCCAGGTTAAAATGTAGGATATCCAATTGTTTCCATTTTTAGGTCATTTTCCATGACGCCCACTTTTGATCTGAATGTAGGTTGATGTCATTGCTCAGCAATTGGCCGATCTCTGGCATTGGATGTGTGCACCTACATTGGATATTTTTCGACATCGCCCGTCACGTATTCAGCAGTTTGTTTCCTTAAAAGATTTTATCATGTACATCTTAAGTACACAAAATGCATGTTAAAATATCATTGCTTTTAAGATTGAGTTATGTTTGAAAACAAAGTCCATTTTAATTGTTTTAATTAGTCATAACTTGTAATTCATTCTCTAAATCACCTATCTCTTACTAAATTTCTGTCTGGTACTCTCATCCTCTATCAAGTATGTATAATTCTTATTTTATACATTTTCTATCCCTCTTGCTGCCGTCACTCTTCCATATCTCTCTCTTTCTTTCTTTCTCCCTCCCTCCACCCTCTATCTCTCGTGCCTGTGTGCATGGGCATCTTCTATATATTAACAGTCAAAAATAAATATGAAGGTTGTTCCAAAAGTAAAGCCTCCTATTTTTTTTAATTCAAACAGTTGTAGCGGTACGAAGACGGACGTGGCACCATTAAAACAAGCGACCTTTTGTCCTCCAGAATTTATTTTACTACATAGTCACCACCATACTCAGTACACTTTTGCCAGGGATCCAATGATGCATCTCTGCTTCTAATGCACTTCCACGACAGGGGTTGCTTTCTTAGATTCTCACACCATCAATATCTACAACAGAGAGATGAAAATTTCAGGTCATGAATGCATGAGTTCAGTCACCATAACAATGCAATTTGCAATCCCCTCTGATCCATTAGGGTGGAATTTAAAAAATAGGAGGCATTACTTTTGGAATGCCCCTCGTAAAGCAGAAGATTAGAAGAGCCTAATATAAACTATAGGGAATGCCAACACAAGTATTAATACTATTTAATCTATGGCTGGAAAGAGAGAGAGAGAGAGAGAGAGAGAGAGAGAGAGAGAGAGAGAGAGAGAGAGAGAGAGTGTGTGTGTGTGTGTGTGTGTGTGTGTGTGTGTGTGTGTGTGTGTGTGTGTGTGTGTGTGTGTGTGTGGTATAGATTCATTTTGGATATTGTTTTCTTATTTTGTTGTTTTACTTTAACTTTCTTTGTAAACTTACTTTCTCCTGATTCAATCGATTTAGCCCAAGCTCAATAGAAGATTTAACGAGTTACATATTTTTCTAGTATTAATAAAAAAAAATTCAATTTTACAAAAGATAGCATTAATAAAAGAAAAAATAAAACAAAAACAAAAAAAAACTTTTCAAATGTTAAAATACTCAAGGGAAAAAAAAAAAAAAGTAAAATTAAGTGTACGTATTTAAAAAGTTAAGTTATACCTCCGACGGGACTCGAACCCGCAATCCCCGGCTTAGGAGGCCGGTGCCTTATCCATTGGGCCACGGAGGCGCATGACTCGTATCCTGCTACACATATATTAAGTACAAAGAAATATACTTCGCATAATAATTATAGAATGTATAATTTAGTTTTATATTAATTTGTCTTTAAAATGTGAATAGAAATATTATTTAAGATGATTATTCATTTGGTTTCTGGTCTTAATTTATCATTCCTAGATTTAAATAAATTATAGCAAAAATACTAAATACATGTATGTTTGTGTGCGCGCACCTTTCGATGTTCATTTTTAGACGTCTGTTTAGATTTGACTGCTTATCATACGAACATTTTATTCTCTTCGTAAAAAATTATTGTTTTTTTATTAATTTAATTATCAGCTAAAAACAAAAATCACAAAATAAATATTGTGTTGTCATAATTTTTATTTGGTGATTTTATTTTTTAGTTGTTAAAATAATAATGCTTCTGCTTCTATCATGTTGAATTTTACATCTCACCATACATTTATCGAATTTCCGTTGGCTACGACTACTACTTTGTAATTTCCTTGTCAATTTTTCCTGCCTTTATTTCAACTTATCACACTTCTTAACGAAGATCGCAGTTTCCTTACACCCAAAGAAGTTAATTTAGTTATTATTTAAAAAAAAAAAAAAAAAAAAAAAAGGGTCTATTTTAAGGACGACATGCACTGCTGCAGTGCTGCACTGCTGCACTGCATAACTTCCATATTAACATAAAAAAAGAAGTTTATTTAATGACTTTTAACGTGGATGATTACTTTTCAATTATAACGTTTGAAGTTAACCTGAAAAAAAAAATATTTAAAGTAGCGTGGTACCAGAAGTAACCACCTTTTATTTTTTACGAAATTTACAAAATCATTTGAATTATTTCATTTTGCACCACACAGCGGACATATGAAACCTTAATAAGGAGAGTTGTGCTGATTGACCACAAAGTGGGATATCAATTTATTAGAATGTTATAATTGAAAAGTGAACCCCCATGTTAAAATTTATTAAATAAACTTTAAAAAAAAAAAATATCCTGCTAATATGAAAGTTAAGTCTGTTATCGACAATAATCCGCAAAAAAAAAAAATAAATAAAATAAGGAAACATAGAAAAGAATTAAGTTTACGGCGGGGGGGGGGGCAAGCTCGTTCAGGTCCGCCAACGGTATGCCCACGCAGACTTAAAATGTTAGATGTTATTAATCTTGCAATTTATTATTTTCAACATGTCAAAACGTCCACTTTTAACAGCACTTGTTTCTGTAGTGCAGAAACAATCATAATTATGTTAATTTTGAATATTTTCCACAATGACTCTTTAGTTCAGAGAGCAAGCAGCAAGATGTCTGTTCACATTACACTTGAACTTCTGCATGTCAGTATAGTTGAGGAAGCAGGAACCCGGAAAAGAATTCCAAAGTCTAGCAGTTCTCGGGAAGAAACTATTAGAGTAAAAGGCTTTCTTACATCTAGGGATCTCTATTGTATAGGGGTGGGACTTTGCTGCTTGTCGTGTTTGTCGAGGGTATTTACATTGATGGCGTACAAGGGCTTGTAGTTCGTCAGAGCATTCACCATTAAAATATTTGTAAAACAGACAGAAGGATGCAATATTTCGTCGATGGGACAGAGGTTGAAGCTTAGATGACAGTTCAGGACCTATCAGGTTGGCAACTCTCTTTTGAACCCTGTCCAGGAGTGAAAGACTAGTAGCAGATGCACCAGCCCAAATGTGACAACAATACTTCATACATGGGCGAATGGTGGCCTTGTAGAGGTACAGAATACTTTTAGGCGTAAGTAACTTTCTAGCATGGTAGAGAGAGCCCACCTTCATCGCTGCAGCCTTGGCAATGCCCTAGATGTATCTGTTCTAACTCATGTTCTCTGTGAATGTTAAGCCGAGGAGTTTGAAAGAAGTACTTTCACGTAATGCATCTTCAGCCATAGCTATTAGCGGTTGAGAATGTTTCTTGTAATTATTGAAGGAAACAAGCTTGGTCTTGGCAGCATTGAATGTGACGATCCACTTTTGTCCCTATTCCACTACAGATTGGAGGTCGTCCTCTAGTGTTTCTGCCATTGCCTTAAGTGTTCATGCGTTTTCACCTCATGCTTACTGTAGAGCATGGTGTCATCAGCAAATATACCCATCTCAGAGATAATCTCTTTATGCATATCTCTCTCTCTCTCTCTCTCTCTCTCTCTCTCTCTCTCTCTCTAAAGCTAATAACCCCTCCATTGAAAAGAAGCTTTGTGTGTCCATGTGAATTGCTGAGACGGCGATAAAACTAGAAAGAGGTGCCAGCTAGTATTTATCTTACTCCAGCACTAGAAAAATATGACACAAGGTCAGAAGGTGGGATTTGAAAAGCCAGCAACCTAGGAGAAAAGCTGTAGGGTAAAACTGTAGTGATTGCCAAAATGTGTCTGTGCATTTTGTAAAATCCAGTTACTTAATAGAAAAACCGAATTGGCAATGCACAGCCGATCTTACCCTCAACAGTCATGTGAAAGTAACATTTATTCTCGCTGTTTGTATGAAAATTAGATGATGCTGGGCTTCATAAAAGCAAGCCATTTGAAGAATGGGGGAGTTTGTTTGAAGAAAGCGAGCCGTGCATACGTACCATGTTGAGGCTGATAGAGTATTTATTTAAATCAACATAGAAGGCCAAAAGAGATGAAGAAGAAAATTACACATGTTCATTGCTGAAAAAAAGTATACATTGAAAAAAAACTACACTGGCTTCATCAGTATTCCCCAATAGAGGTACCTCAGTCGATTAGCTGTAAGCTAAACTCATCCTCAAAGGAATGAGAGAGTAAAGCCTGGGAGGGTGAACCTCCTAGGGCTGCACAGGACTATACTTCAATCAACATAAAACAAGCCATCTTGACAGTCGGTCTCGGCTCTGGTACCTGTGAGAAAAATAACCGCAGCCTCTGTGTCGTGTATGAGGAGATTAATACACGTCTCAACACAATTAGAAAAACTTTTGACAAGAGACAATTTTTATTTTACTTCCTGTCGTTTACGCATCTGACTCCAACAATGATCTATGCCACCACATAGACAAGCTTATCTGCCTCTACACTAGCTCAGAGCTCTTCTCATGTTTTGGCTTAATTATTTTTGCCAATTCCATAGAAACTTCTAGAACTTTTGCAATGTTTATCTTATAGATTTCTAATATGATCTTATTGCATGGCAAATATTTTTGTCTGTTGTATTTTTTACTTCAATATATATATATATATTAGTAAGGGAACGATTCCAATATTTTTCCAGATTCTGATACAATTACCGATTCCGTACTAAATCTCTGATTCCGATACAATTACCAATTCCAATTCCGATTCTCTATAAATTTCTAAATATTCAACTATAACAGTGTTATTTTTTCACGATTACTGTAAAAATAGATCTTAAATATGCTTAAATTTTCTCAAATGTAAAAAACACTTGTGAGAGGATGATCTAGAGATTTTAGTCTTACTGGAAATTTAAATCAATAAATATTTATTATTTTATTATTACTACAAGCAGTGGGAGACGTTTCCTAGAACAAAATCAAATAATAAAGATAATTTAAAAAATCAGTTTGATATTGGAAAATAGGTGTAAATTTTTCCGATTCCGATACCTCAAAAAGTTCCGATTTTTCCGATTCCTGATTCCGATTAATCGTCCTAACACTAATATATATATATATATATATATATATATATATATATATATATATATATATATATATATATATATATATATACTTCAGAATAGTTTTTATTTAATAATCAGTTGGTATGGAAACGTGAGATTGTAGGTTTACAAAAATATTACTGGCAGTATTTAAAAAACATTAATATCCTTTTTCTACAAATCCTCCTGATACAGGACTTCTGATAAATGCATTATTTTCACTTTGACTTTCCATGTCTCACTGACTTTAGCAAATAGGGTGCATACCTTTATAACTATTTGCTAATATTTTCTCTCCTCTGATGAGATGGTAGACATCGAAACCCTATAGGTTAAGGAGATTAATTTTCTAAAGCATTCTTTGTCTTGCTTAGAATAATAAAAATTCTTTGATATGAAACGCAACCACTTCATTTCATTTCAATGAGAGTTTTTTTAATTCATTGAATTACAATTTAATATATATATATATATATATATATATATATATATATATATATATATATATATATATATAAGAGCAAATAGTTAATAGAACATGTTAAAAAACACTTTTAGAAAGAGTTAAAAACATATTTAATCTGAAAAGGAAACACTTAATAAGTGGATAGTCCTTAATCCGCAGAGTTTTGAAGAAATACTTTCCTTCTCATCAGAGGGTAGGAATTAGCAAAATGCGGGATTGGATTTTGCATACAAAAGTATTTCATGAAACTGCAAGTAAGTCAAAGATCTTACTTGATAACAAAAATGAAGCAAAGGGAATATGGTGAAGAAAAGGTGATTTCATGTGAATAGATAGTCTGGTGAAAGGTAAGTTATCCAATGACGGTAAAATCCAAAACTATAAATCCAAGAAAGTTAATTAAATTTCCATTCGCACAAGTAAAATCCAAGGAAATCATGTAATTGGAAGATGGTCCAAAATAATCCAAAAGGCTAAAATCCGTGGAATAATTCACAAATAAGTACAAGGAAAAGGGTAAAAAATTCAAATAATATTAATAAAAAAAAATAAGATATGCGTTTGACACGGTTGCCGAGATTTTATTTTATATATATATATATATATATATATATATATATATATAGGGTGTCCACAAAGTCTGGCTGCATAATCTACATGGTGTCCACAAAGTCTGGCTGCATAATCTACACGGTGCCCACAAAGTCTGGCTACATAATCTACACGGTGCCCACAAAGTCTGCCTGCATAATCTACATGGTGCCCACAAAGTCTGCCTGCATAATGTAGCCAGACTTTGTGGACACCCTATATATATATATACATATATTTGTGGACACCCTATATATATATATATACATATATTTGTAGTCATCGACATACAGTCCTGTTTCATTGTATCACAACTCATCATTGCCGCTAAACTAGCACTTCTCCCAAGCCGAGAATTGAACCTAGAACCATTGCATTGACAGTTAGCAGTTCTACCGATCGACCTATTGGAGCGGCGCCCGTAAATTATCTCGCCAAATGTCTATTTAAACAAATATTTGTCCACCACTTTTACAGTGCTCTAACCGCTTGTTTATAAACAAACAATGAGCGTCGCATTTTTCACCCAATTAAGTAGTGGGTGAGATTACTTACGACAGTGCTCTACCCAAAGAGGGGGGTTTAAAATATATTTGTAGTCATTGACATACAGTCCTGTTTAGTTGTATCACAACTCATCAGTGCCGCTAGACTAGCACCTCTCCCAAGCCGAGGATTGAACCTAGAACCATCGCGTTGACAGTCAGCAGTTCTACCGATCAACCAATATATATATATATATATATATATATATATATATATATATATATATATATATATATGTCACAATCTCACTATCAGCGAAAAACCTCTGGAAAACGTGCACCACTTCCCATACCTTAGAAAGCATTTGTCATCCAATGCTGACATCCAATACCACCTAAAATGTGCTGGAGTTGCCTATGGTCATCTTCAAACCAATATGTTTTAGGACATAGACATATGGACAGATACTAAAATGGCTGTATACAAAGCTGTCATGCTCGCAACGCTTCTCTACACTTCAAAGACCTGGATGGCATACCATCAATACCTCAAGGTGCTAGAGAAGTTTCACCAAGGCTGCCTGTGGAGAACTCTGAACATCTCCTTGGAGGACTAATGCACTAACCTCAACATCCTCCAGGAGGCCAATACCACCAGCATCAAAGCTATTATTATTATGAGCTAGCTAAAACGATCAGGTTACATTGTCAGAATGTCAGATTCCTGGCTTCCGAAACAACTCTTCAATGAAAAAAAAAAAAAGTGCATTCAAGGAGGTCAGAAGATATGATTTAAGGATCTTCTGAAAGCAAACCTGAAGAAGTATAGCATTAATACATACACATGGGAAACCCAGGCCAAGGACAGGCAAACCTAGAGGCAGACCATCATCAAAGGCACAGCCAATTTCGAGGCCAACTGACGTGTGGACTTTGAGGAGAAGAAAAAGAGAAGAAGAAAGAGAGAAGAACGCTGCGAGTTTGTCTTTGATGTATCGTTATTTTCATGGAAAGTGTTCAACTAAGCTTCAATCTATGGTCCCCCCTCGCCAAATTTTCACAAGAAACACTCGTCTAGCTGTAAACACTATCAATAATTTCCCCCACTCTTTATCTGTGCCTAAACCTAAACGTAGATTCCATGAACAAAGCTTCTTTCTTAGAACTGCACGCCTGTGGAATTTTCCTGCTTTCTGGCTGACTACAATATGGTTGTGTTCAAGTCTAAAGTTAATAAGTTCTTGATGAGCCGTTCCATAAAAGTTATCAAATTTACCAAATTTTCATTACTAATGATTACTATATTGACCAATTTCTACTGTACACTCTTTAACCCTTATCCTTGAGTGGCCTCTGGGCCTTGATAATGTGGTGATGCCTATGTAAAAAAAAAAAAAAACGCCCTCGAGCCAACCCTTCAAATGGAAATGGAGCTGCCTCCCCTCACTGTGAAAGGTAGTTCAAGGCCAATATCAGCCTTGTCAGCCATCTCTGCACTCACTAAAACTCAGAACATGACCACCATCCTCACCACTGAGGGGGTCACCAAGAAAGAGAGAAGTCATTACAAGGTGGTTGCAAGAAAAATAGGAAATTTAAAGTTGTACATTTTTTTGTGCTTTGTTTCTTCACTTTTTCAATTTTGATAGCCACGTTATGGATCAGCAGAAAACAACTTTCGAAGGTGATTATTCAAAAGTGGAAATCCAACTTAGAGACTGACAATATGCCCAGTTGTGTAATGAAATTATTTTTGTTTATCTTATTTATGGATTGATAATATGATCTTGTGGCATTGGCAAACATTTTTTCCGGCTATAATTTTGCACCAATGACATGTCCTATATTGAAAATCTGACTTGGTGACTGACAAAATGTCTGTGTTACTAAATTATTTTTCAATGATTACAAAACATCAGTAGGAAAATGTTGCAACTTTTAAACGAGAAATTTCCGAAGCGGCTTCTACTTTCCAAAACGGAACAGAACCAAAGAATTGAATTTTTACCTTTTGTAAATATAAATTACAACTTTCCTGGTTTTCTAGCACCCACCCTGTATGCCTTATATTCTCTCACGCAAAAGATTGTCGAGATGCTTGAAAAAGTGGTAGTTGGTAGTATATGGTGGATGAGGCAGAGTTTCATAGCCCAAGTCGTACAGCTTCTGCAGATTTGGTTTAGCAACATGCGCTCAGGCCTTGTTGTGGAAGAGAATTATGCCTTTTCTGTTGACTAATGCTGGGTGTTGTCAAAGTTTGAAATGAGAAAGTTCTGATGCAGCTGTTACTTTCCAAAAAGGAACAGAACCAAAGAAATGAATTTTCACCTTCTGTAAATATAAATTACAACTTTCCTGATTTTCTAGCAGCCACCCTGTACGTCTTATATTCTTTTGGCACATGCTTCCTATTCTATCTTCCTGATTTCTTGCTTTTCAATGGAATCGCATACATGAGTTCTATATGCAAATCTTGAACATACTTATTTATTATGCTTATTTCGAGCCCATTCGCACATGTGTTTCAATTACTGTTGCTCTATTTCTAGAGTGACTTCAGTACCAGTGATCGCAACTTTTTATCTCAGTATTTAACTGCCTCAGAGTAATTTGGTTCTTTCCATTGTATATATGAAACAGACCTCCAAAATACCTACTTTGAATGGATCCAGAGATGTGTGTTTCGACCCACATATCTTCATATCCAACAATCTTTTGCCATTGTCTTCGCCACCATATCTTGGTTTCTGGCAGAAAGGTGTTATGGCTTTGCTAAAAGGCAACCCATGATCTTTGTCAGTACATTCAGTTAACCTCCATATCTGAAGGCTATTCATTATACTCAACCTGGGGAACTGCTGAATGGGAATTATCTGTACACCACCATATACAGCATTCCAATAATTTACATCTTATGCAAATATGAAATTATTATTGACTCAGTATTAAAATAAATGTGTGGCTTGTGTGGCACAATGATAAAGAGCTCTGGAGCTCTGCACAGTTAAAAGCTTTCTACTCATATTTACTTGTCATTGGAAGGAAACAGGTAAAATCAAGCTGTACTGCTGTTGTCTCGAAATGTCAGTGCATATCAGCGAGCCAAGTTGTTTATAAAATCGAGGTTGACTAGTACTGTCAAAATTCAAATCAAGTTAGCTAAAATGCAGACTCTTTAAATGCAATAACAAGTATATTTTTTGTCTATCATTCGCATGCACACATACCTCTTTCTCTTTCTTGTTGTGTACAAAGCAGAACTTCTCTGGTAAACAGGTAGACCAGACAAAGTTTGCTATAATCGTTCCAAATCTGTATGGTTCGACCACATCACTTTCAAAGATTGGTTTGACTCGGTGGCATTTCCATACTGTATGAAGCTACAAGGAAAAAGTGGCCTTCATTTGTGTCAACTTGTCATCACACTTGCGTGAAAACATTTTAAGGCAATGTTAAGGGAATGACAGTCAATTCATTTGCCTTCCACAAAATGTAATACTTGTGTCAACCACTGGATGTTGCTTCCTTTGCACCAAAGAAGGCGACGTCGAGACTGCTTCTCTCCGGAATCATGAATGTACCAAAAAAATCTCAAAGCACTATCTCAAAAAACTTGTTCACAAAACTTTTGAAGAACCTCATGGAAGAACGAAAAACCAAAAAATCTTTTGGTGGCAGGCATCAAGAAATGTGGAATATTTTCTCTTGATGAGCATCAAGTTCTGAAACACCTTCCACAAATTCAATCTGATCCATTGGAGTCAATCAGTAAGGTCTTTATTTCGGAGTTCAAAAGACTTCGATATGGAGAAAAATTTGGAAAAAAAAAACGCCAAGTGAAAAAACTGGAAATTGCTCCAGGAATGAGCATTTCAACGAGGCCTGTAGCAACACCAGGAAATAGCGGAGATGTTGCTCAAGATGTATCCCATGACAGCAAATCTCCATCCTCAAGTACTTCGAGGGTCAATATAATGCCAGCTCCCAGTTCTCCAGCAGCAGATCTAATATCTGAGATGGTTGCTTCCTCTTCAGATACTGACACCAGTCATACAGAGTCAAGCGAAGACGAATGGAGACCACCCAAGAATGCCAAACCAAAAAAAAACAAACAAAACATTTTCTACATTTGTGAGTGAAAAATGGCTGATACCGTATCAGTATATACTACATATCAAATTTGTGCAGATTCAATAAAGCTTGTGGTTTGTTAATAAATATCAAGTTATGGAGAGTTCTGGTCACTAAAAAATATATACTAAAATCAATGTGTACACTTGTTTTAATGTTGGATAGGCCAAAGTCACCCCCATGCCGGGATGACTTTGGCCACCTAGAATATCTGTCAACAAAGATACGCATCTAATATTTGCCAAAATGTTCTTTGTTCTACATGTTCCTGACCACTTTCTTTATAATTCAACACCAGCAAACATTTTGTATGTATTTTATTTAAAAAGATTACAATCATATTGTGCCTAATTTGGACCAAAGTCGCCCCAGATTATAGTACTTGCAAAACAGACACAGGAATGCAACATTGTGGCAATGGGACAGAGGTTTTGGCAGTAATATTAGATTTGAGACTTTTTTTTTCGAATGGTGAGTTTGTACAGGTATAAGATACTGGCAGGTGTGAGTAATTTTCTAGCATGGTAGTGAGAGCCCACTTTCTTTGCAGCAGCTTTGGTAGTGTATTTGTTCCAATTCATAATATTTCGTATGAACATGCAATGATTATCGATGTGGACTAAAGGCTAAGTTCTGTCTTTACTAATAAAATAGTAGGGTAGACTAGACTTTGAAACCTTGGTAGAGCAAATAGTCCAGAAGGAAAAGTCCAAAATAACATCAACATTTACTTTGATAACAACATTCACAACTTGAATCATGGTACTCAAGTAAAATCGGCACGGGGCAAATCTCACATGCTGTTGCCAGTTCTGACAGTGTGAGCTATCTCTCTCACGATTTGGAGGAAGGTATATAGCAGCTGTGTTAGGTGCGTGATGTATGAAATTGAGTATTCAGTCAGATGGTTTCAATATAGTAACAGAGCAATATGATAAAGATGATAATGATGAGTACAGACTGAATGTGTGTCCGAATTAATGAAAGCTGATAACCAATTAAGAAAATATGCTTAAACTAGATATCTACGCTTGTGAACTTTTGAGATAAGGATTCCTTATTTATATTATGTTTTTTTTCAGACTGTTGTTCTCATCTTACGTGTCATTTTCAGATTTCGATCAATATAACATTTAAGTGGTATTTTTTTTTACGAGAACTGCCCCAGCGTAGTATAAACACCCCCAACCACCCCATGTTAAGAATGGCTTTCGGAATACCCCCTCCCCCCAACTTCCCCATGTTAAGAACAGCTTTTGAGGTGAAGCCGTTCTTAACATGGGGAGGTCGGGATGTTTATAATATGCTGGGGCATGGCGTAAAAATTTTCCCTTTAAGTGTATCTTGTCAAACTCACTGATCTCTGTCAAACTTGGGAATCAGCACAAAATTTCAAACAGAACCCTATATTTAATCCACAAGGACTTGTGGCATAGCGAATAAAGACCTTGGTAAATTCAGTTCTAAGTTACACTCTTCTGGAGGCTGAAGATTTAATCCTCAGAGCGGACAACACTCCAAATACAATTGCAAATTATTTAGGACTTTTATCCATTCATGGCTGACCCAGTGAGAGCATGTTACCCCACCAGAGCTTACATCGATCAAAACATTGTGAAAATAACAGCCAATGTGAGAAGAGTAATCCGAAGAATCCAAATAATATGGACAATACCTATGATAAACTATTCAGATTTTAGCTATAACTTGGACGGACGAAATGTAGAAAAAAAAACAAAAAACAAAAAAAACAAAATAAGTTGAGAAATAATAGAGCCTTTATTGGAAAATCTAGGACCAATTGGCACCAGAACAAAACAGAAAATTAACATTTTTCTCCAGTTTTTACAAAAGAAGTATTTTTTTTTTTTTCATTTTTATTTACATATTTTATTATTGATCTGACAAAAAACACACAAAATTAATTATTCTCCCACTTCATTTTTGCCAATATATGCAGAAATTTAAACCCCCATTTTATAAAATAATTGCATTATATGAATTTTAAATACAGTGAATAGGTTACAAGAGAGAGAGAGAGAGAGAGAGAGAGAGAGAGAGAGAGAGAGAGGGAAGATTATCAATTAACTGAAATTAATAAATTAAAGGGAAGTAACCATTATCACACGTGAAACTCGGAAGACTTTACGTTATTCAATTACATTCAGTTAGATTTGAATTATTTTCAAGTTTTTGATATATATTTTGTGGACGTAATCAATGTGTAGAAAGAAAAAGAAATAAAGAAACAACCATCACAACTCAAATTTTATAACTTTTTCTCTTTAAGAGAGAAATACTATAATGACATAACACTTATTTTACAAGATAAATTGAACAAAGATATTATAGGGTGGAAGGGGGAAGAAGCTGCCAGTTTTTGGATCGTTTTCAAGTTCAATTTTACTCTTTATAATAAAAGTATAAATATATAAGCATAAAGCACAGGCAGGTTCTTGTCCAGAATTACCCCATATTAAAAAGCAAACAAAGAAAAATCTGTATGATGTATGTATCTGTAGCAAAACAAAAATATCATATTCCAAAAATCATATAAATTGATCAAGTAGTTTTAAGCAAATCATTTTTAAGCAATTAATGGAAATTCATAGAAATTACAAAAATTTTGCAAGTTTGGATTATTGTTAAGTATCTCCTTCTGGACATTATTTCCAAGATGGCAACATAAGACAGATGCTCCTCTCTTACTCATAAAATTGGATTTTCTCATTTAAAATAAAACTTGATCAATTTATCTAACTTTAAATATATTTTTGCTTCATTATGAGTACATACATCATACAGTTTTTTTCCTTATTTTTTTAATGTAGGGGGAATTCTAGACAAGAACCCAAAAACAAATGACGAATTAAGGGTTAAAAAAGTATGAATTAAGCTGGCTGTTTTTTAATGGCATATCGATCATGTTAGATCATTTAATGCCATGAAAGGGTTATTTATCATCATAGATTCTTGTGTGTAGGTTATTTATAGTAGTATTAAGTCGTTTTTATTGTTTTCTTTTTCTTTTTTAGTTTTTAAGATGTACACTAGTAAGAATATTTGGGAGGTAGGTAAAGAGATTTTTGTGTTTTTCAAATTAAACTTTGGGGCCAAAGTGTTTATTTTATTCTAAAAAACCATGACTTGTAAAAATAGTTGTATTGAACTTCATTATTAAAAGATGAAAACGGTTCAACTAAAAAAACAAAAGGTGAAAAAGGTTCAACTCAATAAAAAAAAAAAGGGCGAAAAAAGTTTAACTCCAAAAAGAAAGTATGAAAAAGGTTCAACTCAAAAAAAAAATAAATAAATAAAGGAGGGGTGAAAAAGGGTTCAACTCAATAAAATAGGATAAAAAAAAGTTCAACTCAAAATAGAATCAAAATAAAAGAAATTAAAGCTTTATTTCAAGAAACATTTAAAATACATTTCATTTTGAATTACAAACAAAAAAGTCCTGGATATGAAAATTTTTTATGCAATTTAGAAATCACATAGAAAGCAAACCAAAAACTAAATGAAAAGATCAATACATAGAGATAAAAATATATATATATCACAGCCTGGTATTTTTGTTATGCAGGAAGATTTTTAAAACATGTTTTTTTTTCAAGAAACTCTCCAAGCTTAAAGTGCAACATAGGAAAAAAAAAAAAAAAAAATCGCACAGAGAAACATAAATAAAAACTTTTGATTAGTTTTAAAATCATTCCTAATAAGTGAAGAAAAAGAAAAAAAATTGCAAAATTTTCTGACTCAGAGACTTCCTACTTCAGAGGTGAAAAGTAGTCAGTTAAAAGACAAAAAAAACAAAAAACCCTCCCAACTTGGTAACCAATAATAATAATAATAATAATAATAATAATAATAATAATAATAATAATAATAAAACAGGCTCCTTCAGTCTTGGACAGACTAAGAATACCCACGAAGGGTTGCCTGCACGTGAAATTTTTGTGGCAGGAGGTGCGCGATTTTCAACCACACCTCTCCTGAGACGACATTGGCCGAGATAAACGGAGAGCACATACAGCGCCTAGAATTCCCAAATGGTCACCCATCTGATACTAACCAGGCTCAACGTTGCTTAACTTCGGTGATCTGATAAGAACCGGTGTGTCAACACAATTATGCCGTTAATAATAAGTGCTGAATATGAAAATTTTTTATGCAATTTAGAAATCACATAGAAAGCAAACCAAAAACTAAATGAAAAGACCAATAATATATATATATATATATATATATATATATATTATATATATAAAACCATCATCTGTAACTATAGTAAAAGTTCCTGTTCTTGTCCAGAATTCACCTATATTAAAGAACAAAAATAAAGAAAAACCCGGAAATGGATCAAGTAGTTTTATTTTTATAAAAACTGTTTTTAAGCAATTAATGGGAATTCATAAGCATTACAAAATAAATCTCATTAATTCAGTTATCCTCCTTTGTTTCTTGACATTTTTTTCCCCCCAAATGACTAGTGAGACGGTTACTTGTTGGATACTCATAAAATTTTATTTTCTTATGTAAAAATAAAACTACTTGAGCTTAATTTACATGATTCTTGGAATATGATATTCTTGTTTCATCACGTGTACGTATCTATAATCAATAGAATTAAAATCTGGAATATATAAACATAACAGCACTTCTATTCAACTTCTTTATTTTTTTTTAATCTTTATCTTTTTTCTATGAAAAAAAAAAAAAAAAATTAACTAAGTTCCTTAGATGTGATGAACGTTTTCGATTTTACATCGAATCATCATCATGTGATAAAAGCAAATGAACAAGAAGTATGGGGGGGGGGAAAAAAGGAATCTCAATAGTAGCTGCGAGGCCAAGTATTTGTAGAAAGAAAATATAGAAAAATCATAAGAAAAGCTAAATTACTCAGAAGTTCTCTGTTGGTTTTAACAATGTTATATATATATATATATATATATATATATATATATATATATGTTTTAACAATGTTATATATATATATATATATATATATATATATATATATGGGACTTAGGTCCTAGTTTGCATTTTAAGCCAGAGTTTTTTTTTCTTTTTACAATTGTCTTCATTACACAACACATTGGTAGACATCGTGCTACTACGCTAAGAACTGTTTTTGAAACTGCAAACAAAAGTAGGAGGAATGATCACAGACATAAAAATATTCTTTTTAATAAATAAAAAAAATTAAAGTCCAGTTAAAATATAAGAACAATATTCAAATTTTAGCATACATAAAAAAAAAAAAAATTCAATCTACAAATATAAAAAAAAAAATAAGCAAATATTTCCACCTCAAAAAAATAAAAAATAAATCACTAAAACTTATTGGCATTTGCCAACCGCCCGCTGTAGATAAGATGATATATGATTGATTTAATGAGTGGGAGGGAGTCCAGTGACTTTACAGTCAAGGTCATTAGAAAAAAAAAAATTTTGTTGCTTCAGCATCCTCCTCCAGTGAGAGATGCCAAGATAAATCAATAGCAAAAAAATTGTTAACAACCAAGAGTATTTATGATTAAAATGTTGAATGTTCATCAAAACTAAATGGATATTAACAATAGATACAGATAATAATCAGATAAAAACCAGAAAGAATAATAAAAAAAAAAACTGACAAATCAACTTCAGTCATTTTTACAGATTTCACAGACACACATACAAACATATGCATCAGATTGAGTATAAAGATAAAATAAAAATGGAAAAGTGGAAAACCATAAAAGGCAACTCTTAAAAAAAAAAAAAAAAAAAAAAAAATATCAAACAGATTAATATTTAGCTTCTTTTATTGAACAGAAGCTTCGTCAGAAGGAAGAAATGGTATATGCCTTTTATTTAGTGGTTTGTTTACTTTTACAATTTATTTTACATCATGATATATATATGTACATACACACTAGAGTGTGTATGTATACTAGAAGAATTCAAAGACAATAACCATTTTTTTTTTAATTATATCACTTTCTAAATTCATTTTTTTTACACATGATTTCTGCCTTATTTTTTTTACACATTATTTCTGCCTTATTTTCTGGTTATTAATTAAAATTAAAACTTACAGCTGCATTTCTTACTTTGCAGATTTTTCGGAATAATCTTTCTGAGAAATAATAAATAAATAAAAGGTTGCTGTTTAATTTTCTCCCCTTTCATTCTGTACATATTGTCCGTCATGAATTCCTATTCATTTTGCAAGGTCTCAAAATAAGTTTTTTTGTCCCCAGACTTTTACATTATGGAAAGTATAAATTTTACCAAATCCTCATATTATAAATAATTTTAAATAAATAAAAAGTAACACACACACACAAAAAAAGACATTGGTTAATAGATACCCTTTTTAGGAGATCTTTCTTAAACTTTTTTGAAACTAAGCTTTATTATTAGCAGTTATTAACACATACAATATATATATAATTAGTTTTTTTGGGAAAAAGAATTCTAGCAGAGTGCTCAATTAAAAGGAAAATCCAAATTGTAAGAACGTATTTATATTTTGTGTACAGAAACTGTTAGTTGAGACAGATCATTGGTACCGTCGGTTTCAAGCCCGATAATAAGGCCCGTTTAAGGTATCCTTATCAAGCTCTCTTCAGCCAATATTCGTCAATATTGGCTGAAGAGAGCTTGATAAGGATACCTTAAACGGGCCTTATTATTGGGCTTGAAACCGACGGTACCAATGATCTGTCTCAACTAACAACTTTCTGTACACAATATATATATATATATATATGCAACATTAATAATACAATGAAAGCCTAAATAATGCAATTTATATAGGCCATCAACAGAAATAAACCCTATTGCTAACAATACCAAAGCATACCTTCTTTCATATTCCTCGTGACAGTGGTACTATCCTAACATCATAAATATGGCCTCCAAGGGGATTTAAATTCTAGAGATACTAACTGGATTTGCATATTAAAGATTTAGATTTATAGAAACAGTTTTTACCATTGGGAAATTTACAAAATACAAAAGATGACCCAACTATATCAGTTGTAAAATATAAAGAGAGGACCTAAACGTAAATAGAAAAATAGGTTATCACACGTATTTACTCATCCAAATGACTTTCGGTTTTGAAAATCCTGATTGTTAATTTGAAAACTCTACCAAAAATGTAGGTCAAAAGTTAAATATTTTTTAAATATTTTAAAAATATAATAAATAAGGATATCCATAAACTGACTTTTTAAAAATTAATGTTTTTTTGCAGAAATAATAAATATTGTATGTAAAATATATATTTTTTTAAATATAAAATAAACTGAATTGAATGCATGTTTAAATAAACCAAAAAGAACAACGAATGTTTACTTAACATTGTTCCAAAATTATGAATTTTTCACATACTAGATCAAACTTAACTAAATTTAATAAATAGGAATCTAGGAGATGATATTGTCGGAAAAAATATGTTTAAATCGTCGATGTCGAATTCTTGGAGATGGCTGTTGAAATTTCCCTGGTTAGTACCCTTCATAATTTCATCTTGCTTAGACCCAAGGATTCTTCAATAGCGTTTGTATACTGTAGGATCACCCATATCAACAAAATTGTAATTGTGGTCTATAAAAAGTGGTAGGCTAGGTATTATATGCTTGCTAGTCATCAGTGATAATGCGTGTTCCTGGTCAAACCTATTGCTGATTAATGAGTAATAGAGTTTCTGTCTCTTTTTTTCTACTGGGACCATCATTATAACATTTGTTTCTCGCTCCAACATACCAAGAACGCATCGTTTTTCCTTGTATTATCCAGTTATATTGGCAATGCATAAATTAACTTTCCTCAATTTCACAGTTCACCCAGGATCATCCATCTCCACAGAATTGTCAGTTAAGCACATGCCACAAATGAAATTATACCAGTCCATGAGATTTTTTTGAACAAACCTGTCTCTTGTGACATGCACTTGTGACTATTCTAAGGACTACTAATAAATCATCTCAATCAGTTGATATAACATTAAAAAGGCATGTTCAAAGAAATTGCCCACTCACACACTTAAAAAATTATTTTGTTGCATTTGGAAGAAATCCAACAATATCTATCCCTACATTTACTAACATCTCTCCTTTGTAATAACATTCTTTATGGACGAGGAGAGTTGTTGCCCATTATGTTATTGGCAATTAGGCCAAGTCTAGCCAACCACTTCAACGTTTTCATTGTCACTTGTTTCTGACAGTGACTCACAACAGTAACTCAGAAAACACCTCATATATAGGTAAAAAGAATCAGTAACTCAGAAAAAACATCATTTATAGGTAAAAAGTCCTCAACAATTCATAATGTGAATATAATACAGCAGAAACGATCGTAACAGATTAATTAAAGGAACATAATTTGGCAGGGATTTTAAATAAATTAACATAGTTTACATGCAAGGGCTTTAAAAACCAAAAGTTATTTGGATGAATAAATACATGTGATAACCAAAAAAAAAAAAAAAAATTGGGATCATCACCTGTTTATTATATAACTGAAAATTTACAAAACGGAACAGTTATTAAATTCATAGCTCTCCCACAGTACTAATCAAAATACAACATTTCCCATAATCAAATATTAACAAAATTCAGTTAATATTTCACTTAGAACAAACCATAGTTCACCACTATATTGAAGCATCAATATGAAATTATTTTTTATTTTATCTGTAATATAACAATAAACAAACATACTCAACACGTTAACCAAATCTACTCTGGCAAAATAGTCAAACTATTTATACACTAAACAAAAGAAGGCATGTCCCATTTCAGAGACTGCAAATTATTATTTGGATTATGTTGATTAAAAAAAATATAGATAAATAAATAAATCTCAACACTATCCATGCATGTACTTATTTCCCTCTAAAAATAAAAAAAAATATATATAAATCAATTTGCTCAGAACATGACCAATACATTATCATTCATGCATCAGCATTTTAATCCTATTTATAGCGCCTAAAAATATCAGGCTATCTAGTTATGGCTTTATTGGTTATTGTGCAGAATTCCATCCATATTAAGAAGTCAAAATACAGCAAAATCTGTATGATGTACCTACCTAATAATAGCAAAATATTATATTCCAAAATGTCATGTAAATTGATAAAGTAGTTTTTTGTTTAACTAAGAAAATCATTTTTAAGCGATTAATGGAAATTCATAGAAATTACAAAATTCTTGCAAGTTTGGATTATTGTTATCTCCTTTGTTTCTTGAGATTATTTTCAATATTTCGATGAAAGACAGTTGCTCCTTTCTTACTTATAAAATTTGACTTGCTCAGTTAAAAATAAAACCTAATCAATTCATGTGATTTTTGGAATATGATATTTTCATTCCGTCATGGCTACGTACATCATACTGATTTTTCTTTATTTTTGTTTTTTTATTATAGAAGGAATTCTGAACAAGAACTGCTTAACCTGTATAAAATTTTCTTTAGATTTCCTCTCTTGAGTTAATCATTTTTATCATAAAAGCAGACATCTTAGATATAAAAAATACACAAAACTTTCTCGATTCTAAGATACTGAGACAATATTGCATCATAAAATAATCGAGAAAGCAAGCCATTGGATCTGATTAACGAGAGGCGACATTAATTGTCCGGAAAGATGACATGAAATACATACAAAAATCTATGCCACAAGACAATGTCCTTTCAACAGCATTACCGTCATCAAAGGAGGCAACAGCTGGACCATCAAATGTGACTTTTTTTTTTTTTTTTTTTTTTTACAAAGGCATCACCACATTATCAAGGCCCAGAGGCCACTCAAGGATAAGGGTTAAAGAGTGTACAGTAGAAGTTGGTCAATATAGTAATCATTAGTAATGAAAATTTGGTAAATTTAATAACTTATATGGAACGGCTCATCAAGAACTTATTTACCTTAGACTTGAACACAACCATATTGTAGTCAGCCGGAAAGCAGGAAAACGGAAGACAATTCCACAGGCGTGCAGTTCTAAGAAAGAAGCTTTGTTCATGGAATCTATGTTTAGGTTTAGGCACAGATAAAGAGTGGGGGAAATTATCGTAAATACACCAGTTAATACAGTGAATAGATCCTCACGGGACCTGGGAGTAGAGAAGGTGCACATAAAAGTTCATTGAGGGGCAAAAAGCTATTTTACTAACAAAATAGGACGGAATTTTCACTGCTCTTTGTGTGGCATTCATACACTATCAAATAGAAAAGAATCTTATGAAATAATTTGACAAAAATCCCTTCCTCAACAACAATGTCCAGATCAAGAAATGCTGCACAATTCCAGTTATGTTTGAACTTTAACTAGAATTCTTTAGGGTAAATTAAATTTTATAAATTTTTAAACTCACCAATATCATCAGTAAATCATTTACATGAAATGCATACACAGTCTAGCATTACTATGAATCAATGAGGACATTATATACGATTTAAAAAAAAAAAAAAAAAAAAAGGACATAAATGCTCAATGTTTTTGTAGGCTTTTTCAACAACTGAAAATGATGAGTCAATTATTTTAGAAGTATATATGCAAAGGGATAACATCTACATTTATGTAAATTAAATGAGTGAGTATACATACACACACTACATATATTTGAATTTGTATGTACAAAAATAAAATAAAATAGAAATAAATAAAAGTATATGGAATTTAACTGAATCCGACCTCATTTTCTACTCCACAAATATAATAAAATAAAAGAAAGTCTTCTATCATGTCTCTCCCCACCTAGCAAAAATTATCATTTGTGAAAATAATTCCGATATCGATTAATTCTAAATTTGTACCCGTGTGTGTGTGTATATATATATATATATATATATAATACATACTAGCAGGGATATCTGGCATTGCCCAGGTGGACATGTAGTTTGGTTTGGACATCACTGCTATACTAAGGATATTGAGCGCGCTCACAATTTCAAAAATAAAAGAACGGAATCCCCGTCCCACAAGGACAACTCCCCCCACCCCACCCACCAGATATTTTGGCAGAAGAGATACGAAGAGAAGCACGTTTTGTTGACTGTGCGGTGGAACCCTACCTAAAAAAAACAAAAAAAAAAAAACGAAATAAATCAACCAAAACAACTTTCCTTTCAATCATATATATATATATATATATATATATATATATATATATATATATATATATATGACACTCACTCATGTAATTTCCTAATTTGCATAAATTTAGATATATTGCTCTCCCCATATATACTCCTCAAATAATTGCTCCTCTCTTCATGGACCACTTTTAGCTGTTTTCATTCTTGAAAACGCACAAAATGTGAAGCGTCGAGCATTTTAGGTCTTCTGCCTCCATTTTTTTTTTTTTTTAATTATATTGGATTTTTATCCTTTTATTATTCACATTTAATGTTCTCATTTGTCTAGGTGTCTGTTCATTCCACTTTTATAGGGAATCTACTGGGCTAATCCGACTGAATTTTGTATGGAATTTTGTTATGTGAGAAGTCCAGAAAATTAAATATCATATCTGTTAGATGAAGTTAAGGATTAATAGGGATTACATGTACTCCACTTTTTCTTAGAAACTACTGAGCTGATCTGATTGAAATTCTGTATAGATCTTTGTTAAAAGGTGCAGCGAATTAAGTATTATGGTATTCGTTCGATGCAGTTAGATATTATGGGAATCAATAGGCATTAGTCACCACAATATCACATTTACTCAAGAAGTTTGGTATAAAACATTTATCCTAAGTCAATGGGCTATAACTTTTGCCCGTTTTTAAAGAGCCAAAAAATCTAGTTTATATATATATATTCAGATCTATGTTAAATATAGATCAGTGAAAAGAGACAAGGTTCATACCATTCGAATCCAAATTGACTGCAAGAGTATTCCCTACTTAAAAATAACTTTCATAAATTAGATTTTTAACTACTGCTTTAAGACTAATTTTAACTATTAAAGGCACCACTGCTACCTACAAGGCAGGTGGCAAGGACTTAAGATTGAGGTGTTAGCAGAGAACAGCAATTGAGACACAGTTGGGTCACCGGTAATGGAATATACAGCAGAAGCAGTGTACCAATCTACCATCCACATTGGCCATATTTCACAATCATAAAGGAGGTTTGACTGAACGACAGATTTGTTGATATTGAGATCTCTCAACACCATTAGGTTTGTTGAAGATACAGCAAATTTAGCAGCCAAACTCAAATTATTGACCTCTGAACAACAATGGATTCAAGGAACATGAATGACTCCACATCTTCTAAAGTAACATTATTCAAACACCTTTGGAGAGCAGAAAGTGGAGCTTGAGTTTATTTTAAGTAGCCTTATGACCCTTGTTGGCCTTATTTTATCCTCTAGTCCACTTCATGAGTAATGTTTCCCGTGATGCAGGATCAGCTCCCTCAACGAAGCTTTTAAAGAGGACACTTTGTTGGTTTGGCCACGCTGCGCACCGCAATAAAGGAGAGTTCATCCACAAAACAACAGCTCCAGAACTACTTTAAGTTTGGCAAAGATGCTGAGGAGGCTAGCTGAAGATGTGGTAACACACCATCAACGATGACGTCAAACCTGCCTCTGGACCATATGTCTACAGCATTTGCTGCTGGTCCCAGGACTGTCTTCTCATAACTATCTTGGCTGTTGCAAACCATTGTGAGTCAAGCAATGTTTCCAATAAAGGGGGAAGATTTGCAATTTTTGGGTTTGAATTTATCCATCTAGCACTTATTTCTTCACCTTAAAGTAGAATTTTTTTAGCCCCTTACATCAAGTAGTTTTATATGCTGTCTGGAGCGATTTCCATACAAAAATGATCAAAAAGAGAATCTTAGTCTTTGATATATCATCTAGTACACCTACACCTTGTCCCTAGTAATACAATGTCATTGGCATAAGCAAGATCCCACACACACACCTATCACTCAACTGCCACTCCCCGTGATCAAAAATATAGTTGAAAGTGTAATTGAAAATAGTGCACCTCCATATTGAATACCGATCTTCACCTTGAACGTCTCCAACTCATCACTATAAATTTGTACATGAATGTGTCGATTTGTAGTAACAACAGATGTCACGAAGAAAGAGTACCATCTGCTTGCATGATATACAGAGGATATCTGTTAAGCGAGTCGAAGTCAGACACAAAATTGACAAAGCACAGGACAGTGATTTGCTGATGAGCTCATATTTCTACATAGAAAGATTAAAGCTTTCCGAGGCTTATGCAAATGCTATAATACATTTAACAATTATAACGTTTTGGTTCTCCAAATTTTACCCCTCACCTTGAGAAGCTTTCTTAATATGCAACCATTTATACCCATAAATATATGACCAAGGTTCACATCACACAATTGTGAGTTTAGGCACACACAAGAATATTAATGCAATTTATTTTGGTCAACCTAGTAAATCGCAGTTCCTTTATAGCTAAATATTATATTTTGTATTGTTGATCCTAATCACTAGGTTACCAATGGAACATTATCTTCTATTATTAATTTATTACTCCAAAAAGTTTCATTTCTTTTATTCATGATTCCGATTAATCGTCCAAACACTACCAACCACATATACGTTTTTAGTGAATTGTAGTACAGTTTACATTCACACTGCCAGGGTTTCGAATAGGTTTTTCAAAAGCCTCAAATTATGCTTCATTTAAAATAGTCACTTCAAATCTTTTGAATTAGACGTAGCTTTTGACAATTTATTTTCTATTAATTAGAACAGCAAATAAAATAGTTTGTTTCTATCAAAATAATTTGTCATATATATATATATATATATATATATATATTAGTGAATAAATGATAAAAAACTATATTCCAAAATTCATGATGTTGACCATCTTATTATTTATTCTTTTAATTCAGTTGACATTTACAATTCTTGACAGTATCTGTGTCAAGAATTGTAAATGTCAACTGAATTAAAGGAATAAATAAGATGGTCAACATCATGAATTTTGGATTATAGTTTTTGTCATTTATTCACTATATTGCTCTGTAATTACATTGAGCTTCTTAAATAAGGATTGGTATATATTACAAGAAAATATATTTCTACAGAAATATATATATATATATATATATATATATATATATATATATATAATTTCATGTATTTACATAAAATTTTATAAGGGGATATAATATTTTACAAATAGATTTTTAGTATTTACTTTAACAGTGCTGAATAGGTGATTAGAACTAGGTACTAATGAATCCTCATGCAGATGAAATGTGGAAAATTTTGTATGGCTTAATTAGCATCTCATATATATATATATATATAGTAAAACTGGTAATTAGTAAAAACCTGAAGAGAGTGCTCAATACTATTGCAGAGCAAATATGTGTTTTATTTTTTATTACCATTTTATGTTTGGTTACATATGTTTTGGATGTTGGACCATGTTTACGATCCAACAGCCTCGTCAGACCTTACAGAAACCAAGGTAAGGTCTGGCAAGGCTGTTGGATTGTAAACATGGTCCAACATTCGAAACATACGTAACCAAACAGATAAAACGGTAATAAAAAAATAAAACATTATATATATATATATATATATATATATATATATATATATATATATATATATGTGTGTGTGTGTGTGTATGTATGTATGCCAAGGTTTTAAACATTTTTCCATTACATATGATTAATAGAAAGATTTTTTCTTTTGATGATCCCAACCCTCTCTAAATTCTAAAAAATTTACATCTTGGAGACCAAACATTATGTTCTTTTTTATGCATACATTAATACCAGCAAAAAAACATATGCTTAAAAGAAGTCTAAAAATGTGTTACCATGCATCCTGATGGCTAAAGCTAATATTTTTTGAAGGCCTATATTAAACCAACAAAAAGGTTTCATATATGCGAGACAGTAAATTGAACTTATGACATATTAAATTTATAAATTATACTTAGTTATAAGAGTAAAACTCATGGAACATCCTATAAATGTAATTAGTGAAATTAATTTGGCACTTCTACACTATTGGGATGAAATTTCGGAAATCGTAAAACTGAATTTCACATGAAAACAATGGTATCTATGTATTCCTCATATTTTTAAGATGATTATATCTAAAATTTACGAAAATCGATAAGGTAGAAAATTATTTCTTAAAGAAAATAAAAAATAGAATTTGAAGAAAATGATCGTAAGTCACAGGAGAGTTCAAAAGGGAGATAATTTTGCGTTTTGATTTAAACAAGATGGCCGCAATTTTTCACCTACTAACACGATTAAAGTTGTTTTTTTTTTTAATAATTCAGTTATATTCAGGTAATCTCGACTGCATAATTTGGAAGCTACCATTGTAATTGATTATAATTGACAAAAAAAAAAAAAAAAATCAGTAAAAAAACTTGTTTTCCACCTGAAAACTCCATTTATCGACTACAAAATTTCATCCTAATACTGTAGAAGTACCACTAATTCTTATATTGAATTAGCTGCAGTTTTAGATATAAAGTGTAGATTTACGTTTCATTTCTGTTTGGTAAAAAAAAATATATTTACATGTATAAGCTACTCATAAAATATCTTGGTAAAATAGAAGTGCTGTAAAATGTTGTTCATTTCATCATTTCGCTCTTTTCAATGTAAAAGTTAAACCTGGAAAAAACATTTTACAAACCCTCAAAAATAATCAATATAATCATATCTGAATTGCTAATAAATTAAAACAGGTTTTTTTTTTTTTTTTACACATTTCTTTTTCTTTCTCACATGCTTACAGAGCAAGATGGTAGACAAGGAATGTAGACAATGAAGGCACCTCTGTCTTTCTCTGCAACATTCACACTCCTTAAACATGGAGGTAAAAAATAAAAGTTGTATTCGTTTAAGCATAGGCGTTGTGCAATAATCGTCGGCCTTCTTCTACATAGCCACCATTATGCCAGTAACGAAGATCATATACGTAACCAGTTACCTAAAAAAAAAAATAAATAAATAAATAAATAAAAAATAAAATATTTCTGAATTTTTGAGATGAGGATTGATAATTCATATTATTTGAATTATTCAGATGTTGTCTTACTTTCACAATGTTTCAGTCAATGTAACCTCCGACCATCTTCAGATGCATTGTTGAATATGGAAATCTTTCTGTCGTAATCAGCAATTTGCACAGAATTTCAAACAAATCATTTATTTAATCCAAAAGAGTAAAATGCTCTCGGTTAGAAGTCCTAAATAATGTGCAATTATATTTTTGAGTATTGCCCGCACTGAGGATTGAACCTTCAACCTCCAGTAACTTACAATTGAATTATATTAAAAAATACAAGTGTGAATTAGTTAAAACTTCTACCTGGTCATGGCTATGGATTAAATAATGCAGATTCTAGAGTTTGACAAAGATTCCTCAGTTCAATAAGATACCCCTTAAGAAGATCAAAGGTTACATTGACCAAAACATTATGAAAATAACATTCCAAATAAGAACAATTGGAACAATCCAAATAATATGAAATACAATTCTGAATTTTTGAGATGAGATGTGAATGTTTGTATTATTTTGATTAATCAAACAATTCTTCCCATCTTGGGTGTTATTGGCACAACGTTTAGGTCGCTGTACCCTGCAATCTTCTTCGGGTGTTGCATACATGTTTCCTTTTTCTCCACTAAGGAAAAGAGGGGTTAACTCTGAATGCAAGAATTCGAACCATAGGTTTGAGGGTGGGTCCGTAGATCATAAAGAAAGTTCAATTTTCAGGGGTAGCTAAGATATTTTTTTAGGGTTTTCTTGACTTAACTTTTTAGGATATCTATGCTAATTGTTAATATTAGTGACAAAAATGTTTCACGAAACAGAGGATCGATACTCTTGCGTTTATTTTTATAAAAATAAAAATACACGAGTATCAATCCTGTTTCGTAAAACATTGTGCCAATAACACCCAAAATGGGAATAATTGTAAGATTAATCAAAATAATACAAATATGAAATACAATATTATATGCATCATTATTAGATTTGTTATCCGTATAACAAAAAACAGTACAAAGAAATAATTAGTTCATCTATTATAATACTAGCATTTACAAGTTATTTATTAACTAAAAGAAGTTAAACAAACTTTACAATCATTTCAATATGAATCCAGTAGAACTCTCCATATCTGGACTTAACCAGGAGTTCAGATATTAGGAATTGGTAAAAAAAATAATAGATATCAAAATGAACTATAAAAGTTACTTAATGTTTTATTAGTAAATAAAACCAATTCGTAATGTTAAATGTCACAAATTGAACGAAACGTAGTAATATTTAATATTTTAATTTTCGATGTAAATTCATGTTTTACTAAATTTTATTTTGAAAAAAAATAAAAAATAACTAACAGGTTGATGTAGTTTGCTTGAAGCATTGTTTAGTATGTATATAAAGGTAATTTACAGGGTAACACCGTTTCATATGCTGGGTGACATGAAGCCACCTCACCAGCAACCACAGTGAGAGAAAAAGAAAGAAAGAAAAAGAAAAACAAGATTCGGGGGGAAAAGAAAAGAGAATAGAGGTGAAAATACCAATCCCAGAGAGATGGGGGTTAGAATTAAAGTTTCCATAAAAACATTTTGTTTTAGCAGAGATTTTGCTTGCTAGCCTCAATCAGGACCCATCAGCTTTTGTGTTGGCAACTCAAAGGCTGGAGACTCCCTAGAAGAGCAAAGTGGAAAAAAGACCTTCCTCATAACCGACCAAAGATACCGCTCTGTGAACATAATGAAAACCGAGAGTTAATCTTGAAATTCGTAACTGCCAAGAAAATGAAGAATTTGATTTCAGTTGGAAACTTTGCATCCAGGAAATAGTCTGTTAATTAAACAGAGAAAACCCGAAATCATTTAACTTTTCTTTGCATGAACTTATGAAATTATTTTATGCAAATAATTATTTTTGTTTATGAGAAATTGACCTCCGAATTATCATTAATTATTGATTGCTTTGTTTTGAGAGTAAACCAGTTAATTCCAGATCTACTCTAAGGACTGATGCCCCAGCTGCAGCGAAGAGAAACAGCATACCAGCTGTCATCAGAGCACCTGCGAAAGAAGAACTAAACCACAACATCTGACAATGAACAGCTAGCAAACAAGTTTAAGGTATTGTCACATGGACTAAGGAATGCACACATTTTGTGTACTCTGAATATCAGAGTGGTGGTTTCCAGTGACCAGGGAATATCTGATTAAATTTTGAAGAATCCATCACTAAATGAGGTAAAAGAACACCACTAGGACTTAGGGTTGGTAAACCTTGCTTTGCTGTGTGGTCAGCCCGTTGCACCCCAGCAGCTGTTTATATATTTGGTCCTGTGATGCAGGATTGTGCGACAGCCCCTCCCAGCATGATTGGTTATAATTAGGACTGTAACAACAGCATATTCTTTTCATTGTTTTGACTCCTATATATGTTAATATCTTATGTTTTTATATAGACTGATGTGGTTCTTGGTTGATTGACTGTGTCTTACTGTGTTGGATATATACCTGAGAATAAAAAGAATATTGTTATCACAGTCCTAGTTACAATAGAAGATAATACAATATAGAGGTGTAGCAGTCGACACAAACTAAAGCAAATTAAGGCATATAACAGTGAAATGAGCTATGGAAATTAATTTTTTATTCGTACAATATATATGTTTTGGGGGATTTTTTTAATGGAACTTCAATCTAGTATTAATACAAGGTGAATCTACATACCTTATTACACTGTTATATTTCTTAATTTGCTTCAGTTTGTGTCTATCCATTACACCTCTGCATCACATTCTATAAGTTACCTTCAACAAAAAGCTATTTTTTTAAAATTATGTTACTCTTAAAAGATTTTTAAAAGAATTATATATTTATCTAAAGGTCTACCTTATCAACTCTTTCCATAAGAAAATATGTTATGAAATTGGCACAAATAAATATAATTGTATTAACATATGTAATAATATAATCACACTATGTTTCTTGGCCTTTGAGCCAAGATCAAAGTGTAGTATCTTTCTGATGCTCCATTTCAATTTTTTGTTCTCGATAAGTGGAAGAGAAATCCTTCACGATTAGGATAATCTTTATTTTTGTTCCTTTTCTCCACATTAAAAAACGACCCTGGTGTCTAACTACCTAAGGGAGGCAAAGTAAATAGAAACATTATGCTCCCTTTTTAATACTTATCTTTTTGATTAGGCAATTATAGATGCTTTGTGCAGTTATCTTTTCTTGGTTGGTGTTTAAGAAAATTAAGTAATTTTGATGTCATGCCAGAATTATGCTCAGTAAAGCTTATTTACATTAATAAACTTACCTTTTCAATTCTTTCAATTTTAATTGAAAATCAAGCAAAATGATAAAACTTGAATTCAAGAAAGAGAAACAGAAGACTCACTTTATGCCTGTGTCTGAATATTGTGAGGATTCCAAGAACTGTTAAGGCAGCCAGGGCAATCCAACTGTAAAACAACGCCATGCTCATTGGCTCAAAAGTTTCAGATTTTTTATTCATCAAATATTGTTTTTGATCCTTTTGCCACACGTCATTGCTTAACACTGGAAGGAAAGAAAATGAGCATTATTTAAAACAATTATTTATTTTAACATTTATTTTAAAAACAAAAATTTTTCATTTTATTTAACAGGTTAGTACTTATGTACATATTTTTTTTTTATTCCAACAATCGGCTTTTGGTTTTCTAATACATAAAAAGATATTTAAAAAAAATTAAAATAAAAGGAAACACAGTGCCATCTAAATTTTAGATCAAATCTAAGTACTTTTTAGGTATAGGTATACATAAATCTGCAGTTGTAACATTAGCAGTTTCAACTACAAACAGAGAAAGTTATGACTTCTACCGACATAACTTTCATGGTACCTTTTATATGTAATAAGAATGGCTATTTAGTATTGCTCAGGAAAAAAAAAGTGTAACATAATTTCTCTCCCTTTTTTCCCCTCCTCTTTCTTTGTCGTATAGCCTATTCCTCTCTCTGAACATACATAAACAACTTGAGAGGGCATAAGGAAAATTACAGAAAAACAACCAGAGTTAATTCTTTTACATGATAACATTAAAAATCTTGTTTTCTTCTTGATAACATTAAATGATATAAACTTTTTTCCCTCCCTTATATTCATTCTTATATTGAAATATCGAATTAGTAATTTCAAATAGTATACAAGGTGTAGATTTACTATGTTTTTTTTGGATAAAAAAAAAAAAAAAGAGGATTTATATTAATAAGCCTCCCACAAAATGTCTTTTTGTTTCTCTTTTCAATGTCGATGTTAGACCTGTAAGAAACATTTTACATATCCTCAAAAATAGTCAATATAATTAAAAGGTGCTTTTTTTTGGCAGATGATAATTTTCAATCAATTAGAAAAGAGGTAAAAAGTTATTACAGAATTTCTGCCCCGCCCTTTTACCCTATAAACCTTAGAACACCGCCAGAAAGATGCTAAAATAAACCCCAAACACACTCGTTTATGAATGAAAAAGAAACTGCTAATAAGAGCTCCTTAATGCCCCCCCCCCTCTACCTTAGATGTCTAGCTTGCAATTTTCACATTAACAATTATCACAATCTGCACCAAATAACCTGGAAAGAAAAAAAAAAAAAATTGTATCAAGTACTTTGTCCACTACGCCACGAATCCTTGCATGGCATAGTGGATAAAGTAAATGGTAAAATCCAGTTGAAAGTTACACTCTTATGATAACTGAAGGTTCAGTCCTCAGTACGATACTCAAAATAGAGTATGTAAGCCATGTTTAGTTTCAGAACAGTTTCCGATAGTTAGATGTTCTACACAAGTCCTGGAGGTGACTGGTTCTCAGTAGACAGTTCTCGAGTTGGAAGCCACAGAGCAAAAGATTCTTCTCGTGTTGACACAAAGAAAACATATGCAAAGTTGCTACAAAAAAGGTTTAATATTCATGGAGCAATTCTGGTTTCTGATTGGTTGGTAGCAGAACGTGAATTAATTTGATTCATCAGTTCCTAGCAGCATCATTTATAAATAGAATCTTCCAACTGCAGGATCATACCCCATTATAGCTAAAAAATATTGCAACAGTACGGTGGATAAAATACTTGGTAAAATTCAGTCGCAAGTTACACTCTTATGGTAGCTGAAGGTTCAATCCTCAGTGCAGGCGACACACAAAATACAATTGTAAATTACTTGGGACTTCTACCCTGATGGAACGAGAGCATGTTACCCATAACTAATTACTATACAATAAAAACTATAAATCCTTAATTTTATTTCATTATCATGGTTATAATAATACAGGGTGGAATAATAAAATTGTTAAAATTGTTTTTAACGCGAATAATTTTTTTTGGGCAAATAAACTAATATCTTTTTTAATTGATTAAAAAATATCTTACTTTAATTAGGTATTTTTTACATTACAGAAATGAAATTTTAGGCATTTTCTCCCATTTTCTTTATTAAATTAAGAAAAAAATTCTTCTTTAACACAAAACAAGCGTATGTTTTTTATAAGTAGGTAAACATTTTACATTGGCTAATCAAACAACATAAAACTGAAATGAAAGTAATCATGATCACATCATATCAGTTTGAAAAACTTTGGCACTCAGCTTTTTTAAAAGTATGGAAACATTGATAAACAGATATTGCAAAAACGTAAAACTATACATTTTGTCAATAAGTTTAACAGGATATTTCTAAACGACACCTTTCAAAGTTTGACAGGTAAAAGTTGAAGTGAATGTAATATTTTCTATGAGGTTGTTTCAATATAGTAACTAATATTAACACTGATGAGATCTTCAAACTTGCATTTGTCAACTGACTGAATTATTCTGAGTGATATTTGCAGGTAACAGTTCCACTGATTGTAATTGTTCTTGAAATTTCTGAATTTCCTCTCATAAATTTTGTCTGAATCGTCTTAGAAAATAAAACAAAATTTCCCCTGGAATAGTTTGATTCCTAACATTAGAGCGAGTTATCATTGCATGGGTTTGGCTAGCAACTTTTCTATTTGGCTAGTAATGAAAATATTTAGTTGTCAAAGTTCAACTAAAGGTGAATTTGTGCATAGATCCCTGATGTAACCTGACCTTCTTGAGATGTATTGTAGGAAATTTAATCATACCATACATAATTTAGAACTTGGCAGAGAGAACATTGAAACAACGAAGGAAAGGCAAACTTACCTGGTATGATAAAAAAAAGAAAGTCATCTTCCTTTAGGGGTTACAAAAATTGTTGCACCTTTTTGCATCTCTGTTGAATTTGATAGTTGACTTTGTAAGAACTGTTAGTTGAATTGCTACTGAGTAGAGTTTAGAGTTCCTGGTAAGGTTCCATTTAGTTATGGCTCCAGTTGAATGAAAGGCAGATAAGTTCGCCAAATAGTCAAATACGATATTATCAACATTATTTGCTGTTGTAAGAAGATATTATAATATCTTTAATGAAACCTAATTAGTTAGGTGTAATAATCTCTCTGAGGAGAGTAAAAAGGGCGCCACTCACTCTTAAATTAACAACTCCATGGTTGTATGGAGGAGAGACGAAAATCATGTCTTACCTCTATGAAATAAATACACAAAGTCAAGTTGGCGGTTTGAACACCAGTTAACACCCGGTGTTCCAATTTCAATCCACCAATCAAAAGGGCTGTAATAGAACATGGCATTAATTCATCAACCAATGAAAGTTTGCATTTCAAGTCATGCAATTTCTGGCAGTATCTTGTTGAACTTGGACATTTTTCTGTTTAACTCTGGCATCTGTACAGAATTTTGAACTGAATCCTTTATTTCATACACGGGTCTAACATGCTCATGTGCCATCAATCATGATTAGCTAGAAGTATTAAATAATTAGTAACTATATTCTGAATGTCACCCGTACTGAGGATTGAACCTTCAAAGAAGAGTAACTTACAAATAAATTTTACCAAATATTTTTATCTACTATGACACAGGTACTTGTAGAACTAACATGTTATGCCAATAATACTGAAGATGAGAACAGCAGTCTGAATAATCTATACTATTAATAAAATTCTAAATGTTTATTTATTTATGTGTGTGTATATATACCAGTAAAATTTTCAAATGGATGCGCCAAATTAAAAAAAAAATTTTTTCCTGAAAGGTGTGAGTTCCTAGATTGTCCTTATCTATATATGGTTTGTAACGAACAATGTCGAGTCAAACAAAAAGCCTGAAATAAGAGTTTTTGGACCGTTTGGTGCAATTGTCAAAAAAGTTACCTACGTCAATGGAATTTAGCACTGTCTGTATACAGTCGTGGTAACATCTTTCAGCATTCGGACGGGACTTGTGGCACAATGGATAACGTGTCTGCCTACGGATCAGAAGATTCCATCTTCAAATGCTGGCGAGTTCGTAGTAATTTTAACCATCATTTTATCTAATGTTTACTCATTATCATTACCCTTAGTGTATTTTTTTGTTTTTTTCAGTGATTTTGTTTTGTGCATATGGGAATTTCCCATACTCCAAATTCACAGGGTAAGCGTTGAGTGTAAGACGATGTTGAGTGTACTCGATTTTGTGTTTGAATCGGCGTTGTGTGTGCCGACACAGCACAGCTGCTAGTTTCAAATAAAACTAATCATCAATCCTTATCTCAAACATTCAGAAAGATAATATATATAAATATGTTTCACATTTTACAATGTAAATAAATTATTTTGATTTGGCCATTTTGAAAATGGCTCACATGTCATAAAAGTGCAAATTGTTCTATTTTAATACAGATAAGAAAGGAAATTCTGATGCAAACAACACATTGGTAGCTTTGTTAGTAGAGAGAGAGTTAAATATAAGAGAGAAGGTGGAGTGTGAGAGAGATAAAGAGAGGGAGAACTATTTTTAATTTAATCTAGTCACCACTTATTAAGACCAAAAGGCACTCAACCATAGAGATTAATCGATGTCAGTCCGATAATAGTAAATATTATAACCAGATTGAAAATGATGAATAAAATTTATGACTTATGACATTTGTTAACATTGAATTGGAAAACAAGCAGTCCTATAGTAATATGTGGTCTTTATAAGTGGTGATTCATTAGTGCCAAATAAATAAATAAATAATTAAAAATAAAATAAATAAAATAAAAACATGAAACACACGATCCCTCACTAGCAAAACTACTGATTCTTTGCTTGCATCAGTATTTCTTAGATCAGGGTAATTTATGGATTACTTACTCTTGGCACCGGCCAATGCTCCTAAAGGGATATCAAAGTGGTGGGCACTCATCAACATTTGTTTGCCTGCATGTTTCTCCGATTCTGTTACACCTGCACAGAGAGAAATAAATAGATGCAAGTGAAGCAAGTTTAGTTATCTGAGAGAGAGAGAGAGGGGGGGGGAGGGGAGTTTGAGAGAGAGAGAAAAAAAAAAAGGAAAAACAAAAGAAGAGGCGAGAGAGAAGAAAAGAGAAAAAAAGAGAATTTAAAACACTGTGAAATTTCCTTGGGTGATTTCATTGTAAGGACTGCATCCTATAAAAGACTGAAGCTTATTCAAAACACTAGTGATAGTGTGATGCGCCAACTCACTCCAAACTTGCCATAAGAATGTTAAACTCAAATATATGAGCACTGCCAGATGTTACCAATGTCATAGCAAATACATACATCTGTAATTTCACAATAACTTACCATCTTAAACATCATGTATAACAGAGACCACTGTTATAAATAATGAAATGGCACATAATTTTCTGTGAGCATTTTATGGTTGTTTTAACATCCTTCTCAGTTCAGTGTTGCGATGAGAACAGAGTTTGTCTGGCAAATTTTCACGTCATATGGAACCATTCTGCAGAAAAGGGATAGCGCTACCAGAATTGTCAGGTTCCAGTGATACCAAGCCTTGACAAAATGAAATTTGCTATCAAAACAGTAGCAGAAACTTGCTATAAAGCAAACAGACACCAGAAGATATGGTGCTTTGAAAGAAATAGCTTACCCTATAGGCTAGTATATAATAATATTTATTAGCCGTTTTCACTTGTGAAGTATTTTATTTTGGTTAACGAGTTAATAGAGAAAGTGTTAAAGTGCAAAAAAAAACAAAACAAGCAAAAAAAAGTTATTTACCTTGATGCAAAGAATCATCAACTTCTTGATTATAATACCAGCCATCATCTAAAAATCAAAAAATATTTTTGGAACAATTAATTTTATTTTCATTTTCACAGGGTTACCCAGAGTTGCCCAGGTGCCCAGGAAAACAGAATTATAAACTCTTTCCCCCATATAATGTTACTTTCTAAATAGAAATTACTACAAACTATACTTTTCATGAGCAAGATTTGGCGGGCGCATTTTTGTATGTTCAAGAAAGGCTTTGGTGGGAGTGGCTGATTCTCGACCACGTTACTATTTTTTAGAACTTTTTATATACTCCCTAGATTATAATATCTATGATTTGCGAACGGACATCGTCTCTACATTTATTTTGATCGACTTTTATAAATTCCCTCTATTCCGTCCTTTCGCGTGTTTGTTTGTCTTTTTTCATATAAATAAAGCAAAACTAATCGGAGTGAAGTAGGCCGCATGGCTTTCTAGCCAGAACCTCCAGAAACGCAATTAGCTTTGACCAATGTTGGAGAAACCCCTCATATCAGACAATTGCTACTCATTTTGAGAGCTCCCACTAACATCATGGAGAAGCAAACATTGGTTTTCCCCAACATCATGGAGAAGCAAAATACGACAGAAACTGGCCTGCAGCCAACGTTCATTTCTGCGCCTGTGTGAACTCATTTCTACAAGTCAACTTTTTAATTGTTAAATTTGAAGCTTTTCACTTCCTCTCATGTCTTAGCATAGTAGTAAGATCTCAGCTTTTCTTTCACTTTCTTTTCCGCCTTCGCGTCATGGGTTGAAGTCTATCTGCCTACTAACACTTTTTTTCTCTCCAAACACCCGGGCAATGCCGGCCAACCCTGCTAGTCTATTATATAAATCTTACTTGTCTGTTAAGTCTTAAATGTATGCATGTATGATTGCTTAAAACTGTCGACAGAGGCGACGGATTTTCACAAAATTGGTATCATTTTGAAGCTCGACCCTTCAGACGAAAAATATAAAAAAATTGGCGAAAACATTAATTCCTTCGCCCTCAACTGAACACTTTTCTACAGGGAGGGGTCGCATTTTTCGCCGATGTTTTCAAAAGTTACCGCCTCTTTTCAATTGACTAGCCTTAATTTAAACATTCGCCACTTCTGATTTGGCGATGGGCACAACAGCAAAGACATTACTTTTTTTTCACATTCTTTTTCTCCTTCGCAGTACAGGTTCAAGCCTGCCTGCCTACTACCACTTTTTTTTTTTTTTTTTTTTTGCTCAACACACACCTCCAAACACCCGGGCAACGCCAGGCATCCAGGCTAGTAATAAATAAAGCATTAAATTGAAATGTCAAAATAGTCTCTTGGATAGATGGAATACAGAATAATCAAATTTCATAAAAGATAAAATGTTTGTATTTTTCAATGTAACACAAAAACATTTTCAAAATAAACATTCAAATTTAGCAAAATTGTGAAAATTCCTCTGACTTTTGTGAAATTTTAGCAATAGATATTAGACACTAATTAATATTCTTGTGATTTTTTTTTTTTTTTTTGCATAGCAGTTCATTTTCTAGAATCAAAATCATGCAATGGATTTTAATGAAAATTGGAATAAGAATTCTAGACATAAGGTTTAGTAGCATTATATACTGGGATTTTAATATTTGTAAGGGGCATAAAAATTATGTAAAACTGTTGTGTTCAAAGAATTAATTTAACTCTCCTCAAACAGGTAACCTAGTGATATATATATATATATATATATATATATATATATATACATACACACACATACACAACATCTTTGCTACATTCCAAAGAATAAAATTTTATTCACTTTACCAATTATTTGCTCAAAGCAAAAAAACACTGGCACAAATACATATCTGTTTCGTTCACAGAAAAAACTATTATGTCAGTGCCGGATCTTGCTTCCATGGATTCGTCAGAAAACTAGAAAATTCTCAATCAGAAAAAAATACATAGTGATACAACAAACAAAAATCATCAAAACAAATGCATGGAGCTTACCTCCAATTAAGAAAGAGGTTTAGGAATCACTTCTCAGAAAGAGCAGCCACCTTGTACTATGCAAAAAAATCATAAAAATATGCACAATATTGCCCAATGAAAATGGCTATAATAATTAATAGTTAACTTGGTAAATAACAAATTTTATAGAATACCTTAATCAAATAAATAATACTAATCATTATATAAGATATGCAATCTAAAGTTAAATTGAAAAGTCATTTCGAAGTATAGATATACAAAACCACATGGTACTAATCTAATATATAAACAGCTATATATTGATCTGTCTGTTGGTCTGTCTCCATATTTTCAAACTATCTCTTCCAAAACTATAAACAGAGCACCGCTAGGAGCCTCAAATGATTGGATTTTTTACAGGCCATTTTTTTATAGGTCTTTAGCCAGTTAAAATAGTTTTTAATGGGTCATAAATGGATCAAAATTTTTAAAAATCGTTAAACATTTTGTATTTTCATCTTAGTTTATTCTTAATTTTAAATCAATTTATATACGTGTCATCATGGTACAGTGGTAACGTCACCAGCTTTGAATGCTATAGTTTCAGTTTCGATTCTAGCTGATGGCACCCAAATATCTTATTTACTTTTGAAATCACAACTAATAATATATACAAAATTTGGACAAATTAAAACATCATATTTAAGCATATTTTGTGCCTACGCAAAGCCAGGTAACCCCCCCACCCACCTCCGCTAGTTATTATTAAAAATATTTATTTACATATGCTGTTACATTAACAATCATTGAACTTATATTTAAGGTTGGTATGTATAAAGAATAGAATAATATAAAGAAATATATATATATGTATAAAGAATAGAAAGTATATGCAAAAACATTTTCACACACCTATAGACATTTGATGATATTGTCTGCGGGCATTGAATTCATGGACCAGAGGATAGAATTGCCGATTATCAATTAGATGCTTGTAGGTTCGATCATTGGTTCAGGATGAGTGCTAGTCTACCCACACTGAAGAGTCGTGATACTGCAAAACAGTCTGTTTGTGGACGACTATATATATTTCAAATATTGTTTTTAAAAAAACAAAATTCTATTAATAACTCAACAATGCACAGCTAGAGCTACAAACACTTTTCTATTATGTTAACTACTTTGAATACAGAGAACAAAACTTGTGAATTTATCGAAAAATCATACTCTATTATCCATAATAGCAAACAATTGTTTCAGTCCATACTAAGATATATATAAAGTTAACCATATATGTACTTATTTTTCTTAGGCCATCATCAGGGCTCGTGCCCATACATATCAACAAAAAACAGTAACCACTACAGAGAAAAACTTTTGTATTCTACATTTAATTTAATAATCTGCATTGAATACGGAATGTTAAAGTTTTTTTTCCGTAAAGGTTGTTGTTTGTTTTGTTCATATATACGAGCACTGATGATGGCCTAAGAAAAATAAGTACATATATGGTTAACTTTATATCTAAGTCTGTGCCGAAATAATTGTTTGTTATTATGGATAATAAAGGACGATGCTTTGATGAATTCATAAGTTTTATTCCTTGTATTCAAAGTGGTTGACTTAAGAAGAGTAATAGAGAACTTACCTTGTTTTCCAAACTCTTGACTGTGTTCTGTTTCTTTTTGTACATTCTTTATGGTTGAAATCATGAAAAATGGCAATTTGCTTGAAGACACCTTTGATGGCATCTCTGGTTGGGAGATAACATGCCCTGTTTGTTGGTTTCTTTCTGAGGGAAGAAAATTTACTTCATTGTCAGACACATGTGGTGCATGAAGCTTATTATCCATACCAAATTCTGAATGATAATCGGGGTTTTTTGTTGGTAAATGTTGATTGTCTGCCATAGATTTGTCAACAAATTCGTCATTGCCATTGATCGAGGAAGATTTTGATTGGTCAGCAGTCAGACCACCATTATCAATCATCTGCCGATTTGGATCTGGTTTTACAACAGGATAATACTGTTGGTTCAAGGGCAATGCATTTGGGTCACTTCCAGACTGACCATTTCTGTTAATTGGTAAGTTATTTTTAACTTTATCGATATTATTAGCAAACTGTCCATTTGGGTTTGAAACAAGTTTATTTAAAGAATTATGTTCAGAACCACTTGCTAAACTATTGTAAAATTTAGATTGAAGAGGTTGCTGCACAAGATTAGATTTCGCATGCATTTGCTGTTCAGCTATACTATTTTTAGCCTGGACTGGCTGCTGGAGTCCATTAATATTGCTTTGGGCTTGGACTGGTTGCTGGAGCCCATTAACATTGCTTTGGGACTGGACTGGCTGCTGGAGCCCATTAACATTACTTTGGGCCACGACTGGCTGTTGAAGTCCATTAACATTGCTTTGGGCCTGCATTGGCTGCTGTAATACATTGGCATTATTTGCATATTGGCTTGGTCTCTGTACATTTACATTACCTTCAGCTTTGACAAGAGGTTGATTAAGTTGTCTTTGTACATTGACATTATCATGTGTTTGAACAGGCAAATTAACTTCCAGTCTCTGTCCAACTATACTATTTTGAGATTGTAACGATTTTGGCAATGGTATACTTTGTGAAATGTTCATTTTGTCTGGATGAGACGATTTATTTATCATTTGGTCAGAGACGAAAGCATTCATTTCTGGTGGTTTGGCTGCTTCCTGAAATGACATTAAAAACAAATATTAAATTTTAAAAGATAAATGAAAAGATTTAAAAGCAAATTTATTCTCACATTTTAGGATCTAACAGATGTTGCCAGAGTGTAAATATAAAGAATTTTGTTTTGAATGCATGCAGATTTTCCGATTATTATACGACAGTGTAAAATAAAATATTAATTTATCAAATGTACTGACATGTAATTTAAAAATCCAATATAATAACTTTATATAGTTTTATTATTAATGTTACTTTTTTTTTACTCTTTTTCACTCCAAACAAGGTATATTGCCGCTTGGAATGTAAGGGGCTACACGGAATTGTGGGGAGTTGAGCAGTGAAATGTTTGTCCACATTACATTTAAACTTCTGCAAGTTAGTAGTTAAAGAAGCTGGAAACAGTGGAGAAATTCCAAAGTCTAGCAGTCTGAGGAAAGAAACTATTAATGTAGAAGGCTTTTCTGAATCTAGGGACCTTGACAGTGAAGGGGTGGGATTTTGCTGCTTGTCGGCTTAGTCAGGAGTATGTACATCGAAGGAGTACACATGTAACGAGTTCATCAAAGCACATTCTATTAAAACACTTGTAAAATAGACACTGGAAGATGACATTGTAGCGATGGGACTGAGGTTGGATCTTGGCTGACAGTGCAAAACCCATTAGATCTGAGACTCTTTTTTAGACCTGGTCTAAGTGTGAGAAACTAGTGGTAGATGAAACAGACCAGATGTGGTAACAATACTTCATGCATGAGCGAATTGTAGCTTTGTAAAGCTATAGGATATTCTCTGGTGTGAGTAATTTTCTAGTATGGCAGAATGTATAACAGATTAAAGCACAATCACTGATGGCTTCTGTTGATTCACTATTCAGGCAATCTAAGCTATCATTCGAGCAAATTCTCATCCAATTCAGGTATTCTAGGCCTGCCAATCCAAAGTATCTGATAGATTTCTTGTGGTATTATTGAAACAAAAGAATAGAAAAAAAATTTCCTTCTTATAAAATGTTCGAACTAAGTGTTAAATAATTTTTTAATCTTAAATTTTTTAAACAATAACAAATCTGCATAATGTAAAAGCAGAACTGTATTCATAAGATCTTTGGAAAAAGTGAAGAAACATTTTTTTTTAGATGCAAGAGCGAATAGTAAAAGAAAAAATACAAGTCAAAATTAAAAAAAAAAAAAAGAAACTATGCTCTTAAGTTTGAAGAAAAGTCTCTTGTTTTTTTTTTTTTAATAAATGACAATATCAACCAATTATTAATCCATAAAAAAAGAATCAATAGTCGATAATGAATGCTAGCTTTCTAAAAAAGCTCACAAAATTTTAAAAATTTAATTTGTTTTTTAAAGAAAGGAAAAATGATAAAATTTATATTTACACTGAACTTTATTCCATATTTATTGAAAAAAAAAAAAAAAAAAAAAAAAAAATTCCCAAAGAATTGTTAAGTACTCTTTTTTTTTACATAGTAGTCACCACTTATCAAGGCCCGGAAGCTACTCGGGGATAAGGGTTATTGCATGTACAGTAATCAATGGGATAGTATCATAGTAATCGTTAGTATTGGAGATATGATAAAGTGTCTTAAGGGGGCGATTCATCAGGAATTTGTCTATGTTGGACTTGAAGACATTCAAGTTGTAGTCAGGTGGGAAACAGGCAAACGGAAGAGAGTTCCACAGGCATGCACTTCTAAGAAAGAAGCTTTGTTCATGGAATCTACGTTTTGATTTTGACACAGATAAAGAGTGGGGAAAATTATTGACAGTAGTTTCAGCTAGACAGGTGTTTATCGTGAAAGATTGGCGAGGGATGACCAGAGATTGGAGCTCAGACGAGCACTTGCCATGGAAGTAACAATAAAACAAAGACAGGCTTGCAATATCTCTTCTGTGGGAGAGAGGTTGCAGGGAAGAGAAAAGGGCATCCCCCACTAAGCCACAAAGGCTATTTTGTACTCTGTCAAAGTAGGATAGGCTGTTTTTAGCAGCTACTGCCCAAATGTGGCAGCAGTACTCCATCCTTGGACGTACTTGGCTTTTATATAGATAGAGAAGAATTGCATCAGTAGTGAGATATCTTCTGGAGCGGTAGAAGGATCCTACAATTTTTCCAGCAACTTTGGCAACAGATTTGATGTACATGTTCCATTTCAGTAAGGGCCAATCCCAGAAGCTTGTCAAAACATGGAGCCTCCCCAAGACGAGAGCCATTCATTTCAATTGATGCCAGATGGGGATCAGAGCATTGATGATGTAAAGATAGGAGCTTGGTTTTAGATGCATTAAAAGTAACCAGCCACCTCTTTCCCCACTGTACCACGCGCTCAAGATCAGAGAAGAGAGAATCAGAGAGAACTTTGTCATTTACAGCCTTTGAAGAGTTGCCATAGATGGTTGTGTCATCAGCATAGATGTCACGAATGATTTAAGTATGTGCTTTGGGAGATCATTGATGTAGATCAGGAAGAGAGTTGGGCCCAGGATGAATCCCTGAGGGACTCCAGCTATAATACTGTGGGCCTCTGATTTTTGCCCATCAACCACTACTCTTATGAGCATATCAGAGAGAAATGATTTAATGATTGAGAAAACATTTCCAGTTATACAGTAGCTAGAAATCTTGTGAAGTAGGCCTTTATGCCATACTTTATCGAAGGCCTTTGATATGTCATGAGCAATTGCCCTAGAAAGGATGCCTTTGTCAAGAGATTCACTAATCCTATGAGATATAACTGTTAGCACATCTGCTGTAGATCTAGCAAAACGGAAACCATGTTGCATGTCACTAAGAAGGTTATTTCTGGTGAGGTGGTTGACTACTTCTTTATTTAATATGGATTCCAGCAACTTATTCATGACACACAGGAGACTTATTGGTCTGTACTGAGAGGGAGATGATTTATCGCTTAAATTCTTAAATACAGGGCATACTGATGAGGTTTTCCATGGTGTTGGGAAGCACTTATCCTTAAGGCAATGCTTAAACAGTTTTGTAAGTATGGGGGCAAGCTCGGGTTGAAGCTTTTTCAACACTATAATTGAAATGCCGTCAGGGCCAGTTGCTTTACTGGAATCAAGGTTCTTGATTAGTTTGGCGACCTCACGTACAGATATTTGTATGTTGCATAGCGTGTTGTCTGTTTTAGGAGGAAATACGAGGAGTTGATGGTGGTTGGGATAGAACGCACACTTCTGTTCAGGATCCTGTTTGCTATTTGCCAAAACTGGTGGCAACCAAGCCACTGCTCAGCTACTTTGGATTTAACGGACTGAGCATATAGCTCTCTTGCATTTTTTATTACTCTTTTACAGTGGTTGCTGGCAGTCCTGAAAGCAGCTTTAGTCTCAGTACATCTATTACGTTGGTAGTTATGGAAAAAGTGATTTCTGTGCGTGATGGCAGCAGTACATTCTGGGGAGAACCATGGCTGGCTGTTAGGTTTTTGTTGGAATTTTTTGGGTGGTATGAATCGGTCTATGCCTACAATTAACCATTCGGTCAGGTCTGATATTATAGAGGACACATCCTTTTTAAACATTGAATGCAGAGGTAGATCAGATATAAATGTACGGGAACTATCCCAGTCAACCATTGAGTATCGATATACAGTACGGTGGAGAGGTGCGTCTGAAGACTTATTACATTTCATTTTTATCTTAACTGATACAACTGAGTGGTCGGAAGATTCCAAAGGAGATAGAATGGAACATGAACATAGCTCAGGAGAAGTTGTGAGAAAAACGTCTAGAAGGCTTGGATACTGACTGGTAGTATCTGGCACACGGGTGGGTACTGTGTTGCTGTTGTTGTTGTTGTTGCATTCAAGTAAATAAACTTAAGTTGGTTCATGGACTTTACTTACCTCTCCACAGAGGCAGAATTAGACAAGATCATTTTTTAACATGGTGAAAATCTAGTTCCTAAAAAGGAACACTAGATTGAGACAAAGAATTAAAAAAAAATGCCTCAATTTAGAATTTTTCCTCCACTGACTGAGCCAGAAAAGATGGAATGCAATATCAGAACAGGTACTACATTTTGAATTCTGAGAATATGTCAATGAGGTGGTTGCTTGTATCAATCTTGAACATTTTCTGTCGCTAAATAATCAACTATGTCAAGCTGCTGTGGAACAGAGAGAGATGAAAAGTGTGTTGTGCGAATGATGGTGTGAACGTCATGTCAAAGAGATGACCCAGTGGTTGAATCTTGCTGATCAGGATCTGATTGCTTTCTTCAAGCACCAGCTGAAGGTCAAGAGCAGATGTGTTAGAAAAAGATTATATTTTCTTTTTTTTGAAAACAGGTGAATACAAGTAGCGAGTTTCTGGAGGTCAAGTATGAGTATGTGTTCCCTGTCCGAACATGGCACATGTGGTTCCTGATCCTGTTGAACCTCAGCTCCTTGAGTAAGTTTAGCTTCTTAACTAGTCAAGTGAAGGAGTTTAAAGTGAGATATTGATGTACCTATTTTTTCTATGACATCGTCTGGAACAATAAAATGTCTTCCTGCCAACAATTTGTACCTATCGAAGATAATTTTAAGATTTTGTTTTTTAATCATTTCCTCTGCAGCTCAAAATAAGTTGACACTACTATTTACACAACTTAAAATATCTGTATTCTTAAAAAAAAAACAGAAAATAATTCACTTGCCAATCGACCTTAATATTTAGAAAGAAATAGAAATGTTTCATCCAATGCCAGTAGGCATAAGTGAAACATGAACAAATTCCATGGAATCTTTCATGTTTTTTTCTAATGGCTGGAAATTCGCCAAGGCTATCAACGGTATTTTTTATTGTGATGCCATCACTAGATGGGCTGCCTACCATGGCTTAACAAAGCCTCATCTACCATCGAGAGAAGAATAGACTGCGTCAAAACTGTTTGAATGAAGTTTTTTGGTATTTTTACCTTGCGGTACATACAGCGCCTTGCCTTCCCAAATGGTCACCCATCTGGTACTGGCCATGCTCAACATTGCTTAACTTTGGTGATCTGGCGAGAACTGGTATGTCAACATGATTGTGCCATACAATATTTGATACTCATGCAGAGACTGATCCGTGCTGAAATAATAACATTATTTAAAAAGCCATTCTTAACATAGGGAAGGGAGGGTGTTTTGTACCTATTCTGTACTTTAACCTTACAATTGAATAAAAAAAACATCAAAACCTTAATTAAATGTGGAAATACGATTTAAAAAATAGCCCGGATCACTCTCTGTATTACCACCAAATATTTAATCCTGATCAATATTCTTTCTTATTAGACATATTCAGAAGTGGGGCACCACTATGAGGAGGAAAGCCGTTTTTATTCTCTCAACAAATCTCACTTTTCAAATCACTTATTAACAACTGATTTTTTTTTTTTCAAAATTAAAATAAAAAGATTGTACTAAGTGAACTAGAATTTCTATAAGAAATAAATTCAGTTGTGTAATTGTAAACACTCACAGCTTTACTGATTTATGTCAAATACTTGTTTTGTGTTGTTTTATCGTAGTGTGATCTCAAAGACGATCATTGGGTCACCCTTGCAGTTTTAAGGTTTCTGAATAGATCCCATTAGTATTTGACAGTTTAAAGACTTCAAAATTACTTGTTATTTTATTATTTTACCATATAATAAACAAGTCAGTTATTTGAAGCCATTATTAGATGAAAATAAAAAAATTTAAACGGTCAAACAAGATATCATTTGTGTAGTTGGTATGTGAATGTAACTGTTTTAATTAAGTTTTTATTTTAAACAATTTCATTCAATGAATTTAATGACCAAAAGATAATAAAATTAGGTTAATTTCACACAAAATCATGATTAGAAAAATAAACAAAATGAAAGATTATCTATAGTTTTTTGTTACCGAACAATATCTTAAAGAAATTAATTATTATTTCAGTCATGTAAATTCTTTTGAGTTGAGAACAAAATGCAGACTCGAGTCAGATTTTGTTCTTAATTTTTCCACAACAGCAGCAGCATTTTGTTCCTTCTTTTTCTCTTGCAACTGATAGTGAACTCAGATGTGAATGAAGCAATGTCCAAAAAACCAAAAGATGTCTGTCAAACAAAAAAAAAAAAAAATGTCAGAACTCATTCTCACCAATTCGTACCAATTCCTCTTAAGGTAAACCATTAACTCACAACACCAACTTTCAACATCTCCACTCTCTTTTGGCTTCCTAACTCAACTGACTGTTTTCTCCAATTCATCCCTTTCATTCCCAAATACAAATTACTGCCACATGTATATAAAAGAACCTATCTATAGACTTAAGTTTTTCTTTTCTTTTTTCTTCTTCGATCTTGTCACCTGATAGGCTAGACAGAGGTGTGTGGTCACTTGCGAGAATAATAACTTCTATAAAAAAAAAAAAAAAAAAAAAAATCCAAAATGGTCAGTGTTTTAACTTACACACCATACTTTTTTTGAGAATTACATTTATTTCAATTTCACTATTCTTGTTCATGAAACAAAAAGTCACCTAGGCAAAGCCGGATAAATACCGCTAGCGAGATATAAAGTTTTTTTTGTTTTTTTTAAATAGCTGGCATAATGCTTACTCAATAACTGTTTGAAGTTAAAAAGTGACTTTGAAGCCTTCATGATAAAAAAAGTATTACGGTTTATGTGCTCTTAAATCAAAGTAAAACATTATTTTTTTTTATAATGTGTCCATGTTGCATGTGAGAAATATAAGTTTTAATATGTTTTGATTAGGTGATGTCACTTTTACAAAACCAGAAAAAAGTGAAATTATGGGTAGAGGTGGGGAGAATCATTGGATATTACATTAATAAACCAAATATAATTGGATTTCTAGAAAGAAAAACAAAAAATACACTTACTCTGCCAGAAGCTAAATTAGGAAGTACATCTCTGGAAATTTCATCCAGATGTGTTTTGTCAGAAAATTCTTCTGCTTGTTGTTCAGTGTTGTCTGGAAAGCTTCTTCTGATTCGACTATAAGGTTCAGATTCTAGATTGTGCTGCAAACTTATAGCTTTACTATCTTTGTCTGGAAAGGAACTGAACTGATTCAGTTCTTGGAACAAATTTTCTGGAGAGAAAAAAAAGAAAGTAATAAAAATATAAGTAAAGACTTAAAACAAGTACAATATTTAAAACAGCACAGAATCATTTCTACAATGCTTTTACTTTGATGATGATATAGTGTGTTATTTTCTCGTTTCAAATCTAATTTATTTCATTTCATGATTTTGCCGTTTGTGTAATTCCTTCCTTTTATTTGAGTTTTTGCGAAATGTTCAGTTTTGAAATTTTGTATGTGACGATTATGTGAATTATTTGGACTTGCGATGTTAATATTATTTCAACCAATTAAAATAATAATGAAATGTTCATTGTCCAGTTTAAAAAACTGATTTTTATGTCTTCATAAATAAACGTGATTTTTATATCTTCATAAATAAACATAATTTGTATATAAATAAATCTGATTTTTAAATCTTCATAAATAAACTTGATTTTTATATCTTCATAAATAACTATTATATGCCTTATTTATATAAATTATTCTCTGCATAATAATTAACTGTTGATATTAATAAAGAATAAACAAGTTACACATTTAAAGATTCAGTAACATTTTAGTGAAAACTAAAGAAAAGAAGAATCATTTTATTCTAACTGCCAAATCATTATCACTAATTTACAACATTGTATTTTCTCTTAATACTTAAATGTTCGGATACATTAAAAAAGTTAAAATATTAAAAAATAAAAATTCTAGATTTAGAAAACATAGTATCCTTGGTACAGAATTTTTGGTCATAGTCAGCTAACATACTTCCTAACTTCTAGACAGGAAGCAGTGACAAGGCAAATCAGTTTCTTCACTTTTATTGTTCTTTAATATTTCTATCGTGAAGCGATTTATTGAAAAAAAAAAAAAAAAAAAAAAAAAAAGGGACATTATTGAAAAATATACAATAAAAATTAACGAAATTATACAGATAAAAATATCGCAATTAGTCTTTCCTTGCACTTTTAATAACAAAAATTAAAAAATAAGTTTTTATTTCATTTGAAATTTTTTAAGAAATATATTTATGAAATTATTAAAATATTTTTTAATTTGAAAATTAAGGTTTTTTATTTGAATTTATATAATAAATATGTTTATGAAAGTATAAAAATAAAATTATTGAAATGAAAATTTTCAAACATCATATAAAAAACGTATCCAATATATAATATTCCCAAAATAGTTTTAAAAGATTTTATATAGGGTTTTCAATAATTCTTTAAAAAAACAAAACAAAAAACAAACTAATTTCAATAATTCTTAATTCAAATAAGACTGAAAAAACTTCAATGATTATTAAATAAAAAAAAAAAGAACGACTGGAAAATGTAAAAAATGTAATGTAAAAAAAAAAAAAAAAAGAGTACATGCAGAGGGGAGATATAGGCGGAAGAGAAAAAGCGAAGGAATTGATTTGCCTCTGGTAGCAGCCACGCCGGAAGTTAGGAAGTACATTAGCTGACTAAAACCAAATTGTTTCTAACTCTGTATAGAAGAAAATTTGGATATCTTAATAATTGTCTTCTGATGTCCTGTAAAAATACAGAGTTTGAAGCAAAAAAAAGAAAAAAAAGGTGAAATATATGCCAATCATATACTTGCAACTTAAGATCATCAAGCTGAAAAAATTCAAGTATTCCACATTTTGACTGTAAGATTTAAAGACATTATAGTTCAAATTCATAAGGCCTTCCTTTTGGAGTTATTTGTGACTTTATTCCGCAGATTCTTGAAAACAAAACCCACTTTAAAAGAAGTCGTGAATGAAATATTAAATGTAAAAAAAAACTAAGAAAAAATCTTAAATTCTGAGGCTTATCAGCTGATAACCATGCAAAAATTATCAAGCAGCATTTTTATTAGAAGCCAAGATTAATGCCTTAATTTTTCAGCTAGAGAAAAATAAACATGTACACTAGCATCATATGCTGCTATGCAAATCACTTCTTAAAGAAGTGCTTTGTTCATTTAGATCATGTTTCATTTGTTTTATGGCATGTTAACGATCTATGGGTTATTTAATAATGAATAAAGTCATCAAGTGGAATTCTATTGGTAGGATAATTATTTTATATTATAAAACATTACTCTTAGGAAGAAATCTTACAATAAGAGTAGGAACATTACTCTTTCACATTGGTAATCTTCTTTGGTTTTAAGACTAATGATATTTAGTCACTGCCTTCTAGTATTTATTTAGGAGGCAAATAAAAAGGAGATATAAGGTTTTGACTTTTGATTGGATCAGACCTGGGGTGGAGTGGGGGGGGGTTATACTTCTCTGTGTGAGCTTGCAGTCAATGAATTTGTGGCCTTAGTGACAGCTCAAAAAGATCATAAATGTTATAAAAATAAGTGGCTACCTCATAGAATGATTTGCTTTGATTGCAAAAATGACAATCATTACCAAAATCCTGTTTTACCCATCATTGTAACAGTAACTTATTAGACTACAGAATTTCAAAAACTATTGTAAAAATCTTGTAGAAAATTTTCTTTTTTTAAATACTGAACTAATAAATTCAGGAAGTTGTCGGGACCAACTTGACTCATTTTCTGAGGTTAGACATTAGACCTCTAAATCTACTGTCAGCATTTCTGACTGCTTGAAAAATAGTAAGAAATTGTAAAATCAATCTCATGGTGGATACAGAAAATTACAAAAGATTTAATGGATACTTTGTGTTGACATGATACTTAAGACAAAACATTCAAGGACTGCATGAAAAAGTACAATTTTAATATGGCAGCAGATCACCTAAAAAACTATGAATATTTGCTGTATCTCTTTCTCTCTAATCTTTTCATGTCACTTTTCCCTTGCCCAGAAGTGGAATAAATCTATTTGAAAATCTATCATTTAACTGTAGATCTATATCTATGAAATCCAGATATACGAGAGGTGTGCAATAAGTAATGCCTCTGACCCACTTCCCATAGGAGTAGAGCAACAAAATTTGGCACAGTAATTAGTCTTTCTCTACATAGGAACCACCCAGAGTTATGCATTTCTCCCATCGTTTGATGCAGCTCTGGAGACCGTTTTTGTAGAACACCCCAGGTTGGTCCTCCAACCACAACATAACTTCAGAAATCAAGGCTGCATCATCTGGGAAACGCTTTCCTTTCAAAAACAACTTCATGGCTGAGAAGAGGTGAAAGTCAGAGGGTGCAAGGTCAGGAGAGTAGGGAGGATGGGGCAGAATTTCATAACCACATGCCTGTGCTCCTGATCTGGCGACATGCGAGTTGTGGACCACAGCGTTGTCCTGCAGGAGGAGGGTACCTTTGCTGATCTTGCCCCCGTCTCTTGATTTTGATAGCTTCCCTTAATTTCCTCAAAAGTGAAGCATAATAGGCTCCTGTAATTGTGGTACCCTTTGCCAGGAAATCTGTCATCACTACTCCGTCCTTGTCCCAGAAGACTGTGAGCATGACCTTGCCAGCGGAGGGCTGCACCCTTGCCTTCTCTGGAGGTGGTGAGTCCAAGTGCTTCCACTGCATTCACTGGGCTTTGGTCTCTGGATCATAGTGATGGACCCAGGTTTCATCCTGTGTAATCAGTCTTTTGAAAAACTTTGACTCATCTTCTTGGCACATCTCCAAATTCATCCTCAAGCACTCGATGCGTTCTCGCTTTTGGAATGGTGTGAGCAACCTGGGAATCCATCTAACAGATACCTTATGTATATGCAAATGGTCATGAATGATAGTTTCCACAGACCCTGTACTAATCTTGACATCTTTGGCTATTTGGCGAACAGTAATGCGCCATCTTCCAAAATGGCAGTCTCAACTTGACAGACAGATCCCTCATCAATGACAGAAGTGTGGGGGGGGGGGACCAGGTCTGGGAGCTGTTTCCACAGACTTCTGGCCATGAATTTAATTGAAAGCATATAAACTGTTGAATAAAAGTCATTTAAACTGGCTTTAAAATTCTTAAAATATCCTCATGTATTGAAAAGAAAATCATTTCATAAACAGAATAAAACATTCTTATTATAACAAAATTAAGTTATATTTTATCACAAAATGGGGTACTTATGTAGAATAAAGACCATGCTATTGTCGGAATTTTATGGGCAGTTTATGTAAAATGACAAAAGGTGCTGAAACATTGAGTCAACGAAATTGTAGCAGCCAACATCATTTAAGAAAATGTTTGCTATTATTGCTTTATTTTAAACAGGGCGAGCCTGCGGGGTTTCCCCCTCCAGGAGTGAAAAATTTACTTTCACCATGGCTAATGTTTGTGCAAAATTTTTTAAAAGTCCAAGGCATGGTTATTGAGAAAAGTGCAAATAAATGAACAGATGAATGATTTGGGGGCAATTTTACCCCTATAATGGCCCCTAGCGGGGCAACCAGACTTATCCAGAAAAAGCTATTCTGGCAAAAATTTACTTTCACCATAACTAATGTTTGTGCAAAATTTAAAAAAGTTTATAAGGCGTGGTTATTGAGAAAAGTGTGAACGGACGAACAGGAGTGATTTACTAGGTCCAATCTCGCCTTTGTCGGGGGAACCAAAAAATGAATATAATTATATTAATTATTCATTGTATTTTCTTCATAAGAAAAAGAAAATCATTTTTATTGTTTTTTCCAGTTCATTTTTCACTAAATTATCTTGGTCATAACAGAAACATATTTTGCAGTGATTTTCCAGTATAGCCGACAAAAAAAAAAAAAAAAAAAAAAAAAAAAAAAAAAAAAAAAAATCAAAATTTTCATTCGTTATGTTCCGGCATTTTACATAAATGGCCTGGAAAATTCTGATAACACAGTCCTTATAAGAAACCAATATGGTTTAATTAATTATTTAATGACCAAACAATACGTTAATAGTTAAATTTAAATTTCCAAATCCTATTTTAAAAAAAGAAAACAATAATCATTGTAAAAAAGAAAAAGAGACTTTCAAGCTATGCCGAGTAGACAGAGTTAATAATTTATAAGGAAGTAAATAAAAAAACCTGTTAGAATCAAATATCATTGAACCAGTGTAGATATTTGTAAAACGTGTCGGATAAGAAAAACCAACGTGGTTAGTCATAGATTATTTATAAATGAAAAATCACTCAATTCAAAAGATGCCCATCCTTGATATTTTCAACAATGGTTTCGAAAATAGCAAAGTATAGTCTCTACCCCAAATACAACCTAAAAAAATGTCAATCAAGTTTTCCCTACCTTAAAGAGCTGGTGGTAAATTGCAGAGTTTCAAAAGTATATCACTAATTGACTTAGCAGTTTTTTCATAGAATATTGAATTAAGAACTCTTTAAGCAAATGTTCCTTTAACATTTGCTTGTATAGAAGATGTGACCGTTTGGGATATTAATGAATGGATGGTTTGGTTGGATGTTTTGTTTTATGGCATATCAACCCTCTCTAAATTATTAAAGTGTCACATCGAGTCATTTTGGTAAAATATTTTACACTTTAAATTCTTAATATCTTCACATATTTATTCATTACTATAGAAAAATTCGAGCATGAAAAGTAATATGGTTAAGCTTAAACATGGAAAAGTAAAGGATTAGTTATTAAAATTAGAAAAAGAAAAGGACAAGATATTCTAGTAAAAAATATAAGAAATTTATAACTTAAAATATTACAGCATTAAGAATTAATTATATGTTATAAATTGAATTTAAAAAAATTCTTAATGCTGCAATATTTTAAGTTATAAATTTATTATTACTAGAATATTTTGTCCTTTTCTTTTCCAGTTTTAACAACTAGTCCTTTACTTTTCCATGTTTAAGCTTAACCATATTACTTTCCATGCTCGCATTTTTCTATTGTAAGCTATGATTTTGCCAGGCTTCCAGTAAATTCATTATTCTTTGCATAATTTTAGTCTTATTTTTTTGCCTCCACAAACATAACATACACATATGTAATAACAATGTACGGCACTCATCTGCTTTCAATAAAATCCCCCAATTATATCCCTTTCATTCGTTCTTTTTCACTTGTTACTTCTCTTTTCACAAGAGCGGTGAATTAGTGACAACAGTAGTCGCTGAAGTGACGTGGTTGCTATGGAAACCAGTAATAAAAAATGTTGCTCACCTCCTTACATTTTTTTTATGATTTTGAACACCAGTAAATTCATCATAACTTTTGTTTTACTGAACAAAAATTGAAAATTCTTTTTTCACAATATAGCTGAGAAGGTGATCTATAAACTGTAATAATTGTTTGAAATTTGGTCGAAAAATGAGTAAACGGTGAAGCTTTAAAGCAGTTCTAAATAAGTAAAACTGCCACTTAACCATATATTCAAACACAGTAGTGTTTGAATGATACAGTAAACATATTTTTAATACAATTGGTGTGTACATTAATTTCTTTTGTGTACATATATTTTGCAAGCAAAAATGATAGAATCTATTAACTCATAGATGGGACTACCACTCTGGGTCAAAGTGGACCTAAGGATAATGGTAACTAATGTAATGTTGTGACCCTTTCGGCTGTGATCATAGCATAGTATCTGTGTTAACTGTGGCAAGCAGGGCCAAGGGTCAAAACATTATTATTATTATTGTTGATTCGAGTGATGGCTGGTTGTTGGATCAATTATGATTAGAAAAATAAACAATTAAATTGGGAAAAAAATGATTGACGTATAATATAATAATATCGCAAAACGAATGTGAAAATAGAAAATAGATGTAAACATTATTTTTGGTTTGCATAAACAAATAACTAGATTGGAGACATTAAGTTGGTCTGAGACACATAATGATGTGACGTAAAGAAACATGTGATGTATGTAGATTTGGGGAGATTCTAGGAGTCATTAGCTGGACATTAGAGAGAACGGACGACTCAAGATGACATGGGAAGCGGCGTCACTTCGGACAGCCAAGATGTAAAGTATGTGTATTCTCTGAAAATGCCAATCAGATCACGAGAATAAATGTTCATAAATAATTCAGGTATGTGTTGTGTCATTTACATCTGTTAAAAAAAAAACAACTGTTGTCTACAACTGTTTCGATACGTCCACGTCAATCGTTTCCCGTAAGAACAGTTGCATAAATGTTAAAATATACACACTAGATGATCAACTGAATGATACGACATATATACATATACATAATATAACATGTATGTCGTTATGGAACATTAATATTCATACACCTGCCTATATAACACTAAGTGGTGATCCCACATCCCCCAAAGCTCCCAAATTAGGGCCTCACCACTGGTTATGCTGAAAACCTTAGTAAATAGGATCATGACATTAACTTGGCAAAATTAAAAAAACTAGCTGAAACATGAGCTTACCTTTACGAAGAGCAAATGTGCTGACAGAGTAACAATAATATTAACACTTTCAGGTGATGAAAAAATTAAACCATCATGTCAAACACTGAAGGATGAGATCTTTGTGTGCGCAGAGGAGAGGGGGTTCTCCCTTGGCTTCCCCACAGCCACCAGAGTTTAAGCCATTGTTCAGATGACTTGTTCTTTTCTGGGTGAGGTCCTATGCAGCTCTAGGAAGTTCACTCTCCTAGACTTTGTCTTCTCACTCTTTGAGAAGGGGTTAGTTTGTTGTCAATCACCTAAAGTGTCCCTACAGGGGGATGCTGATGGGGATTTAAAGGCAAAAGTGCTTTTTTTCTAATGCGCTGGCTTTTCAAAATCTACTTTCCGAGCTTGTGTCACATTTTACCACCATGGGAGGGAGGTAAATACCAGCTCAACACCCAATATAAAAGCCCAGGAGAATCGTCGAAAACAGCTTACTACATTCATTGGATCTATCAGGACTAACCAAAAGTTGACGTTACCAATCCAAAATGTGCTAAAAAGTGATAATGTACAGGTGCGAACCAGCATGTTACATACATTTTTAAGTCCTATATTTCACAGGTCCCATTTGATACACAAATCTATTTCGCCAAGTTTTTCAAGGTGTTTTCACACATAGTTGCCTAAAAAAATTAGAATCTTATTTTTTTTGGACAGCTGTTAATCTACAAATTTACCAAATTTCAATATTTTAGATTTATTTTGGGAGCATTTTCTTTTCACGAGCCAACAAAACAAATAAATGATAAAAATATGCAACAAATAAATGTTATCAAAGGCAGAATAACTTATTTTCCTATCTACATGGACAAATTTTTTGTGCTTTTAATTTTATTTACTTTGAAAGAAAAGTATTGTCAAGTCTCGAGTTGAAATAAAAAAAAAATGACAGTTTTGTTATAGCTATTTGAACCCTTGATAATCGCTCAGAAATAAAAATGTTAAATGCTGGTAGAAACACTTCTAATGTCATCAATTTTTAGACTACAAGGAAGGGAAGGGGCGCCACGAGGAGATAACTCGGTCTTAAGCGTCGACACCCCCCTCCTGATGTTAAATAATAGCTTCCCTTTCTTCCTTGTGGTCTAAAAATCGAAGCATGGCTACCTTTTGCTCGGTGTCAAATTGTTTTTCCTCTGTAAAAAAAAAATACTTGATCAAATTAAGTGATTTTTTTTTTTCGGAGAACTTAATTCGGCACTTCTGCATGGCAGTGACATGAGGCGAAAGTGTGTATTTTAGTTTCAAGAATGGCCGACAGAGGGTGTGTGTCGGCCGACAGAGGATGTGTGTCAGCCGAAAAGGGGCCGACACCTTTCGAAAAGTTTGTGCAAAGATAATCCTTTAAAAGGGGTTTTAGAACAAACTAGCGAGGGGTACCCAGCGTTGCCCAGGTGTTTGGAGATGTGTGTGGTCACCCAGGTGTTTGTGTCGGGGGGGGGGGGAATTTTTTAAAAAAGTTTTGGTAGGTAAGTATGAAGGATCGAACACGAACCCTTGATGCAAAGTTGGAAATCAAAGTGTGAAAAAAGAACGTGCGACGTTAACCACTGGGTCACCACGAAATACTAACGAAAAAACGTTTGATTTTATTTAAGTATTTAGAATTGGCAGGTGCCCATTTTAATGACTTAATGAGGTCAACTTTAACTGCGGGGTAGTATTTTATTTACTGCGGGAACGCTTTTTTATTTTTGTTTCCCCAAGATGTTGGGGGGGGGGCAGATTTCCATAACAAGGGGATTGTCCAAATTGAATAGCAATTGTCTGATATAAGGAGAAACTCCGCATTAATCAAAGCTAATTGCTTTTGGACATTGGAACGATGTCCGTTTCGCTTTTATTATTATACGAAAAAGCTTAATGCGGCGATCGAAAATTGTTGAATATTTATCTTTTCAAAGTCCGGCAAATTAAATAGACAGGCGTAGATATTATCATTTAGGCGCAATATAAAAAGTTTTAAGAAGTTGTGAGGCGACCGATCGGTTCTCGGAAAGAAGCTTTTCTTGAACATACATGAAAACGCACGCAGACACACACAAACATTTTCGCTTTTATATTTATAGAAGATAGATAAGGGAACAATCCTTTGTAACTGTGCAAAAACACTATATTTCAAAAAAGGTTTCAATAAAAATCACTCATTGAAAAAAAAAAAAAAAAAAGCAATTAAAAAATTTCTGTAAATTTTTATAAATAAATAAAAACTCCTACATTAAAATTATATTTTGCTCCATTGACAAACAAAAATTATATTTTGATATATGTTTACAATCTTACAGTGAAAAAAAAAAAACAAGAACAATCTGTTTTAAAAATAAAAGGTAAATGTTTACGACCTGTCCCAGCGTAGTAAAACACTCTCAACCACCCCATGTTAAGAACGGTTTTCGAAGTTGGGGGGGGGTATTTATTCCGAAAGCCGTTCTTAACATGGGAAGATCGGGGTGTTTATAATACGCTGAGGCACTTCGTAAAAATTTACCAAAAAAACATTATTCCTAAACCTCTATAAACGTTTCATGTTTTTAAAATTCTATTTTGCTACATTGGCAAACTAAAATTATATTTTGATGCATTAAATCACTCATTGAAAAGAAATTATATTAATACATTAAAACTATATTTTGATACATTTTTTTTTATTCAATAACTGTCTCGGTTTTCATATATTTTGTGTTATTTATTTCATTATATATTTGCGTTATCGTAAACATTTGTTTATATTTGAGATTCACATAATGGCCGCTAAACGGCAGTTCTCTTTCGAAGAACGGTGGGGGGGTCCATAACTTGTCTGTTGCTAATATGTCACTGTCATGCAGAAGTGCCCTTAATTCCATGGCGGGTTCGTACTATATAACTTTTTTTCAATATTTTCGTTTTTTAATGTCTTGATTAAACTGTACAAGTACCAAAAAAAATCGCCTCCTAACAAGCAAAAGCACCGAAAATGGTACATTCTTGGGATTTCGTATACCTAGATAACACAGAATACAATAAACCACCAGCAATTAAAACAAAATGAACGCATGATTAAAAACAACGTCAAGAAAACATTACTGTATATATATATATATATATATATATATATATATATATATATATATATATATATATATATAATGAAAGGTAAGTAAGTCTAACAACGTTTTTTGTTTTCTGTTTCAGAATTCTGTCTTTCGTCTATTCAGGATTTTCTTTAATCAATATTACCAGCCATGGGGGGCGATCTATAAGTACCGGAAAATAAATAAAAAAAGAATACCGGAGTCACTAACCTTCAAAATTTTGGAGAACTTTCTTGATTACTTTATCGTCCATTGCATAGCCACCGAAGACGATTATAAGTAAAGGAAATAACAAAGACAAGGATTTCAACAAGATCATTTTCGGAGAGTGAGCAGGTGTTAAACTAAAAACCGGAATCTCCGCAGAATCGTCGTATGGTTTACGTGCGTGAGTGTCCAAACAAGATGTCGCAATAAATATATTTCTTTAAAGCTTATAAAAATATTAACGAATCCCAACTATATTGTTATGAATGTTCGATGAAGATAAACACACCGAAATTCCTAGTTTACATCCACCAAGTTAATAAATTTGTATTCTTATTTTGATTTTCAAATTGGGAGAAAAATGACTTTGATGCGGAACGGCCATATTGTCGTCGTAGAAATCTGGCCAATCAAATCCGTTCTTACAGAACGATTGCTTCGTTTTGTATTTCTTTAGAAAGTGTAAAGCTATCCCCAAATTCCGCGTGTTAGTTGTACTTCCGCTTTCCGTTGCTTCACGGTGCATGCCCTGGAAAAGACACTTCAGATTAATGCCTACCAGTTTAAAAATAAACAAACGAAAGTGGCTGTTTTTTTTTGTTTTTTTTTCAGAATGGTTTTATTTTTAATAATATAAAAAAAATGATCTTTAAACCAACGAGTACGTAATGCTTTCACCTGAAATGTGGTGGTATAAAAGATCAATGTAGACAAGCATAATATATGTGCAGTCACTGCAGTGTACACATATTGAAATGTATTTAAAAAAATGGTTTTAATTCTAATAAAATAGGTATAGTAAAAATATACATTTACTTAGAAATATTTTTCTTTACAGGTATTTTTCACAAAAAATCTAGTTTATGTAAAAATATGCAATTTACTTTGAAAACTATTTTCATTAATAATTAATTTTCGACTTCTAATTTTTGGTGAGTTTCACTAAACTGTTGCCAGGTGGCGCTTCTCGGTCCAAGAACAGGGGACGATAACTCATACTTTTTATTAAATTCTTCGGAAACTTTATCTTAAAATGTATGTGTGGCGAATTACAAGAATAACGAATACCTTTAGGAGATTTAGGTTTTATTCGACTAGAAGAACACACAATACATATACAAGATGGTGACTCTGTATATCAAACAAAGGGAGACAATTTCCTAGAAAGGGGCAGACTCTCAAGTGATTATTATTTTACCACAATCACCGCCACATCGAAAACAGGTAAGGCGTAATGTGATGTCATTAAAATTACTAAACAAATGAATTAGTGTCTTTACAAGTCTACTCAATTAAGGGGGTTTATGACTCAAGTGGAATGACGCAGGATTTGTGGGCTAGTTGTGTGTTTTTTCACAGAGTCGTTCACAGTTCTTTTAGGGGTAGTCCTTAGAGGACTGACTTCCTGGCTGAGCTGGTGTTGGCAAATCCACAGTGATGTGCATTTCCTGATCATTGTCTCTAGGGGGTAGACTTCTGAGCTGGGTTGATGTAGGTACATCCCTGGGAATATTCTTTTGTGGTGATTCATTATGGCCTCTGCCCTTGGGGGCTAGATGCTTAAGTGAGACAGTTGCCTCACTCCTATCTGATTTTCTAATGTGGGCATATTTTGGATTTGCTTCTATCAGTTCGATCTCATCGACCAGTTGTTGTTCCTGGGATACCGTTTCATCAATAATTTCCCAGGGTGACTTAGCCAAGCAGGCAAGGTAATACCAGTGGTCGAGCGTCTGTTAAATTTGAATAGTCGTTCATGTGGTGTAGCATTGGTTGGTGTACACAGCAATGAACGATTAGCATGTAAAGCTTCAGTCAGGACTTCTTCCCAGCGTGACTCTGGAAGACCTTTAGTTTTTAAAGCTAGAAGGGTTGACTGCCAGATAATGTCATTGTACCTTTCCACTTAGCCATTGCCTTCTGGATTATATGGATTTGTTCTACTTGTGACAACTCCATGATTGTGTAGGAAAGCTCTTGTTTCTTGGGAAAGGAATGAAGATCCTCTGTCGCTGTGTATGTACACCGGCATGCCAAAGATAAAGAATAGATTGGATAGGCAGCTATTGACAGTTTTGGCTTTCATGTTTGGGCAGGCATAAACAAAGGTAAACCTGGAAAATTCATCTACAATGGTTAGTAAATATCTGTTCTGAGATGAAGAAGGTAGTGGTCCCTTAAAGTCAATGCTTAGGCGATCAAATGGCTGAGTTACTTTGACTAGATGTAAGTTAGGTGGTTTGTGGAAATTTAATTTGATAATGCTGCCTGTTTGGCAATTAGCTGTCACTGCGTGGATTTCTTCAACTGAGTATGGCAAGTATTTACTTCGAATAAAGTGTGTCATTTTGGTTACACCTGGGTGACATAGGGATTTGTGTAATGCTAACAGTTTGTTGTCCGTAAGTGTAGCATAACTTGTTCCTGTGAGAGTGTCTGCTACCGCATTCTCTTTTTGTTCTCGGTACTGGATGTTAAAACTAAAGATGCAAGATTGATTCTCCAGCGCAGTATCTTTTCATTTTTTTTATTTTGCCATGTATTTTGTGTATCAAACATGAATCGGCCAGATTTTTGGTCTGTTTTTAGAATGAAGTGCCTACCAATTAAGAAGTGTCTCCATTTCTCGACAGCATCAACTATTGCAAGAGTCTCTTTCTCTACTGATGCATAGTTTTATTCCCTGCCTTGTAAAGATCTTGAGTGAAAGGCAACTGGTCAATTGTCCTGACTAAGTACAGTGGATATAGAGTTGTGGGATGCATCGGGTTCTATGACAAACATTAGATCGTCGCTAATTACAGTTAGGCTGGCATTTATCAGGTCAGTTTTCAGTGTCTGGAAGGATGTTAAAGCCTTGCCTGATAACAGAAAGATTTTTGTGGATTTCATATTTTTAATTTTGTCCGAAAACCTACTTTTCCATTTTGCATAGTATGCAAACATTCCAATCACACGTTCCAACGACTTTGTATTTTGGGATGTTGGTAATTCCACAAGTATGCGTAGACATTCTCGGTCAGGCTTGATGGTTCCCTCAGATATCCGATATCCTAAATGATCAATTGTTTGGGTAGAGAATTTGCACTTCTTCTCATTGTAGGTCTAGTTATCCAGTCTGGCAGCCCTCTTGAAATGCTGAACATTGATCTTGTGTTTTTCCAAGGTAGTGCCACAGATGATCAAATTGTCAACATATGCATAAGTTTCCTGTAAACAATATTTTCCAATGAATTCATCCATTTTCCTTTGGAAACAAGCAGTCCTATTAGTCACTCCAAAAGGCATCCTAGTAAACTGGTACAGTTGACCCCCAGACTGGAAAGCAGTATAAGGCCTGTCATTGGGATGTAAGGAGTTTTGGTGGGATGCACTTTTCAGATCTATTGTACTGAAGTATTTATACTGTGAAAGTTGGTTCACAGTGCTTTCAATGTTGGGCATGGGGTTTGCATCTAGCAGTGTATATTTATTGACTGTTTGCGAATAGTCAATAACCATTCCTTTTTCATGGTTACCATCCTCTTTCACAACCAATGATTGTGCCCTCCATGAGGATAGACTTGGCTCAATAATCCCCTCCTTCAATAATCGTTGTATCTCTGAGTCAATGAACTGTTGATCTGGCTTTGAGAATCTCCACAGTTTGGTTGCGATAAGTTTGCAATTTTTGTATAAGTTAGCAAACAGAGTTGGAGGTTCAACATTGATAGTCATGAAGGCACAGAATGTTAATGTTGGTTTGATGCCACCATATTTGATGACAACACTTTCATGTTGTTCTTGGAAATCAGTACTAAGGATCATATCAGCCCACAAACCATTAATTACATTTAAATTAAACTTTCTGTACTCACATCCAAAAAGGCTGAAGTTCACAACACAATATCCTGTAATTTTGTGGTCTGTGCTCCTGCAGTCATGCGAATTGATCCTGAGCTTCTGTGTTGCTTCAGCTTAAGTCTTTTGGCAACATTGTGGCTTATAAAGCTTCTATCAGTACTTCCACTGTCGATTAGGGCTTTCAGTTTATGTCTTTTCAGAAACAAATTAGTGGATATTTTAAACCCCGACTCAGTAGCAGCAGAAATGATGGCTGAAAGTGTAGGGCCGTTACTATTTGATATTGACTGAATAGCATCGATAATTGCAGCTGAATGAGTGCTGGAATCGCTTGAATGGCATAATTTTGAAAAATGTCTGATTTTTGAACTTTTTTGGCAAGTTACTTGCCTTGTTGGACACTTACTTCGTGGGTGGCGTAGATTTCCACAAAAGCAGCATCGTGGTTTTGTAGAGGCCAATGTGGCTTCCATAGATGCAGCAGTCATAGTAGGTGTGGGAGAATCTTGTTGGACAAAGGCAATAGCATTCTTTTGAGCAAGATCAAGAGACGGAGCTTGACTGTAAGCGTTCTGTAGGTCTAGTGTCCTATTCTCCAATAGCCTCTGTCTAATAGGATTGAACTTCAGACCATTGATGAACGCATCTCAAATAGCCTCTTCCTTATAAACTTCAGCTGTGACTGGTTTGTAGTTACAGTCTTTAGACAATTCACGCAGAGCTTCTAGGAATTGGTCGATAGACTCATCTGGATTCTGGCGCCAACTAGACAGGAGATGACATGCAAATATTTTGTTTGTAGGCTTAACGTAAACATTCTGTCGAAAATTCTAAGGAAAGTAGGTAGATCAAAGTAGGGCTTGGGACAATGGTTGTGAAATTTTGCAAGATCATGGCCCCCAGCTCTGATCATGAGTCAATAAACACAAGGCTTTGAGAGCAACCTGTGTGTCGGTACTCTTATTATTGATAACTCACAACGTCTACTGAACATTGCCATCATGAAAGAAAACCGCGCTGCCCCAATGAAAGCAATCCTTTAAATAGTTGGTAACAATTGTTCAGATGCAAATACTTCCATCAGAAGCAGCAGCAGATATAACAAGAGTCAACTGTTCACCGGTTTTGTTTAATCAAAATCGAACCTGACCCTCCTCCAATCACCAACCTTCTCTGGCCTGGTAAGTTTTACTTATTTTTCTCACAGTATCCATATAGCCTCTTCATATGTGTCACAATGTTCTATGTGATCATACGCAGTCCTGTTTATATTGCCTAACAAGACATTCAATTTATCCAGCGGTAATCCAAGCATTTGAATAACGTCCAAGTAATTGTTGAATGTCTGGTACCAAAACTTCCACTCTTTTGCAGCGACTGATGAATTAGCATCCTGGCTGAATCGATCGGGTTTCAATACCTTATCTATTTGAATAAATTTGTTTTGAATAATTTCTAGTCGAATAAATTGTGGCGAATTATAAGAATAAAGAATACTACTAGGAGATTTAGGTTTTATTCGACTAGAAGAACACACGATACATATACAAGATGGCGACTCGGTATATCAAACAAAGGGAGACAATTTCCTAGAAAGGGGCAGACTACTCTCAAGTGATTATTATTTTACCACAGTATGTAAATTCCCTAAATATGCGCGATATTGCATTGTTGATCCCTGAACTCCGGCAAACAATTGACTTCTTTGCAAGTTGATAAATTCTTGTTGACCATGGAGCAGTGTCAATGTGGACAACAGATGCTATTACAAACCAGCAATAGTAGTCTTGACAGATTCTGCTGGAAATGTGTCATTTAAACTATTAATTTGTTCGAAAAAAAAAATATATCCATTCAAATTATTTATTAATTTAAAAGTTTGGTACTTCTACAGTTTAATCAAGGCATTAAAAAATGAAAATATTGAAGAAAAAAAAAAGTGTAAATTGTACTGTGAGAAATTTAATTCTCACCAACTCAATACTCTCTGGCAGAGGCAAAATAAATCCACAAATTACAAAAGCCGTACCTTTATACTCAAAATTTATTCAATAATAACAGCAAAGAAAAGTTATTGGTCCTGGTACAGTCCATTGCAAAACGATGGGCCAGTTTTGCCTCCCTAAACAGGGAGCCGGTAGTTAAACTCCAATTGTAGGAGTGTTAGTTCATTTCCTCAAAAGGATCCATGATAATTCATGGTGTTCTTGGCAAGAATGCTGGTGCCTATAATTAGGCAAAAGTGAGTCCCTTGGGACTCTAATTGAATTGAGAAATGTTCCAATATTTAGTAGATATAAACATGAAAAAATGTTCAAAAGGATGTCATCCTGTAATTAGGATGTCTTCAGCACAATATAAAGGTGTCTCTGCTTGTAGAGATGTAAGTCCTTTGTTCACCAACATTTTGGTGATATAACATGAAGAAATTGTGGCAGCTCAATTCTCTGTAAGGCTTTCTTCTCGGAGCTGTCCTGGTGAGTCCTTTTCATGCTGAGTGTTAAACGTGGAATGAAAAATGAAAAGCATGATACAAAAAAAAGGGCGCCAAGTAATTAACTTGACTCATTCAAACTAACCAATCACGGGCTGTCAAATAGAACTGTGTAGGCGGCTTAAACAAGAAACATGGCGATGTAAATGGAATTTCTCACAGTACGTATCCGTTATGGAATGAAGTTCTCCAAAAAAAAAAAAAAAATTCACTTAATTTCATCAAGTAGTTTTTTTTTTTACAGCAAAAAAACTATTTGTTATGATACCAAGCAAAAGGTTCGATTTTTAGGAAGAAAAGCTAGTATTAAAGATGGGGAGGGAGTGTCGGCGCTTTAAACAGAGTTATCTCCCTGTGGCATGTTCTAAAAATCCCCCCCAAAAATTTTAAATTCAAACATGTCTACCTTCAACGTGCTGTTATAAAAACATGTTTTTTCGCTGTAAAAAAAACAAAAAAACCCAAAAAACTACTCGATCAAATTAAGTGAAATATTTTTTCAGAGATCTTCTGTTCAAAACGGATACGTACAATATAACCTTTTTTTTTTTTTTGATATTTTCATTTTTTAATGTCTTGATTAAGCTGTACAAGTACCAAAAATTTATATAACTTTGTTGACATTTCAATAGGTGCCACAATTTTACTTCAATTCAAAAAATGTTCTGGAAAAAAGTCCAATGTTGTGTAAGAAATTTCTTTCCTACACACACAATTTCCTCCCTACAGAAGCAACTGAATTCCACAAACAAAAGCCATACCTTTAAACTCAAAATTTATTCACAAATAACAGCAATGAAAGTTCTTTGGTTCTGGTATAGTCCTTTGTAAAACGGTAGCCCGATTTGCTCCCATATGCATGGAGCCTTTAGTTTGAATTCCTATTGTTGGAATGTTGGTTCGTTGTTCCTTTGGAAGGATCCATGATGATCATGGAGAACATGGCGGGAATGATGGCGCCTATAATCAGGCATAACGTGAGCCCCTTGGGACTCAAGAAGAAATGAGATAAGATCCAATATTTGAACAATAAACATGACAAACAGTTTCTTGACTGTCATCCTTGATTTGAATAGATTCAGCAATATAAGTTGTCTCTGCTGTTCACCGACTGTTTGGTGTCCATGAAGGAATTGTCTTGGCTCCCTAGTGAGAGAACTGCTGTGGTTTGAGTCTATCCCGATCCAGTATTTTTCTTAGACTGAAAAATAAACGCATGAATACAAAAAGGTGCCAAGTAAAATTACCTGACACATTCAAATTTAAACCAATCACAGACCGGCTACTAGAGCTGTATGGCCGGCCTAAAAGAAAGATGGCGGTTGTATATGCAATTTCTCACAGTTGCTTTAATTTGAAAAATATTTCATTTAAATTATTAAATTCTTCGAAATTGTTGTTGACTTTTTAATGTTGCTTTACTTCGAAAAATGTTTCATTTAAAATAATAATTTTTACGAAAAAAAAAAAAAAACAATTTTAGGCGCTTCTACACTATTGGTACGAGATTTTTGTAGTCGATAAATGGAGTTTTCAGATAAAAAAAAAAACAAAAACAATGGTTTCAACTGATTATTGTTATTTATTTATTCTTATTTTTTGTCAATTCTAATAAGGTTACAATGGTAGCTTCCAATTTATGCAGTCGGAATTACCGGAATATTACTGAATTATTATTAAAAAAACAAAGAAAAAAAAACAACTTTAATTGTGGTAGCAGGTGAAAAATTACGGGCATCTTGTTTAAATTGAAACGGAAAATTCCCTCCCTTTTGAACTCTTCTGTATCTTACGATCGTTTTCATCAAATTTTAATTTTATTTTCTTTAAGAAATAATTTTTCACCTTATCGATTTTCGGAATTTCTAGATATAATTATCTTAAAAATACGAGGAATGCGTAGATTAATCAGAAATTAAGTTTCCAGGGCATTCAATATTCACCGTGAAGCAGAATGCTTAGCAGAAACCGGAAGTCAAAAAAGCACACAGAACTTGAGGATAACCTTTTTGAATAGTATTTTAAAAATCACTTTTAATTATTGCAGTATTGTTTAGCAATTATGGTTCGTAATTAAATTATTTTTTATTAAATTATTTGTTTTTACGCTATTATTATTTTGATGACACCGGAGCGAGAAATATACACACGATATGAAGAAGTTCTTCTTATTGAAAAACCAATCAAACGAACCGTTATAACAGAAGTTTCAAATAAATGGACCAATCAGAAAAAGGTTTGATATTTTAAACCAAAGAAAAATCATTATAAAAAGAAGGAAAAACAATTGATTAAATTCTGACAGACGACAATTGTTTTTCTATTTTGAGCCATTCCCTCCTTCAAAGGTATGAAGGAAGTTCTAGAAAAAAATCCACTCCAAAGTTATTCAATTTTTATTAATTCAAACTATTGTAAGCGAATATCCTTTTATATATTTTTTATTTATTAATTCCTATTTCAGTCACGCAAATTATTTAAAACGAAATGAGTTTCAGCATTGCCATTACACCCAAACAACTTTTTTTTTTTTTTTTTTTTAATGTTTAGCAAACAAAAATAAACTTAAAAGCACTTAGTTATTGCAAGTTTCAGCGTATACGTGAAAAACGCCGAAATGAAAACTCGGCCGAAGAAAAAGTAATCCTTGTCTTAATAAACGAGAGGCTAGCAAAGAAAGAACGATAACTCAAATTTATAATTATGAAATTGAATTATCGTTTTTCCGAAGCTAGCCGCTTTCTTAACTTGTTTATAAAGATAGCAATTAATTTCTTCTGGTCGAGTTTTCATTTCGGTGTTTCATATGTTCGATGAAACTTCCTAAAAGATCGTTTAAGTTTAAAAAAAAAAAAAAAAAAAAAAAAAAAAGTATTTTGAAGTAATGCCTCGAACCATTCCACCCTACGTTCCCGAAATCTATTGACGTTTGGGCATTGTCCCATTTTGATTAATAGATCTCGACCTTGTTTATTATTTAAAAAGAAAGTTGATACTTGTCCGGAGTTAAAAAAAAAAATACAGGAAAATCTGACACACGTGTCAGTAAACGAAAATGCCAGATTCTCAAATTCACGTAAACTGATCAAGTAGAGTTCAACTCTACTTAACCAATTTAAGAGTTGTATAGGAAATCATTTTCTTACGATTTTTAGTCATTTTAAGAGTAAATTGTATCTATTACAAGGCTGATTTAGATCTCGATAGTTCGAATTGAGTTGTCTCCCACTTATTTATTAAATCTGACAGTACAAGACAAAACGTCTCGCTTCGTTATAAAATTTGAGGTACTTATGCGAAGTTGTACTGAAATAACATTATTTAGAAAACCATTCTTAACATGGGGAGGGTATGATGTTTTACTATTTTATAGCTAATCTGTATTTTCACCTAACAATTTAATAAAAAACATAAAATTTGAATTAAACTTGAAAATACTATGAAAAAATAGCACAGTAACTTCTCTGCATAAGCACTAAATTTGATTTTCTTAGTTAAAAATATATATATTCTACTTGGTCAATTTACGTGATTTTCGTTTACAGACGAGTACGTAGATTTTTATATATATTTTTGTTTTTCTAATTAAGTTCAATTCTAGACTTTAATCAAAAAGTTTCATTTGCTTATTTGTAATTCTTAAAAAAGAAAAAAAAGAATAAAAACATATAACTAAAATTGAAAATAATTCCATTAGTTGATATCAGAAAGAGTTGCAAAAAATAAATAAATAAATAAAAATAACAAAAGACCAACGTTTTTTAACATAATTAAAATAGTTTAGGCATTGGTATTATTTTCGAGTTTGTGTACACACCGTGAAAAATTTGGCTGTAAATGTTTTTAAAATAAAATAAAATTTTGAGTTTATAATGAATCACATTATCGGCACAATGTTCAGGTCAAACCCAAGTCCCGTGAAGCAGTACCTTCACCCCTTCAGCATCAATATCTGAAAGGGCCACAGTGATTTGTGTATGGGCACCTGAAGCTAGGCCTTCTGCAGTTCCAATACGGCAACATTGGATCCTTCATGCTGCCGTTCTTGCAAATTCTGTGCACATACATCTGCATTTGCCTTAAAGGTGTTGACGAAGCCATTGAGTCCCCTTAGTCCATGCGCTCTGTTCTTGTTCGTCTATCACCATTAATGGAATTAAGGCCTTAGCTGAAGCTAGCTCTTTTTCTGGATATGGCATTAACCATCCAATTTTCAGTCATCACCCTAGTTCTTTTTGATATTTGGTCCGAATATGTTTGATTCTTTAGTTGCTCCGGTGTTTGTCTACCCGTCCATTTCCACAAAGTGATCCATTCCTTTTTCTGTTGGTCAAAAAGTCAGGCTCATCAATTTTGATTGCAGCACACTCGGATGTGAACCTCATCAGATTTGGTCAGATGCACTCCCAACTTCTTGAGGACTTTGAATCCAAGTAAAAGGTCATAGCCTGACAGTTTCCCTTTGATAACTAAGACCTCCAGGTGCAAAGGATGCTGGATACCTACTGTAAGCTCAACTTGGCCGGTCCCATGGCATCTCATAACCTTTCCATCTGCGGTTATCACTTTGACAGTCTAGCGTCTCCACTGACAGCATATCGCTGTGTTCATCAGAGTTTTGGAATAGCCGGTGTCAACCAAGGCCATGCATTGTCATATGTCAACAAGTACATAGATCACTGGATGTGCCTCGTTTTTCTCTAGTATCGGGACTAGTCTTGTGCTGACGTCTTTTCCCCTGAGTTGTTTCCCTGGCATTCTGAAACAAAATGGCTTGTCTTGTTGTACTTGTAGCATGTAATTTCTGGCGTGAAATTTGGATGCTTGTTTATCAGGTCATCCCATTGTGCAGTCTTTGGCGATATGACCCTGGCCACCACACCTGTAACAAATGATCCCTCATATTATTTCTTTAGAACACCATTCTTAAGTGTTATTTTCACAACATTGCGATCGATTTAACTTCCGACCATCATCTGACAATTCCGAATAATCAGCCATCATCTAAAAAATTCAGAACAGTTGATCCCTTTTTGGGGATTCGCTGTGAGTGAAACTTTGATCTTACCTCAAGCATGGCTACAACAGTGTCTTTAATCGTATTTGATATGAGCACCCTCACTCACGTCAGCAGATCGTCTATGGTCAAAGTTTCAATGCCTGGTGCTTGTCGCAACTCCGCTGAGACATCGTTGCGGAACCCCATCACAAACGCTAGCTTCATCACCATTTCCATTCTTGCAAGTTGCTGTATTTTGTTGATGTATACATCCATCCATTCTCCTACTCACTTCATTTGTTTCAACTTTATGTTACAGACAACGCCCTGTCCGCAGAAACATCCTTAAATCAGGTTGATGTTCATCACATGACCCTCGTCATCTCCCTCCAAATAAAATCGTAACAAGTGAAGCATGCATGGTCCCTCGTGAGTGCACAGTGAACAAGGCATAAAAAATGACTAAGTTCAGCATATGCTCCCCCCCCCACAATTTAGCCCCCCAAATCCTCAGGGATGTCAAATTCTGGTAAAAACGAACAAAGTGTGCAATTTTAGGCCTTAACGAATGTAAATTTGAGTTCTGCACCATGCGAAAAAAGAAATGACTAAGTCCATCATTTGCCCCTCCCCTCATTTAGCCCCAAAAGTCCCCAAGGTCTTAACATATTTAAATTTGAGCTTAGCACCATGCAAAACTGCTAAATAGACATACACAGAAAATGTTGGACGAATATGGTAAAATAGTCCCAAAAATAGAGTGTTTATTAGCCCTAAAAGAGCCCCTGGGGTACACCCAAGAGTTATCGCAAAGTATAGACAAACAAAATTATATAGAAATCAGTTAGTTACAACTTTTCAGAAAGTTTTATAAAAATTCAAGGCATCAGTTTTTTTTTTTTTTAATAAGCACAAAAGTGTCAATTTTAGCCATTTTAATCCGAAAGGCATCCCTGGGAGGGGGGGGGGCAACTGGAGTTTTCCCGGAAAATCCGTTCTGTTACTTTTTTTACTCATATCATGTTTAATGTTTGTGAAAAAATTTTTAAAAATTCCAAGGCATAGTTATTGAGAAAGTGCAGACAGATGAACAGACAAGGGTGAATTTACAGGTCCATCCTCCTTTTGTCGGGGAACCAAAAAGGCTTACCACATCGTCTATTTTCTTTAGTTGAACAGTTAGTTTTCTTTTGGAGCCAGGCCACCATGTTTCTGTCACTGTAGAAGTTCATTATTTTCTTTACTGCTAAGTTTCATTTTTGTCATTTCAAAGTCAAAAAAAAAAAAAGAAAAAAAAGTAACATGCTGAAATAGGTTGTAAGAAAAAAAAATTATCAGAACTTTTCTCACCAACGCTGCAATTCGTACCAACTCCTCTTCACTGAAACCATAATTCTTAATGTCTATGCTCTCCTTCAGCTGTCAAAAATTCTACACTTGTCCTATCCAATTCGTCCTTCCTATAGCCACTATTCCTCTCATATGCAAATTAATGCCATCTGTATATAAATGATACATTGACAAATGTAAGTTTTTCTTTTCTTTTTCTCATTTCCTGATAGGCCAGTCGGAGACTACTTGTTTAAGTAGTATCTTCCATTATCCTCACCACAGGAGAGATTCAGTATGTTTTATAGAGAGATTCTGGTATCTGATTGGTTCATTCTTATCACCTCTGATTATAATCAAACAAATCTCTGTGATCATATCCTTTTATTAATGCTAAAAATATGGCAACAGAGATATTATAATTAAAATATTGAGCAAATAGACAAACTGTTTTAAAAAACACGCTTTTAGATGCAAATAAAAATAATTTTTTTTCTTTTAATTAATCTCAGATTTAAAATCCCTCGCCAGAGAAATAGTTAAGTATTGGCCTCATTTTTTCCTCGGAAGTAAAAAGTCCATTCTTGTTTTGTTGTTATCGAGATTACACTGGCTGGTAACTGCACGTAAGAACTCTCTAGTTTTTAAAAATATTTTATTAAGCCAAAAAGATGCATGGTTGTCAAATATGAAGATGAAAATATGTTAACTTTTAGAAGCAAAGTGAAAAATATAGACCAAACAAACAAACTGTTTTAAAAAAACACACTTTTAGATGCAAATAAAAAGAATTTTACTTTCTTTCTATTTTTCATATATATATATATATATATGCATATATATATATATATATATATATATGAATAAATGATTAATAAAACATGTTAAAAAACATCTTGAAAAAGAGTTAAAAACATATTTAATTTTAAAAAGGAAGCACAAGATAAGTGGATAGTCCTTAATCTGCGAAGTTTCGATGAAATACTATCCTTCTCATCAGAGGGCAGGAATTAACAAAATGCGGGATCGGATTTTGCATATAAAAGTATTTAATGATACCACAAGTAAGTCACAGATCTTACTTGGTTAAAAAAAAAAGGGTGAGGTAAGGGGAATAGGAGGTAAAAGAAAAAATGATAAAAAGATTTCACATGAATGGATAGTCCAGTGAAGGGTAAAAAATCCAAGAATGGTAAAATCCAAACACGGCCGAATTAAAAACTTCCAATCCAAATTATATATATATATATATATATATATATATATATATATATATAATATTGGTGTTAATGCAGAGTGGTCCGTGCTATTTTTTAAATCGTATTTCCAGGTTTAATTAAAGTTTTATGATATGTTTTTTTATTCAATTGTAAGGTACAGAATAGGTACAAAACACCCTCCCCTTCCCATGTTAAGAATGGCTTTTTAAATAATGACCTTATTATTTCAGCACGGATCACTCTCTGCATGAGTACCATAATATTTACAGTTTAATCCCCTTCTATAATTATGAATTTTCTAGCAGTAAGTCATCTTGTGCAATTGCTATGCCTGCAATATATGAACTTAGTATCCTTAGGAATTTAAACAGCATATTTTTTTTTTTATTTTGCTTTAGTATTTTATAAAAAAAAAAAATTCAAAACCTTTATATTAGATATTATATATTGGGTTTTAAGGTTTGTATGGCTAAATTTTCTTCCTTTTAGTTATTTGTTTGTCTGGTACTAAAGGTACTTTAAATGTATTTTCATTTCTATATAATTTATATGCTAATTAACTTATAACAGAATAGTTCTTAAGAAATATTTTAATATTACTATTATACTTATTATTTATTTACTATTCGTTTTTTCAGCCAAGATTGCCTAGAAGTGTTGATTATGTTTTCTTTAATTAGTGTCATCTGTAATAAGGTTTGAATGAAGGCTTCAATTTCAAATTATGTATAGATCCCGGGGTTAAAGATTCCCAAGATCCTTAAGATGCACCTGAAACAGGTTGGAGATTATATTGGCCAAAATATGAAAATAGCAACAAAATGAGACTACTAGTCTGAATAATCTTAATTATTAATCCTCATTCCCAAACTATATATCTATACTCCTATATATATATATATATATATATATATATATATATATATATATATATATATATATATATATATTTGTGTGTATTGATACCCTTTTTTCTATTTATTTAAAAAGAAAATACAACTTTGTTGTATATGGGTCGTTGAATTGCATTCATCTGCAAAGATCTAGCAAATTTACATATTCTTTTATACATTCATTTTAATAAATTACCTATTAGTTTTTTTATGGGATGATCATCTTTAGTTAACTATTACATGTAATTATATTCATGCAGATATTCTACATGATTTATACTTGCATAATATTTGTGTAAATAGGATATAGTAAACATAAACCTCTTTCTATATATATTTATGTATGTGTATATATATTTGTTTTAAAAATTTTACCTACCAAACTCCTCTATATATGAAATAAAATATGAGAATTCAAGGTTAAATAAACCTTTATTACATCATCAGATCAATAAGGAAAAAAGAAAGAACCTTTTTAGACCATGACATTTTGATGCCTAATGCTTTTAATCAGAAGAGGAGAAAAGATTAGGTTTATATAATACACAAAAAAGCTGGCATAAGGATACTCGCTTAGAAATGAGATAGTGATATATAACAACAGGAAGAATGTTTTTTTTTTTTTTTTAAGTTAGCTTGTTTTTTTTGGGGGGAAGAGTAATAAATCGTTGTAATCATATTTATAAATGTTTGTATCATTTATTTAAATCTATTTTCAACACTTATATCCCCATTGTTGTTTAGTAATATTAGACTGGGCTAGTGTTTAGGAGAAATATAGAAAATATAAGATTTATTTGGGTCATCCGTAATTTCTTATTCATATTGCATAAGTATTCTTTTTTTCAGTGGATGAATTATTTGCAGTATAAGAAATCCCTGTTTGTGGCAGTGACAGAAAATGGAGGCCAAAAGTTTTGTGGTATGTATTTGTATTAAGTGTACACTTTAATGAAATTGACATGTTGGAACAAATACTGGTAGATGTAACCCCTTCACTGCCACTCTGCACACACTAAAAACTTGGTTATCTATAATCTATAAATATAAAAGCGAAAATGTTTGTGTGTGCGTAGATTTTTATGTAGAGTTTTAAAATAAAACAGGTATTATGTAAATATTAATCAGAAGGGACTTTTTTGGGTAATCTCCAAAAATACCGTTAGGGCTTACAACATGGCCGCCAGAAGAGTCACGTGATCCGGTTGATCCAAAACATGAATCGCCGTATTACGAAACCGGAAAACGCAATTTTGTAAACATTGTTTTTAAAAAATAAAAAATAATACTTCTATTATGTTTTAAACGGCTGTAATAGTTTATTTTGGAAGTATATTTCATAAAGAAAATTGACAACCCACTTTAAAAACAGAAATTACGAGTTTTATATATATTATTCGCAGTTTTTTGTTGGGGGTGTCAAAAATTCCGCCTAAAATTCTGATACACCTAGTCGACCACTTGTTTGTTCTGAATAAAATACATTTTATAAACACTGTTTTAACTAAAAACAACCTAAGATTGTTTCTCAAAGTTTGCCTATTTTTATAACAACATTATATCAACAAAAAATTAAATACAAACAAATTGTGATTGTTTGTCAAAGTTTGCCTTCAGGGCTGCGTTTTCCATTTGCACGATTCATGTTTTGGATCAACCGGATCACGTGACTCTTCTGGCGACCATGTTGTAAGCCCTAACGGTATTTTTGGAGATTACCCTTTTTTGTTGGTATACATTGACAAGACTTTTGCTAAACAGAAAGCAAAAGTCAAAAAGAAACAGTTTCTATTTAACATAACCAAAAACTTTGTCATTCTAATTTAAAATAGAAAAAAAATGTCATTTGGATCACTCTCGTTGTGTATCACATTTTCACATTATAAAATTGTTTTAAAATCATTTGCTACACATGAGATGCAGTTTGTGATATAAGTTTAATCCTCATAGGTTGATATTTCTTAAGGATTCTTCACCACTCATTTAAAATTTTCATGCATGTCTATACCCCCACCCCGGTGTTATTAGATCAGGTTGTCTGAAGATACCGGCTTTCTGACCAAAATTTCACCAAACATTGATGCTTTTGTTTCTTCCCTTTTCCTAAAGCCAAAAACTAAAACAGCAATTTTCCTATTCTGAATTTCTGATACAAGGATTGATTATTTGGATTTGGATTCTTCAGACTTCTGTTCTCATCTTGAGTATTATTTACACAATGTTTCAGTTGATTTAACCTCTGACCATGCAAGGGCATGTGGCATAGTTGATAGAGTACTTGGTGAAATTCATTTGTAAAAGTTACATTCTTGGAAATTGAAGGTTCAGTCCTAAGTGTGGGTAGTCCAAAACTACAATTGTGAATTACTTAGGACTTCTATCCAATCATAGCTGATAGGACAAGAGCATGATACCTCCATGAATTAAATAAAGGGTTTTGTTTGAAATTCCGTACGGATTCTCAAGTTTGACATAAAGATTCCAGAGTTCAACAAGATACATTTGAAGAAGGTCAGGTTACATCAACTGAAACATTGTGCAAATAACACGAGAATAAGACGAGAACAATAGTCCAAATAATACAAACAATTTTTCCTTACAAAACAACCAAACCAACCCAGATATCATGAATAAATATTTGGAGATGTAAAGAACTTAAAGCATAAAACTTTTACTAAAATGACTGGATTCAGCATTAAATAACCTGAAAAGGTATGATATGCCAGAAAACAAAACACCCCCCACCTCCCAAAAAAACAAAATAAAGTAAAATCTTTATGAAGTACATTCTTATGACAGAAAGAAAATATTGCATACTAAATGTAACTTAAATTGATCAAGTAGTTTTATTTTTTATTATGAAAATCGTCTTTAAGTGATTAATGGGAATTCGTAGGCATTACAATGATGTATAAGGCTGATTTTAAACTCTATTTTTAAAGACTTATTTTCAGTGGGAGCTTACTAGTAATGACTTTGAGTTTTTCCAATGCCCCTACTCCCTATGGTAATGGTTTTCGAAAATTATACAATAATACAGTTTTACTTGTATGGTTAAACTAACAATTTTTCAGGTAAATTCGACACATTACTGTCAAAACTTCCAACTCCAAAACTTGACACTCTTTCAACTTGACTTGCACATGACTATGTATGTAGCACACTTTTTCCAACTCGTCCCCTGTTCACTTCACGTCCGTTTTTATTTACCTGTCTTATTTGCATAGAAACAATGACAGTCTGCGTCACTCATGCGATCATCAACCATAAAATCAACTGGGTGTCACTATTTTAGCATTTCTTTCTTTTTTTTTTGTTACATGACTAACCCTTTGAAACACGCACACATCCTAGCTAAGTAAATTACGATTTTCCCTACAACTTGTTATTGAGCACTATTTTATAAACACCGAAGTTTGATTGGATTAACATTTAGGAAACCATAGAAATACAATTTTTGTCTACAAAACCTTAGAATGAGTTTGTGAATAAACATAGATGAACTATAGCTTTAACACATGGGTCACCAAAGTTTTGGAATGGGGTTATATTGCTGACCTTTTAGACCTATGTGGGCCAAAATTTAAAAAAAAAAAAAAAAAAAAAAAAAAACGATTAAGAAATAGTGAATGAATAAAATAGAGTTAGGCCATTTATTTTCAAAGTCTGAATCAGTGCAGAATTTTTTGTTTAAAAATCAGCATTCAAAAATCTTTTCAACTCTGTAATTATTCAATTGTATTAGATTTAGAAGTATGAAATTGGTGCATTTCTGACATAATCCTATATAACTATGGTTCAACGTGATTGATTTTGAACATAAACAAAGCATTCAAATGTTCAGCATTGCTCTATGATGATTTTGTGTACTTCATTTTTTAAATAAGTTTTCTCACACAAATACGTAGTCCCAAAAGCTGAAATTAATTAATGAGCAAACTTTTGAGACAAACATATTCATCAGATGGAACACGTATGTAAAATTCAATTAAATTTTCTTCCTTAAATTTGTCTTTCAGAATGTCATTTGATTGTAAATTAATAGTTTTCATCTGTAAATTCCTCCTGGCTTCAATGTCCAAAATAAAATAAAAATTTTAATAAAAAAAAAAAACATTCCCACCACTCGGCTGTCTAATTTCTTCCAACTGCAAAAACACAACTCTCTGCTCACAAGACTCAATCCTTCTGTCACCAAATCCTAAATCGCCCGAATCTATAAAAGTCAGGATTTTATACTACAATCAGCAGCATCTCATTTGCATAAAGCGATCAGTTGGATTAGCATAAAACCGAAAAGGCAGCCATTTTTTTTTTCTTTTTTGTCTGCATGGGACCGCACAAGAAACAAGTGTGTACTGATTTTTTAATGCCTTTTAATTACAATTCAGAAGACAAATCTTCAGTGACAGAGTTGAAAAGATTTTTGAATGTTCTCAATTTAACAGAACATGCATCATGATCAGAGAAACGTTTCTGAAATTGTTGTTTCAAATTGGACAGGACATCTTGAGCAAACAAGCTTGAGAAAGGAGTCAAAGCTTCTTTGCTATATTTGCCACATTATGGAAAGTGAGCAAAGAGTATCTTGCAAGCTGAGTATTAAATAATGATAACTTCTGAAGAGAAACTTTCACATTGGAATACAAATCGCAAATGAATGATGTTTTACTGTGAATGGTTAAATCTGCTGCAAAGACTAGTTTCCAGAGCCAATGTACTATTGCAATAGTTTATTAACTTTATTAAGTAAATGCCAACCTTTTTTAACAAAGGGAAATTTATCATGGATGTAACATGTAAAAGACAAGTAAAAATGATGACCAGCAATGAAGAAAAAAAAAGACCTGGCAAACCTATACAAAAAGACCTGTTTTATGCTGTTTTGCTCATTAGTTTTGTTTTTTTAGTGAAACTGATTTTCGGAAACCTCATCCCTTTTTATCTTTTTTCTGAACAAAAAGAAAAACCAATACACAAAAAAAGTTTTGCTAAATATTTTTTACGTTTTCCATAAAAGCTTTGTGGGCCCGATGTAAAGACATTGGCAAGCCGGCTGTACTTTGGAGACCCTTGCTTTAACACCAGAATATATTTGTCTAATGTGATTTTGTATCATTTTTTTTCCAGATACTATACACAGGGCAAACAAAAAAGAAACATAAAGTATGGCATGACGGTACTCTGAAGTTTTCAACTAATAACAAGGTAAGTTACGATTGCTTCTATCTTATATTATATATTTTTTTTTAGTTTCTGCAGAGGGTTGTTGAGGCTTCATGCTTAGCATCATACTTAGTATTCTTAATTTTACTACATTTAACACCCTAAGAGCTCTTTATTGGTGCAATTCTATCCCAGTTTTAAACCCATGTTTATTGTTATTACTATTTTATTGAAATCACTCAAGAAAAAGTATGAAGTCACTTAATGTAAGGTGCTAAAAAATAGTAGTTCAAACTCAAAAGACAGCCAACGATAAGCGTGAGATGGATAAATTCCTATTCAGAAAACAGCAATTCTTCCCCTTTTATCAGAAACATCACTCATGTAATATGAGGACTAAAAAACAAAATAAGAAAAATGAAAAATACAAGGCTACTGAAAGTAAACATTTTAGTAGTAATATTATAATTTTGACAGTCCATTAAACCATCTGTTATGTCAATTTTTTTTCAACTTGTAAATGTTAATTATTATTAGGATAAATAGTTGAATGTTTACTTCTCCTTTACCCAATGCATCTAGAATGCTTCTTGCCAAATTTGTTGCATTTGATCAATACTTTTAGTATAACGAACATTTAACAATTTAATAAACACAAGTACCGGTAAAAATTAATTTAACTTGAAAATTCTAACAAAAAAAAAGTAAATTTTGACTATCTTAGTTTTCACTATTTCTAAAATATTCACAATCTACCTTTCTTTTGGGTATTACATTTCTGCAGCCTATAAAAAATATCTGTAAAGAAGGAATTAAAAAAAATAATAAATATTTAGGATTTTACAGTCGAGGATCACTTTCTTATATAAATTGAACATGAAATGCACACCCACTTCATGGCCAGTTAGAAATTCAAAGAGATATGTAATTGATTTGAGTTTCCAATTTTTATAGCAGAAGTGGGAAGTCTGATATCGTTTGTGGCTTTCGTAAATTTTCAATTTAAAAAAAAGTTCCATTATATTTAATTTTTTGTCCCTTTTATAAAAAATAGAAGGGAGAGCTTTATTATTCATTTTTTCTTTTAATTTAAATTTTAGATTTCAGTAATGAGACATTTTTCTATTGCTTAACTATTTGTTGTTCTGTTTTAAATTAAAACGTCATCTCATTTATTTGGTCCTGGATATGACCTTAAACTGATGCCCTAGTGAGGTTCTAGTTTGTTGGCTTTGGGGAGTGTGGAGCCACCTCTTAATTACCATTGCTCCCAGGTCCACTCTGACCCGGAGTGGTAGTACCTGTTAGAGTCCTAACTATGGGTTAAATTGAAACCAACTTGAAAAAAAAAATTTTCTATTAAAAATTTTTTCTTCAAAATCACTGGATTCAGCATTAAATAACCTGAAATGGGTTGATATGCCATAAAACAAAAACAGCCAACCAATCAACCAACTTCTCATTTATTTATGGGCCATGATGAAATAACAAGTACTTTCACCTAACAAGTTAATAAACAAAAGTAGGATTTGTTAGTGTAGACTATAAAATGAAGAGTTGGTCCAAAAAATTGGTTACATTTATTTGTTATCTAAAGCAAGATATATTACTCTTCTACCTAGCTGGATAAATCTTTGGTGTTTTAACTTATTTTGAAGTGTTCTTCAGTTAAGATTCTGTGTAACCTTAACCCCTAAAAAACAAATGTCTTATTTATAAAAGTTGTTCATAGTTTGTTTTTCTTTTTTCTTTATTATGTTTCTAACAATTTAATAAACACAAATAGTGATAAAATTAAGGTAACTTGAAAATATTATCAAGAAAAAAAATAGCAGTTTTCCTATTTTGTATAAACACATTCTGTACTTTCATCTAACAATTAAATAAACACAAATACTGTGAAAATTACTTTCTTTTTTTTTACTTGGGAGTCACCACTTATCAAGACCCGAAGGCCATTCGAGGATAAGGGTTAATGAATGTAAGGTGGTAGTGTAGTAATCGTTAATGGTGTAGATGGGGTAGAATTTTATTTATGAGAACGGCTCAACAAAGACTTGTTTACATTGGATTTAAAGGCTACTATGTTGTATTCAATGGGGAAGCAGGCCAGCAGAACAGTGTTCCACAGGTGGGCAGTTCATGGAATAAAAAAAAAATACTAGTTATAGTCAAGAATGTCTATTTACTTTGAGTTTCAGATTTTACAAAGGAGATGGATTGTGTGTGACAACCAAAATAAGGTCCTTTCTGATTAATGATTGTCTTTCTTATTTTTTCGTTTATTCTTATAATTCAAAATATGCTAAGGTTTTCTTTTTCTCAGATCCTCAAACAAATTCGTTTTTTTTTTTTGTCAAAATTTTTTTATTTTTAATAAAATATTTTATAATTATGATTATAGATTCAGCTAAGAAAAAAAATTTTAACAATTAATCAGTGGAATTGGTCTTTTTTTGTGAAAAAATATTTTTAAAAAAATATAATTTTATTATAACATATTATAACAAAAGAAAGAAAATTCTAAAACAAAAACAAATTTAGTTGATTATTTGCTAAAAGATCTTAATAAAATATATTTTTATTATATTTTTATTTTTGTAAAAAAAAAAATTTTTGTTAAAAATAAATTATTAATAAAATTTATTAAAAAATAAAACTATTTTGAAAAATAATTTCATTTGTGTATTTATTTCAACAAGAAAAACCTTATAATTTCAACTATAAGTAAATAGAAAAACATTAATAATTAATGAAAAGGGACATTATTTTGGTTGTCTATGAATAAGTTGTTTCCACAATGAAAGTCTTAGCTCTCTGCCCCCACAAATGATTTTAATAATTTAATAAAAAAATTATATAACATTTAGTTTTCTAAATTTTCAACTTAAACTTATGTAATAATGTTTTCAAAGATGTGATCAAGCTTCTCTATTTTCAGGGTCTTTTGTATGATGAGAAAGGCACCAAACTTGATTCTGTGTTCATCAAAGACAACATTCAGATTGGTGACCAACTAGAAAGTGACCATTACCTCATTACCATCGAGGAAGTTCTCTCTTCAAGGGTAGAAAGAACAAATAACCATGCAAATCAGGGCTCTACATTGCCATATACGAAGAGCAACCATGTGTCAGGAAGAAATAACCTGAAGCCAATAATTGGAGGTAATTGCCCAAGGCAGAACAGAATTGGATTAAAACGACAAAGAAAGGTAAGACCCAAAGTTGTTCGGGATTGAATGAAGATCAATGAATATTCCACACTTCAATATTTTTATTGTCATCGAAATCAGTGAAATCATTAATTTTTCAATCAAGTCAGTTGATTGTCTGCTCTAGTTGGGGATCCACTGCGATGCACCAGGGGGAAGATTCACATGCCTCCCCACAGTGACTTAGTCCACAATACATTGTAGTATATATTGCACTATAGAGAACCCATTGTTGATTCTATAAAATTATTTTATATAATAGCTTGAATTAAAGTTTAAAATTTGAAAGTAAAGTATCATAGTTTAATTATGCTCTAAACAGAAAGATTCATTTCGAATGCGCCTCTGTCTTATCAAAGAACTTACTGTTGATTTTATATACCAGGCCCTTCTACTTGTGCAATGATAAAACTTATCAAATGCACATGTGATGTTAGGCTGCATAAGGGTGTTAACTTTGGTCAAAGTCGGACTGTTCCTTCTGTTATCAAATTTTTTTGATTACCAATTTTTAATACTTATTCACAGCATTTTGATACGAAACCTGTCTAAGAACATTCCTAGACACATAAAGTACATTTGTATGAAATTTCCAAAATGTCAGAGTCTAAAGGGAACAAACTCACACAGACACACACACACACACAATGTGCCTTTTATATTTAAGTGTATATATATATATATATATATATATATATATATATATACAGGGTGACCCAAAAAAAGGGCCCCAACTCTAATTAGGCCCGTTTCTTAGGGTTTGTCCGAATGAAATGAAACTTTGGTCAAAACTAGTTTATTATATTCAAAACATCACATCAAAACACTAGGGTCTTTGGCCTTTTTTTCTCCGTTTTACAGCATATGTTCTTCCATTTAGCTTTTGTTTTTTTTGGGTCACCCTGTATATATATATATATATATATATATATATATATATAATTTTTGCAAAATCAAGACAACAAAATATAAAATGAGAACATCATATGGTGTATTTTCTTATGCATTACAATTGTTTCATAACTATTTGGGCAAATTTAAATATTATATTATTTAAAAATATTCCAAAAATAGCTTCTCTTCAAACAGCAAAATACATTTACTATATAATGAATATATTCATAATTCTTATTTTAAGGGATCAAGCAGTTGAACTCACCTCTTTACCATTATTTATTTTATTTTTTATTTTATTTCATTTTTTTATATATCTATGTATATTTAACACACTCAATAGATGGTGCCACTAATAAAAAAATTTACACAATTTTTATAAAGTACTAACCTTCAACTGGTAGGTATCAGAATCTGAGCCAAATTGGATTGTTAGTTTACAAACTACAGATATGTAAATTGAAGTTATTGTTGCAAATTTTCAAAAAAATGGAAAAGTCCACTGAAGAAGTGATATCAAATACTGAAGTGTATTTTGAAGCCAAACATGAGTCATTCTATAAAATACTCATATATTAAATTTTTAAAGAAGTATTGAAATCAGTGTATCATTCTAGATACCATGTTGATGAATAAAGTCAAATTTTGCCTAAAAGTTTTTACTTAGGTCTTGGATTTAGTGAGTAATGTGTTATATAAACAATTTGTAAGATATAAATAGCAATGCATCAGACAAATCGATACTTGAACCAAACTATTTTTTTTTCTTTTACTTTGTTATTGGCTTGATTTTAATTTTGTTTGCTTAAGTTCCTTTCTAATAATAATTAAAATGGCTAGGATAAAAAATAAAATGGTGACATTTTAAGTGAATCACGTAAAAACCTAAAACCCTTAATAAAACAGTTTTGACATTTCACTATTATATGTGGGTTTACTTTACAACTATTAGACCATATTTATCCTTAGTTTTGTTTCATACAAAAAACATAGAAAAGTTTTACATAATTTTTTTCTTTCATCACATCTATAATATAAATCTCACCTGTCTGTTTAAATGTATGTATGTATGTTTGTATGCTTGCCTTAAACTTTTGACAGAGGCAACGGATTTTCACAAGATCAGTATTGTTTTGGAGCTCGACCCTTCGGCCGACAAATATTGAAAAATTGGCTATAAACGTATATTCCTTCACCCTTAACTGGGCACTTTTTGACAGGAAGGGTTGCTTTTTTTCACCAATATTTTCGAAAGTCATCCCTTCTTTTCAATTGACTAGCCTTAATTTAAACATTTTCACTTCCGGTTTAGCAATGGGCACAACAGCAAAGACGTCATGTTTTTTTATGTGCTTTTCCTCCTTCGTGGTACGGGTTCGATTCAAGCCTGCCTGCCTACTACCACTTTTTTTTTACTCAACACACACCTCCAAACACCCGGGCAACGCCGGGCACCCAGACTAGTTTAGATGTAAACAAATAAAAATTACCAGACATCTTTCCTGAATCACTCTACATATCCCCAAAGAAAATTATATAATAGGGTTAAATCGCACGAACTAGGTAGCCAGTTTCATGAAATTGTTCATTAAATGTTTTTCTCAGTAAATTAATCATATCATTTTCAATTTGCAAATTCTGCTCAGATGTCAATCTCTTCATGATGAATTGCCAAACCAAGCTGAATTCAAAATAACCAATAGTTGCCAAATCTTCAATTGAAGAAAATAGTTGTTACTTTAAGGTTTTCTACCTTTAAAAAACACCCTATATATATCTATAATATAAAGCTCTGTGTGTGTGTGTCTAGTCATGAATAGGCTCCTATATGGTTGACTATTTAAAAAAACTGATTACATATAATGATAGAAGATGTATCGACACAGAAATGGGTATGTTTGATCCTGCAGAACAGTGGTTCATTAAAATTGTGAGGTCTGCATTCGTTCCATTCTTTCATCATGTGCTGCAAATATACCCACATGAAGGCTGGACACCCTGCGGTAAGATATTGTTATATTGATCCTAACGCATCCCACTATATAACAAAGATAAAGGTGATAATGCAAATTTAGTCGCTGTTGGGAGTCTGAAATGGCAGAATAAAAGACAGATTTTTTTGCTTGGAAGGCATATGACATTTGGATGCCACATAGTTTGCATATGTTTTTGTTGTTGAAGAAAACAACAAAAAAACAAGGACTGCTGCTGCTTATGTGGAGAGTGAATGTCTTCGTCATGGAAAAATAAACAAATTAATCCATTTTTTTTTTCCAGGTTTTGCATTTTGAGAAGGGGTTAGTTTATGATTAATCGTCTGAGATGCCTTCATTGTGAAGTGCCAACAGGGGTGCCTATGCATTTTTTAGTTGACTATAGTGCTCTTTCTTTAGGGCACTGACTTTTCAAATTCCACTTTCCCGACTTTGTGTTTAATCTTTCTGCAATGAGAGGAAAATAAATAAAATCCAATAGAGATTCTATTTGGGTGTGGTCAAGAAGTTTGTGGTTAGTTATGAACCGTGCGTGATTCTGAAACATTTTAAGTTTTCCACTTCAAGGCCATAAAATATGATAAACATATATTTTGCAGATATTCATAGCTTTTTAATCATCCTCATTAAAATATTCTACATTAGCATTTGTTTACAATGGAAGATGGCTTAAAGCTTAGCAAGTAATTACAAACAATTTATTTATAGACCAAAAGACATTTAAAGTATGTGAAATGCATTTCACATTTACAATAAGAGCTGTTTGCTAATCTCATTAAGGAAAGAACACTGACACTTCATATTGGTGTTTATATATTTTTTATTTACATTGAATTAACCACATTTACATGTGGTTAGCTCACTTATAAGCTTCGTTCTTAGAATCTTATTTGAAGCCTTAAATGCAAACTGCAGGCATTCAAATTAACAATGCCCTGCACTACTTTAACTTTAGTTATAAACTCCAGTATATTTTCTTGTGTTAAACAAAAGATGCAAAGATTTGAATCTATCTAAGCAAAGTTGATTGACATGCTAACAGATCTGAATCTGAAGGTCTTAAACAGCTTGAATAATAATAATAATAATAATAGTAATAATAGTAGTAGTAGTAATAATAATAATTATAATTAACATATGGAAGATATGACAAGCAAAACTGAGTGAACAGATCTACTATTCCCTTAACATGCATGGACTACTGGCCAAGGAACAAAAAGAATGCTGGAAAGGAAAAAGAGGGACACAACTTATTATACATAGATCAAAAGATCTTCAGAGAGGTAAAAAGCAGGAAAAAACATAGTCATGGCATGGATCGATTACAAGAAAGCCATTCAACAGAATTCTACAAACATGGATGCCTAAAAATATATTATTTTTTTCATAAGTTTTAGTTTCGGTTTTGATTCACGCTGATGCACTCAAGTCATATGGATATATTTTTTTATATTTGAAATCACAAAATTATAATATTTATGAATCAACAGAAAATTGACTATAATAAGATATACAAAATCTGCAAAAATTAAAATATATTTAAGCATATTTTACAACCGGGCTATGCTGGGCGTCCCTGCTAGCTTAGATAAATACTTTTGCAGTTTTAACAAAAGAGCTACAATAATATCAGGGCATCTCCATTTACGCTGAACATCCACAGAATGCCAACATCAATATATTACGTAAGAAAGATGTGGAATTTCTACAGGTCCTGCTAATTAATATTATTAAGAAAGCAATGGAAACTGGGATACTGGAACTGACAGCTGGAGGACAGCACCTAACTGAAATAAGAATACAGAGAGGCATCTTCTAAGGAGACTCACTATCACCACTACTGTTTGTCATAGCCATGATGCCACTCAACTACATACTTAGGAAATGCGATGCCTGATACAAGTTTATAGACACATTACAAAAAAGAAACCGCCATGTTTATGAATGACCTGAAGTTGTTTGCTATGAGCAAAATGAAACTGGAAAAAGTAATAAACATATCCAGAATATTCAGGCAAGAGATTGGAAGGAAATTTGTAATGGAAAAGCTTGCACTACTGGAGATGAAAAGAGAAAAAAGGGGGGTAGTATAATGGTATGGGGCATGATATCTTCAAAAGGAACTGGTCCCTTTGTGAGGATTCATGGAAAGTAAATGCCCGAATATACAGAGAATTGATTAGAGAACATGTGGTTCCTAATCTTTCTGACTTTGATATCTTTATGTAAGACAGTGCACCATGCCATAAAGCAAAACTAATTTTAGAAGAGTTAAATAGATTCAAAGTTAAAAAAAATGCGGTCTCTACCAAATTACTCAGACAATTTCTGGTGTAAACATTTGAAATTTTGCCCGGGTGTTTGAAGGTGTGTGTTGAACAAAAAAAAAAAAAAGTTGTAGTAGGAAGGCAGGCTCGAACCCGTGCCGCGAAGGAGGAAAAGAACGGGGGAAAAACCTGACGTCTTTGCTGTTATGACCACTGCCAAACTGGAAGTGACATAGGTTTAAATTAAGGCTCGACAATCGAAAAGTGGGGATGACTTTCGAAAATATTGAAAAAAAGAGACCCCTCCCTGTAGAAAAGTGCCCAGTTGAAGGTGAAGAAATTAATGTTTTTAGCTAATTTTTCGATATTTGTCGTCTGAAGGGTCGAGCTTAAAAATGATACTGATCTTGTGAAAATCTGTCGTCTTTGTCGAAAGTTTTAGACAGACATGCAAACATATATACATACATTTATATTTTTCGAACCAAACTGATTAAAAAGCTTGCCCTATCTCTGAATACCCTTTATGTAAAATTTCAAATGTTTAGACCAGAAATTGTCTTTTGTAATTTGGTAGAGACTGCAGCAGTCAATTTTTTTTAACTTTGACCCCTATTATGACCCCTTAACATTTATTGTTTTGGGCTCAAATCAAGTTATTAAGTTTGATCCATGTCCAAGGAACCTATATCTAAAATTTCAATTGTTTATACTCAAAATTGGTGGAGGAGTTTGATAGAGTTCTCAAAGGACAAATCGTTAAATTTTGACCCCTTAACAGCCAAATTTCTGGCCGAAAACGGATTACAAAGATTTTCCCAAATCTCCATACTCTGTATATCAAATTTCGAGTCCGTAGACTGAAAATTGACAGAGTGTAGGGAAATGTACACAGACAGACAGACACTTTCACTTTTATATATATATATATATATATATATAATTTTTAAATGTTAGGCTACCAACACTTATTAAATGTTTTTTTTATTAAATGTTTTTTCCAAATTTAAAGATAGTGTGTTAACATTTCTTGTATTAGGCATTAAAATTTTACATTTTTATTCCACACCTGTTTCAAGCATGTTTGCTCTCTTCAGGTATTTATTGATTTGAAAATGTGAGTTCATTTTGTTTTAATTGAAGTTCAGTGTCTTTGTGCATGTATGTGTGTCCGCTCTCTTTATCTGAGCCATAGATATATTGTTGGAAACTATTGAAGCATTGAATTTTTTAATTAGTTTTTCTTTGTGAATTGGGTGTGTCTGTGATTGATGTATATGTTTGAGGTGTGTTATTTTTAGTCATTGTTATATTTAGTATTTTTTTGTTTTGTCATGTGTGTATGCATGCATATGTATATGATGATCTGTGTATTTCCATCAGTGTATCTGTTTATGTGAGTGGGTGTATATATGTATCTACACATACACCCACATTCATCCTCACATGTATGCATTTATGAACTCTGTATGTTGTGTGTTCCTGTGTTATATCGTGATTCATCCAAGCCTACTGAGAATTTGACTAGAAAGTTTATACAAAGTTGTATGGTATATATATATATATATGTGTGTGTGTGTGTGTATATATATATATATAGTAGCAGTTCAGCCCGGCTTTGCTCGGGCCCTATGTACTGTGCATAACTTGCCCTACGTGTGAATACACTTTATGTAAGATTTCAAATGTTTAGACCAAAATTTGTTTAAGTAATTTCGTAGAGACCATAGAGGTAAATTATTTTTTAACTTTAACCCAAATTTTGACCCCTTAACATTTATTATTTTGGTCTCAAATCAAAATACAAAGTCTTACTCATGTCCAAGTTACCTACATCTAAAATTTCAAGTCTTTAGACCCCAAATCAGTAGAGGAATTTGGTAGCATTTGCAAAAGTCAACTCTTTCAACTTTGACCTTTTGGCAGCCGAATTTTCACCCCAAAACTGATTAAAATGCTTGCCGCATGTTTGAATATCCGTTATATATAAATTTCAAATGTTAAGAACCAAAATTGTGTGAGTAGTTTGCTAGACACCGCAAAGGTAAAATCTTTTGAACTTTGACCCCTTGGTAGCTCAAACTTATTAAATCTATTAAAAAGCTTGCCCTATCTCTGAATACCCTTTATGTAAAATTTCAAATGTTTAGACCAGAAATTGGCTGAGTAATTTGGTAGAGATCGCAGGGATCAAATTTTTTTTTAACTTTGACCTCAATTTCGACCCCTTAACGTTTATTTTTTTGGGTTCAAATAAAATTAAAAAGTTTATATATATATATATACACACACACACACACACACACACACACACACACACACTATACTATACAATGCAATGCTGTATATGTATTTAAATGCTCAGTTAGAGAATGTGTCTCTAAGTATAATATAAATATTAGTATGACTCAACAACTATCTCTCATTGCCTAATATGCCACCTCACCTCTCCACAAAACTCCATTTAACCGCACACACAATTTCAAAGGCAAACTTCAGTACTAACTCAAAACACTTCTATCTTCAGTTTCAAATTGAAGTTTTCACTTCTCCATCTTCAAAGTACAGTTTCCATAAAACCACTACCAATCAGGCTTGGTATATGGGTGATAGGAAATCTTTAAACATTTCTATAATGTTTTTAATCAAACTTTCATAATAAATTCACCATTCTTAATTTGCACTGACTATACTTTTATGGAACTGGCATGTTTTATATTACACTAACTCTACTATCTTTGTCTATAATTTAACCAAGATATTTTATTTTTTCATAAAAACTCACATTTTTAATCCTTCAATTTAAATAGTACTATTTTATTGTTCAAATTTGTACAAACTTCAAAAGCTTCAACCAGAACTTGCTCCCATACTTACGAAACTATTTAAGCGCTGCCTTAAGGAGAAGTGCTTTCCGACTCCCTGGAAGACCTCATCAGTTTGCCCTGTATTTAAGAATTCAGGTGATAAGTCATCTCCCTCTCAGTGCAGACCAATAAGTCTCCTGTGTGTTATGAGTAAGTTGCTGGAATCCATATTAAATAGAGAAATAGTCAACCACCTCAGCAGGAATAACCTTCTTAGTGACACACAATATGGTTTCCGCTCTGCAAGATCTACCGCAGATGTGCTGACGGTTATATCCCACAGGATTAGTTAATCTCTTGACAAAGGCTTCCTTTCTAGGGCAATTGCTCTTGACATATCAAAGGCCTTCGACAAGGTATGGCATAAGGGTCTACTTCACAAGATTTCCAGCTACGGTATAACTGGAAATGTTTTCTCAATCATTAAATCATTTCTCTCCGATAGGCTCATAAGAGTAGTGGTAGATGGACAAAAATCGGAGACCTGCAATATAAATGCTGGAGTCCCTCAGGCATCAATCCTGGGCCCAACTCTCTTCCTGATCTACATCAATGATCTCCCTAAACACATATTTAAATCATTCGTTGACATCTATGCTGATGACACGGCCATCTACGGCAACACATCAAAGGCTGTAAATGACAAAGTTCTCTCTGATTCTCTCTCCTCTGATCTCGAGCGCGTGGTTCAGTGGGGGAAGATGTGGCTGGTTACCTTTAATGCATCCAAAACCAAACTCCTATCCTTACATCATCAACGCTCTGATCCCCATCTGGCATCAATTGTGATGGATGGCTCTCGTCTGGGTGAAGCCCCGTGTTTTGACAAGCTTCTGGGTTTGACCTTTACTCCTGATCTGAAATGGAACACGTACATCAAATCTGTTGCCAAGGTCGCTGGAAAGATGGTGGGATCCTTCTATCGCTCCAGAAGATATCTCACTACTGATGCAATTCTCTATCTATATAAAAGCCAAGTACATCCAAGGATGGAATACTGTTGCCATATCTGGGCAGGAGCTGCTAAAAACAGCCTATCCTGCCTTGACAGAGTACAAAATAGACTTCGTGGCTTAGTGGGGGATGCCCTTTTCTCTACCCTGCAACCTCTCTCCCACAGAAGAGACGTTGCGAGCCTATCCTTGTTTTATCGTTATTTCCATGGCAGGTGCTCGTCTGAACTCCAATCTCTGGTCCCCCCTCGCCAATCTTTCATGAAAAACACCCGTCTAGCTGAATCCACTGTGAAAAATTTCCCCCACTCTATATCTGTGCCTAAATCAAAACGCAGATTCCATGAACAAAGCTTCTTTCTTAGAACTGCACGCCTGTGGAACTCTGTTCCGTCTGCCTGCTTCCCACCGGACTACAACTTGGATGTCTTCAAGTCCAATGTTAACAAATTTCTAATGAACCGCCCCCTTAAGTAAACACTTCATCAAATCTCCACACTAACGTAATGTACTTGCAATAACCCTTATCCCTGAGTGGCTTCCGGGCCTTGATAAGTGGTGATCACTGTGTAAAAAAAAAAAAAAAAAACTCCTATGGGTATTCATACAAAGTAGCTATGAGCACTCATCAACAGCTATTTATTGATAAGCATAATTTAAATCAATGATTGAAATAATTTTCCAGTTAAGTTTAGCAAAAACCTCTTCTGAACCAGGCAGAGGTAGTGGTAATCTTTTAATGCATGGGTCAGTCCTGTGGAGGAGTCTGCACAAATATGAATCTCTTTATGTTTTTTAAATGTAGACTAGGCGAAGCCTGCTTGCTGTACTCCACTTTTAATAATTCTCCATTTTCTTTGAGTCCATTTCATTTCTCATCAATCTGATTTAATAATTTGAATGGAATACTTCTATTTCTTTTAGAAAACTGGTTAAATATTTAATTCAAGCTTGACAGTCACTTTTTTACATCTTTTCAGTCCACCAGAGAAAACTTCTGAAAAGCTTACTTTTAATTTTTTCCTTAGTCTCCCTGCTTCAACATTTAAAGTTTCATTATTTGGGCATATTCTATAATTGAAAATTTTCCATCCAGTTCATGGCCAAGGGATTGTTTGAGTTGCTTATGAAGAACATTATTAGTTTCAAAGTCTTTCCTTTTAATGTGATGTTGGAGATTAGCTCACCTCCAAATTTTATTTGTTTGATAATTTATTATTGGCAAATCTTAGCTGAATAAGGTTGTAAGTTTATATTTTTATTCAATATTTTTTTAATTTTTTTTCCTGGTGTTTCAAGTTTTGTTACTTTTAATAATTTTAAATCTTTTTTTTTTAAATTTATTTTTTTATTCTACACTATTTACTTTTCTGTCTCATGCAACAACAATTCAAACACTTTTTCATTCAATATGGACAATCTATTTACTAATGCAGTTACCCACATGCAAAACATTGTTTAGGAGACAAATTATTTTTCTTTAATCAAATTTAGTTGGTGAATATTTTTTTATTACATATTTTTGTAATATGTAGCATTCAGTTTTGTTCAATGTCTCTTGAGTATTGGTGACCACTGATAAAATGTTTTTTTAATATGTTGAACCGTTAACCTATTGTCTGATTTCTACATTTGTATTTGATACCAAACCCTATGTAATAATTAAACATTTAAAATTGTTATTGCTTCAACAATTTGAGATCACCTCCAATAATTTGAAATCATTGCAGTGTTTATTAACTATGCTAACATGAAAGTACTGTAGTTGTTTTCTTTCTTTGTGAGATTCATACATTTCCAACGTTTGAAAAAAAGATACTTTTAGTGCTAAACAATTTAGTTAATGATTATACTGCTTCAACACATATAAGTTTGCAGTTTCTTGTGGCAAAATATACTACACAAATTTTGTATGTTTGATTTCTTTAATTGCAAAGAAACCTTTTAAAAATCAGTCCAATTGTCACAGTCTGTATTATAAAGTTTTTCATATCATCTAAAATATGAAACAAACACAATTTTGTTTTCAAAGTTATAAGTAAAATTATCAGTAGCACTCCAAATTATGAAGATACACTTTCGTTTTCAACAGTTTGACACCTATCCAGTAATTCATATATATTTTTTCTGTTTTTGTTGGATATGAAGAAACATGCAAGTTTTTTTTTCAAAATACCAACAATGCCAGTAGTACTAAAGGTTATTTTCCATTCGACAATAAGTCCATATGCTTATTGAAAATGTTGTGTGTGTGACATTTAAAAAAATAATTTTTTAATTTTCTTCCTTTGAAGACTGTAACACTGGGCATGGGGCAGTCAAACCAGCTGCCAACATTGCCCTGCTTTTTATTGAAACCAACCGAGAACTCTTTTTAGTATCCTCGTTGTTCCCTTAAGTGCAATTGTCTGGATCTCTTTTGTACTTGGTTCACCAGGAATATTAGTTAGGTAGGACTTCAGGTTCTTCTTCATAAGCCCTGTACACCTATAATAACTGGTATGACTGATATCTGCCTAAGATTCCAGTTTCTTTTCATATCATACATGAAACCTGGAAATTTCTCTCTTTCAGCTCTGTTCAGACCTTCATCATTAGGGACAATCACTTCAACTAAGGTTGCAACTCTGTCTGACTTATTCCATATAACTATGTCAGGTTTCACAGCAGCATTTTCAAGGCAGGTGGCTGTAGGAATTACATGGTCATAATGTATGGTATATTTACAACTGTTCTTTCAGGTTGATGCTTCCAGGACTTACTGCTACACTGGATGTTTAATTTTTTACAGATGGTCCAGTGGATGTACTTACATACTCCATCATGTCTCGTTGTGTAGTAGCCATCCCCTAAAAGAACCTTGCAACTTGATACTAGATTACTCACACTTTCCAATTCCGTATGGCAGAATCTACATTTATTTTTTTTTTTTTACATGTGATGTCCAAATAAGTCAGAGTTCTTTGTTGCCAGTATTGTTGCCTTGAGGGACCAATAATGAATAAGACTACAAGACTATGTATTTACAAAAGTACAGAATAGTATGTTATAGAAAGACTACTTATCATACATCCTTCTATACATAATGTTTAAACAGGCTCCTTCAGTCTTTGACAGACTATGGATACACACGAAGGGGTGCTTGCACGTTAAATTTTTGTGGCAAGAGGTATGCAATCTCCAACCACACCTCTTCTGAGTCGACATTGTTAAATACCAGTGGCAAATGAAGTGTATTTATAGGATAACTGGAAACAAATGCTGAGATAAGCGGAGAGCACATACAGTGTCTAGAATTCCCAAATTGGTACTAATCAGGCTCAACGTTGCTTAACTTCAGTGATCTGATGAGAACCAGTGTGTCAACGCGATTATGCCGTATGGTGTTTAGAAAAAAACTAAATAGTACTTGAAATAGTGTAGATCACCACCACACCATAATCAAAATGCACCAAGATTGTAAGAATGTCTTACTATTAGAGTATTTGCTCCATAGTTTAATATGTTTAAAATATAAGAACCTTTTTTCATGACACTACCTTCTAGCCATTATTTATATCATATTGTCGACCCCACCCCCTTAAATTGTGTTTTTTTTTTAATATGTTCTATTATTTGAATCATTTCAAATACTTTTCTTATCTTAGTTTATAATGTTTCAATCAGTGCAATATTTAATTACCCTCAGGTGTGTCTTTTTTGAACTTGGAAACCTTCTAATTAAACTGTACGGAAATTTCAAACTACATCTTTTATTCACTCCGAGGCAGTAGATTGTTCTCATTTCATCATATTTTACTCTTACTTAATACTGTCTTTAGTTAGGATTGGACCTTCAAACTAATTGTCACTTAGAACAAATTGTTAATCAATGCTTTTTAACCATTAGACATGTTCATGTGGACGAAAAGGTTCTAAAGTTCAAAAAGATGCACCTGAGCAATGTCAGAGGTGACATTGGCTGTTCTTAATATAACAATCAAGGTGAGATTAGTAATCCAAATAATACAAATTATCAATCCTCATCTCAAAAATATACCTTTCTGTTTGTTATTTTCAGGGTGGATTCATCCCACCACTACTCAAGTCATCACGACAAGTTGATAATCAGGAGATTCCATCCTTCATTTCTCAGAGGATAAACACTGACATTAAAAGTAAAAACCAAAATTTTTGCTTGAATTCTTCAGGATGGAGTTCAGTCACGAGCCGACCAAAAGTTTCTTTGCATTGTGAAAATACCAAAGTCAACCAATCAGAAACATATCCTTCAACAAGTTCATTTGCTGATAATGAATGTACTGATATTGGTAGAAAGTCTCCTAAAAATCCTAGAGTTTTTCAGAAAGTAATCTCTGAACTGCATGAATCTACTGCACAGCCTCCTTGGACCAACCGATTTTCTATGAATAAAGCTGAAATTGTACCTAAATCTGAAACAGAGTTCCCTAAAGAATCCTGTTTTGATCATAAAGAAAAGTCAACAGACTCAATTACAGAAGGCAAAATTCAAACCAGATGTGAAAGAATTGAAAATAATATACAAAATTCTCACTGGAATTCAGAAATCCATCAAAATAATGTCTCCAATGTTGCCAGATTAAAAACTACTGTTCCATTTAGGAACAATGAAAATATGACAAATATGAATGAAGAATTTATTACAGATTTTTCTGAAGTCATAAACGGTTGTGAGAAACGAGAGAATATTTGTGAAGTAAATCCATTGCTTACCGGAAAAAATAAAAGGACAGCGAGCCAAGTTCTGGCTTTACTTAAGCCAAGCACAAATGGAATTACCAAAAACAAAGAAGCCGAGAAAAGTGAAAGACTGTTGCCAGATTTTGTCAATTCACTTTCGTCCAAAAGTATGAGTAAATATCCCAAAGAATCCAAGGAACATTCAAATAATACAGGAAGAAACGATGAAAAGTATGAAGTAGCTGATTTTATTGATGAAGAATTTAAGACAAATCAGAACAATGTCCATAATGTTGGTTTGTCCAAAGAAGGAGACAACAAAATTCAATCATCTCAGAATGCTGAGAAAGATTCTGATTTTCTCAAGAATCAGTTAAAAGTCTCTGGCGCAGCAGAGATTAAAAGTCCATGTAATATTTCAAACCAAAGTTCTTTGGATATGGATGTCTCATCCGATTTGAATTTTGATATGGGACATCATGAAACATTTACTGAAATTGGTCAGCCATCTTCAGATAAATATATCGAAAAAAATGATATGCTTGGAATTAAAACTTTTAAAAATGTTACTAATACGAAAGAGTTAAATGAACTTCTCTTTACTGCTAAAAATGGTAAAAGTTCTAATAAAGATATTTCTGAAAAAAGTTTGTTTGCATCAACGAATACAAAGAGCACAACTATCCTTATAATGGACAGTCCACAGGATGAATGTTCTTTTAATATTACTAATGATAATGGCCAGGATGTAGATTTATTTTATTTAGAATCCGATTCTAATTCAGAGGATAAAATCTTTAATCCAAAGAGAAACAAATTTGTCAAGGGAGATACTCCAACATCTTTTGATAGCAGTAATAGAGCTGTTTCCGAAAGATTTCTGGAACCTGATATCAGAAAGACATTTCAAAGAGATGTGACTCTTTCTGGAGATGCCATATCATCTCCCCCTCTAAGTACCATTCATACCTGTAAAGATGAAACAAATGTGCCATCATCAAGTGATGATTCTATTATTCAGACTAAAAGATCAGTAGACGAGAATTTCAAAGAGAGTAAAAATAAGCGTCCTTTTGTTTTTTCTGCATTAGAAGAACCTCAACCAAAGAGGTTCAAAATTGAACCCAAAAAAAAGATCACTATTTCAGCAATAGAAAGAGATGAGGTATTCAAAACTGAAAATGAAAGGGATACTGACGTATCAATATCAGCAAAACAAACATCAAACAATCCAGAAAATTTATTAATTGAAAAAGTGTCAGATGTTTTTGCAGAAAAAAATTTAGAAAATATTCACACTGAAGAAGCACAAGAAAATATGTCTGTTGAAGAAATATCAAAATATAACATTGATTATAAAGTACTAGATAGTGTCCTTATTAAAGAAGTACCAGAAAATATTCACAAAGAAAAAATGCTAGAAATTGTTTCTATAGAAGAAATACAAGAAAATGTTCTCAGTAAAAATCTGCATGGATATACTGTTGATACAGAAATGCCAGAAAGTAGTCTTGATGAAAAATGTTCAGAAAATATCTTGTCTGAGGAAGCACGAGAAAATGGCTCAGTTGAAGAAGCACAAGAAAATGTTTATTTTCAAGAGATGCTAGATAAAACGCTTATTCAAAAATTCTCAGAAATAAAAGAAAATGTTCTTCTAAAAGAAGTGATTGAAGAAATGTTGGAAAATTTACCTGTTGAAGAATTACCAGAAAATACTTCTGCTGATAAAGGGCTAGGAACTGCCTTTGCTGAAGAAAAACCAGAAATTACCTTTGCTGAAGAAGGGCCAGGAACTGCTTTTGCTGGAGAAGGGCCAGGAACTGCTTTTGCTGAAGAAGGGCCAGGAACTGCCTTTGCTGAAGAAGGGCCAAGAACTGCCTTTGCTGAAAAAGGGCCAGGAACTGCTTTTGCTGAAGAAGGACCTGAAACTGCCTTTGCTGAAGAAGGGCCAGAAACTGCCTTTGCTGAAGAAGGGTCAAGATCTGCTTTTGCTGAAGAAGGGCCAGGAACTACCTTTGGTGAAGAAGAGCCAGAAACTACCTTTGCTGAAGAAGGGCAAGGAATTGTTTTTGCTGAAAAAGGGCAAGAAACTGCTGAAGAAGGGCCAGGAACTACCTTTGCTGAAGAAGGGCCAAGAACTGCCTTTGCTGAAGAAGGGCCAGGAACTGCCTTTGCTGAAGAAGGGCCAGGAACTACCTTTGCTAAAGAAGGGTCAGGATCTGCCTTTGAGAAGAAAATGTCAGTAAATATTCCTGTTGAAGAGGGTCCACAAAAAGCCTTTGCAGCAGAAGTGTCAAGAATTGCCTCTGCTGAAGAATGGCCAGAAAAAATCCATGTTGAAGAGAGGGCAAGAACTGCTTTTACTGAAGAAGAGCCAGGAACTGCCATTGCTGAAAAAAGACCAGGAACTTCCTTTGCTGAGAAAATATCAGAAAATAATTCCATTTTAGAGGGACCACAAATTACCTTTGCTGAAGAAGAACCAGGAACTAACTTTGTTAAAGATGAGCTGAAAACTGTGTTTGTTGAAGATGAGTCAGGAACTGCATTTGTTGAAGATGGACTGGGAACTGCCATTGTTGAAGACAGGCTGGGAATTGCCATTGTTGAAGGCAGGCAGGAAACTACTGTTGTTGAAGATAGACCAGGAACTACTGTAGTTGATGAGTCAGGAACAGTGACAGTTGAAGATGGGCCGAAAACTGATGTACTTAAAGATGGGTTTGGCACTACTGTAGTCAGAGACAAGCAAGAAATAGCCATAGTTGAAGAAGGGCTGAAAACTGACATACTTGAAGATGGGTTGAGAACTGTCTTAGTTGGAAACAGATCAAGAAATGCTCTTGTTGAAGAAATGTCAGCAAGTGAACTTGTTGAAGAAGTGTCTGAACTTGTGCAAATGCAAACAAATTGCAGTAAATCTGACACTTCTGATTATAGTGTTGTATCAAGCATTAACTATAAACCAATAATAAAACTCTCCAGTAAAATGATCAATAAAGATATTTCTGTTGTTCCTCAAGATTCTATTCATAAAAATATACCAAAATTTTCTTTCAAATCTTTGTCTGCAAATGATATAAAAAAATCAAATTGTAACCAAGCTAAAGATAACATTATGAAAGAAAAGAAACCTCAAAATATCATCGATTCTCAGACTAATGAAACTGAAAACTCTTGTAATCTATTCACCAAAGAAGTTGGCAAGTCATCATTACTTGATCCTGTGGTTCCTCCTAATCTTGAGTCAAATGTTGATGACTGCTGGGACAGTTCTCCATCTGATGATGGATTAAATTTTGATCTTAGTTTTGACTTTGATGATAATATTCACGAATCAAACAATAATAAACAAACTGATTCATATCAAGATACAACATCAGATAACTTGATTAAAAACACAGAATCATGTGCTCTTGATTATCAAGTTAATAAAACACCCGTAAAAAAAGTAGAGAATAAATCTGAAATTGTAAAATGTTGCACAACGATTTTAGCAGAGGATTCATCTGTTGACTCAAATAGGATGTTGAATGAAACAACAATTTCTAATTCATCCTATGAGAAAGCATCTATTTTGCAAAACTTAAAAGAGAAGAATGACTGTTCTGATTTTAGAAGTCATCTAATTCCAACATGCAGAGTTGAAACAAAAACAGTTTCAGTATCATCTCAACAATATTTAAAAGCTGAAACTGATTTCAATCTGTCAAATCATAAAGTACCTATGTGTAAATTTGATCAAAGTAAACATTTGTCTAGTAATGCTAGTTTTAAAAGAAATGAATCGATTTCTAGCAACCATTGTAAATCATATAAAAATTCATGTGAATCTCAGATTAAACAAGTCGATTTAAGTGAATCAAAAAATAATTCGCAAGAGCTATTTGAAAGTGACGTTTTGAATATTGACAATGAAATTAATTTGGATCATGAACCTCGAAGTCATAATAATTTTTATTCTAGTCTTAATGAATTAACATTCAGTCCTGACCCGTTTGATCAATTTGAGTCTGGATTAGATGAAGAACTTTATGAAAAAAATATGGTGTCATCAATCAATTCTGGAGCTTCCAAACCTTTTGGATTTAAAAATATCTTGGAACCGTCTGTTCAAGCTTTAGAGATGAACCCAATTTCTTGGGAGAAAATGTGTTCCCCAGATAAAACCAATATCAAAGAAGTAAGTTTTACTCCCACCGAACAAAGTGAAGCAGAAGATGAATTAGAAGAGAAAATCTCAGTGCAAACATGCAATTCATTTTCATTACCTGAAAAACCTGAAGTTCACAAAATTGGGCAAATTTATTCCATCATACCTGATGAAAATATCTCTAAAGAACAACAGCGAAACATGCTACAACAGACAGATTTTCGAACACAGCAACAAAGACTCATTCGACAGAGAAGTCGTGAGTAGCTTATTAAGTTATTTTCTGTTCAAAAATCCATTTTGATTGAAAACAAATAAAATACTTTCAGCCCCTGATGAAAGATATTTTATTAAAAAAAATTTAAGAAAAAAATTAAGATAAAAAGAATTACTTTCAATAAAAAAAATTTGTTCTTGTCCAGAATTTATCCTATATTAAAAACGAAACTAAAGAAAAAATCTCTATGAAGTACATACCTGTGATAAAACAAAAATATCACATTCCAAAAACCACATTAAATTAAGCAAGTAGTTTTATTTTTAAATAAGAAAATTAAATTTTATGAGTATCCAGGGAATGATTATATCGCCTGTCATTTAAAAAAATTCTCCAACAACAAGGGAGCTAACTCACCTATATTCATATGTTGTAATATGCCTACAGATTCCCATTAACCACTTAAAAAAGATTTTTTTAAAAAATAAAACTACCTGATCAATTTCCAAGATTTTTAAAAATATATTTTTGTTTAATCATGGGGTACATATATCATATAGATTTTTGTTGGATAATAATAGCGGAAATTCTGGACAATAACCAAAAAATTATTTGTATCTTACATTCTTATTTGCGGTTCCTAAGACTTTTTGCTTATTTTCAAATTTAAATTCTTAAAAAATGCTTTCAAAGAAATTTTTCCATTTGAAATAAATATATATATATATATATATATATATATATATATATATATAATTATTTACTATAATAATTATAAAATACCTACAGATATTAGTGTTTCATCCTTTCAGGAATGATCAGTGCAGAGTGTCATGATTAACACCAGTCGATAGATTCGAACCCGGCAAGAGAAGTCATCCCTGGCTTCATTAGCAAGGATCTAATCCATTTGGCTACTGTTAACCGTGAGAAATGCTGTTGAATTTTAAACATTTATTTTTTAAATGCTTTTTAACGACTGTCAGTGATCTAATCATAAAATGATGATCTGCACATAAGAGCTAAATTTACCGACTTTAATTCAATTGAAAGTGCTCAACGATAAGAATGAAAGAAATTAAATATATATATATATATTTCTATTTCATTTAATCACATAAGTTAATATAAGAAGATATAATTTATTTTACTTCAAAAGTGCTCTATACATAAGTAGAGTTAGGTAGTAAGTTATGAAAATATATATGGCAATTAAGCTACACAGAATATTCCGCATTTCATCTTTGTGAGAATTTGTGAGGCTTATGAAGCTTAACAAATTCTCACAAGGCAGAAACACGGAAAATATGGTGTAGTTTAATTCACATATATATTTTCATAACTAAAATATATATATGAGCAAACAGTTAATAAAATATGTTAAAAAACACTTTGAAATGAGTTAAAAACATATTTAATCTGAAAAGGAAACACTAGATAAATGGATAGTCCTTAATCTGCGGAGTTTCTAAGAAATACTTTCCTTCTCATCAGAGGGTAGGAATTAGCAAAATGCGGGATCGGATTTTTCATGCAGAAGTATTTGATGAAACAACAAGTAAGTCAAAGATCTTACTTGAAAACAAAAAAAGTGAAGCAGAGGGAATATGGTGAAGAAAAAGGTGATTACACATGAATGGATAGTCTGGTGGAAGATAAAAAATCCAGTGACGGTAAAATCCAAATGTAAAACTTCAAGAAAGTTAAAAGAATTTCCATTTGTACAAGTAAAATCCAGGGAAATCCCGTAATTGGAAGAAGATGGTCCATAATAATCCAAAGGCAGAAATCCATGGAATAATTCACAAAAATATGTACAAGGAAAAAGGGAAAAGATTCCAATAATATTTATAAAAGAAAAATAAAATATGCTTTTCACTCTACTTCCGAGACATAAAAATAAATAAGAAAGATCATGGAAGAGAAAGAAGAGAGAGGAAAAAAAGAAAAGAAAAAAAAAATATGACAAAGTTAAATATAAAATATAAAATGAAGTAAAGTAAAGTATAAAGATTATTATGAACCATCTTCTTCCAATTACGGGATTTCCCTGGATTTTACTTGTACAAATGGAAATTCTTTTAACTTTCTTGAAGTTTTACATTTGGATTTTACCGTCACTGGATTTATTATCTTCCACCAGACTATCCATTCATGTGTAATCACCTTTTTCTTCACCATATTCCCTCTGCTTCACTTTTTTTGTTTTCAAGTAAGATCTTTGACTTACTTGTTGTTTCATCAAATACTTCTGCATGAAAAATCCGATCCCGCATTTTGCTAATTCCTATCCTCTGATGAGAAGGAAAGTATTTCTTCGAAACTCCGCGGATTAAGGACTATCCATTTATCTAGTGTTTCCTTTTCAGATTAAATATGTTTTTAACTCATTTCAAAGTGTTTTTTAACATATTTTATTAACTGTTTGCTCATATTATAAGCTCTATTTCCTATTTGGTTTTATCGAGCTTTTACATCTGGCTGAGATAATTTTATAAATATTAATTCTTTAATATTTATAATATATTTTAATTTTACCATCTTGGATCATTTTGGTAAATTTAATTGTAACTTTTATTATATATATATATATAATATATATATATATATATATATATATATATATATATATATATATATATATATATATATATATATATATATATATATACTCTTTTGTATCATTTGAATGATTTAAGCCAATGTTCTCACAATGTTTCAGCAGATTAAACTTCAGACTTTCTTTGGGTACATTTGTTGAACTCTGGAAACTGTACAGAATTTAGAACTGAACCCTTAATTCAATCCAGAGAGAGGGGATTGTTCTCTTTCTGGCAGCTATAATTGGGTATTGGATGTCTTAAGTAATTTTTATTATCTTCCAAGTAGTGTCTGTACTGAGAATTTAACCTTCAACTTCCAGTAGATTTATTTAGAACTGATTGTAACTTAGCACTTTATCCATTGTGCCAGAATTCTATGTGGGCATCAGCCGAAATGTGAGAATAGCATCCAAAATAAGAACAGGAGTCTGAATAATCCAAATAATCAATCCTCATCTCAAAACATTCAGTAACATAATATTTTTTGTACTACATTAAAACAACCATTATCATCTTTTACTCACTGTTTGGAACCATCGGCTTACCTAAAATATTGTAATTTAATATTTACCTGCTGTTGCTAATTTGCATAATAAGGATTTTATTTAAAAAAACAAACAAACTAATAGTATGTCAAAGTTAAAAAGAATCATTACATTATAGTTTATCAGTGTCCTCATCTAGTAAAGTTTGGTACAACTTCAGCATGACCCCCTCATCCTCGGAGTGAAATATTCCAGATAAAAATAAAATAATCTGAAAGTGTTAATGTACATTTTACTTGTGATAAAAAAACAGTAAGGTATGCCAAAAATTTCTGAAAAAAATTCAGTAGGTGCATATTTATCTTAAAAAAAAAAAGTTTTGATAATATGTATGAATTTATGTTGACTTGATGCAATTTCTCTATTTCAAAAGAGTTGACTTGATGAATCTATTTTGACTTGATGCAATTTCTCTATTTCAAAAGAGTTGACTTGATGAATTTATGTTGACTTGGTGTGATTTCTCTATTTCAAAAAAGTTGACTTGATGAATTTATGTTGACTTGATGCGATTTCTCTATTTCAAAAGAGTTGACTTGATGAATTTATGTTGACTTGATGCGATTTCTCTATTTCAAAAGAGTTGACTTGATGAATTTATGTTGACTTGATGCGATTTCTCTATTTCAAAAGAGTTGACTTGATGAATTTATGTTGACTTGGTGTGATTTCTCTATTTCAAAAGAGTTGACTTGATGAATTTATGTTGACTTGATGCGATTTCTCTATTTCAAAAATGTTCTGACAGAGAAAGCAATCCTTGCCATTAATTACAGAATACTTTTCCAAGAATTGACATTTTTTGTTCAAGAAATCCTTTAAAGTTTAATTTATTTAATGTTTAATTTGTTTCAATAAATTCTTGCTTTCATCCTATTGTCTTATTAACTTTTGTCTTTCCAAAAATATTTAAATTAAATTTTACTTAGAGAAGTGCCTTTTTTTTTAAAATTCTAACCATTAACTCTAAAACTCAACCCTAAAGTTACCCTAAAACTTCTGTTATTATTTTATTTACAAAAATCTTTTTAATTATCTCCCTTATAATTCATGACATTGGCAGAAAATGGTGGCAATTGCCGCAGGTGATTAAAAGTTGAATTTCTTAAATAATAAAACAAAAACTCCTGCATAATTTTCTTTGAATTTTGTTGTATATTAATATTTATCTATCTCAGCTAACATAATTATCTTGAAGAATCGATTTGGAGAAAAACCAAAAGTTTCTAAAACCTGAAAAGTTTTATTTGTATCAAATGCAAGAAGTTATTCATTTTAAATTTTACTTTGAAATCTAATATTTCCAGACATTAATGTTTGTTTTTGTTTTAAAAACAATTTTTTAACCATTACATCACAACGTAAAATAATACTTGATGTTCCTTATACAAATGATTCTATAATTTGTGTACAAGTAATGAAATTTTTCAGTTAATGTTTATTACTTAAAAAACACATTTCATAGTTTCATTTTAAGATACATATATAGCAAAGAACATCTTGTGAAAATGAAAGAAATTAAATGTAACATAATCACTGGTTCCACCATTAAATGACTGAGCCAGGGCATGTATGGATACTGACGATTCATGTGCCAAGTTTATGTTGCATCAGTATTTTTAAGGCTTGACATCATCAAATGAAATGCATATGTAGGTATTAAGATCAGAAGGAAAAAAGAAAAAAAGAAAAGATGCATGGTAATTTGAAAGGTATGTTTGACAAGCATGCAAATCTCCTCCTCCTCCTGGATTTTCTAAAGTGAGTCTGCCAATCTGTGAGTCCTAGAGAGAATTACAACCACCTAAAAAGTTTGTGTCAAAATTTGTACTAGACTTGTCTGCAAGGACCCATGGCGCAGTGGTTAGAGTACTTGGAAAAATTAAATTGTAAAGTGCATTGAAGGTTCAGTCCCCAGTGTGGGTGACCAAATATAATTGCGAATTACTTAGGATCTCTATTCAGTCATGGCTGGTAGAACAAGAACATGCTACCCTCATGAAGTAAATAAAGAGTTCCGTTCAGCATTCCACGCAGATTCCCGAGTTCGAAAAGCTACACCCGAGGAAGATTGGATGGGCAAAAACAATGTTCAAATGTGTTTAAATTTTTTTTCTTTCTTTATTGTTATCATTGATATGTCTTTTTTGGGCGCATTAACTTTGTTGGGTTGATTAATAACTTTTATTAAGTTAATAATGAAGTAAATAAAGAAAACATATTGTTCTTCCTCAAATGACATCATACTGGAAGCTATATTGACAATGATAATAGAAAAACAGGCACTTATACAGTTTAATCAAGGCATTAAAAAATGAAGATATCGAAAAAAGATTTATATTGTACGTATCCATTTTGGACTGGAGATCTCTGAAAAAAAATTCACTTAATTTGATCGAGTAGTTTTTTTTTTTTTTAGAGTGGAAAAACGTTTTTATGACAGCACGTTGAAAGTAGGCATCTTGGAATTTTTTAACTCGTCACGGGGAGATAACTCAATTTAAAGCATCGACACTCCCTCTGCATCTTCCTAAAAATCAAACCTTTTGCTTAGTATCATAACAAATTGCTTTTTTCGCTGTAAAAAAAAAAAAAAAAAAAAAAAAACTACTTGATGAAATTAAATGAAATTTTTTTCAGAGAACTTCATTCCATAATGGATACGTACAATTTAAACTTTTTTTTTCAATATTTTCATTTTTTAATGTCTTGATTAAACTATACAAGTACTGAAAAACAAATTTAACAACGTAACATTTTTTAGCCTTTTACACATGTAGAGACGCAGAAAGACACGTCTTTTTATTTTACATGTTCACAACACGAAGAAAAGAAAGACGTGTCACATACGAGCCTTTATAAATACAGTCACAGAGGAGATAACTTCAAGTTAGCTTACTCTAAAAACATACATCATCATTTAACAAACAAAGGGAGACAACTCTAAGTTGCCTATATCACTGAAAAAAAAGGTTAAAGTAAGACAACTCTTCAATCATTAAAAACCCAGCAACATTGATAAATTTACAATAGTTATATAGCTGAAACATTGTGAAAATTGACGCTCAAGATGAGAACAGTAATCTGAATAATCCAAATGTTACAAATAACCAATCCTCATCTCAAAATTTCAGAAATGTAATATCAGTAGCTTAACCATCAAATCATCTGTCTTCATTGTCTTACATTTCCTGCACGCAAACCGGTTATCATCTCTTAACTGATTTGTAATTCTTATTTTATTTCCATACATATAATACGCAATTGCTTTTTGTATACATTTCATGAGAACCTTTTTTATATGTGTTCATAAAACTAAATATTACGATGCGATTTGAATACATGCATTCATGAAACTAAATATTATGATGTGATTTGAATATATGCATTCATAAAACTAAATATTATGATGTGATTTGAATATATGCATTCATAAAACTAAATATTTCGATTCGAAGGATGAAGATATCTAATCATGTGTTAACACTTATAGTGTTATATATTTCTTTAATTTCTACAGCAGTAAGACCTCAAGGTGAAATATCCAAAGTTCCTCTTCCTTGCCCTTCCCAAATGAAAGTAAATGTTGGTAAAAACATGCCAGGAATGGAAACACAGAAAAAGAGTTTGGCAAGATATTTAAAAAAATTTTTTTATTTACTTTTCATTTTTTTACCCAAAATTTGCAATTACTACTCTATATTCTTATATTTTTGGGATAATTTTGTTACATTTCTATAAACTTACATTCACTTTGTTAAAGTTGAAGGAGCATCTGTGCTTAAATCTAAGCAAAAATATCCACGAGCAGAGTTGTTTCCCTAGAACTACTCATCTGTGGAACACAATACCAAAGCGCTGCTTCCTAACTGACTATAACATGATCGTTTTCAAGTACAATGTGAACAGGTTCTTGATGAGCCGTCCTCTAAAATACATTAACTTATCAAATTTCCACCCTCATGGTACCCATTAACCCTTATCCTTGAGTGGCCTCTGGGCCTTGATAAATGGTGACTATATGGTTATAAAAAATGTAGATGTATAGTTGTAGTCAATAGCGTAATGCAATGCAATTCAATATACAGGGTGGAAGGATAAATTTGTTGCCCTAAAGAAAACAACACTACAGCTTTATTTTAAAATTTTGATTAAAAAAATCAATTCAGGTAACTTGATTATGTAGAAGAGCTGACATCTATTTAATGTAGCCGCTTTCAGCCTCAATCACCGCCTCAATACAGGTTCGGAACTGGGAGAATGTCTTTTCCACAGGCGCTGACAGGAACTCGGCAGATGGCGACGATCAGGTTGGCTTTCATGTTGTGGTAGATCAAGTTGATGATGTTATCAATGTATGACCAAACGAAGTAATCCAATGGGTTCAGGTCAGGAGAGGAGGGGGGGCAGTGAGAGAAGAGTACAAAGGTGAGCACTCCTTCTGAAGCCAAGCTTCAGTCTCTTTAATCTTGTGGGCCAGTGCCAAGTCCTGCTGCCACACCTAAGGTTTGCCAGAGGCTACCTGACTGCACCAGGTGCTCGCCACACTCTTCAGCACATTCAGGTGCACTTTGATGTTGATTTGCAAGCTGACTTCAAAGATGTGAGGTGGCATGATGGATGTTGCCCTCACTTCAAATCACACAAAAACCATAAACTTTATTTCCATCACCCTGGGCATGTCCCTGTTATTTGTAGCAGTCCAGTGATGCATTTTGAGGGTGCTAGCAATGGTCTTGTTGTCATAACTTAAATCGGTAGTGAGCATGAGTTATACAGCAGCGCATCTCCAATCTTGTTTGTTGAACATTGAGTCACTTTCAAACATGATAGAAGGCTCCTATCACTATTGGGATTCGTACACAACTAGCCAACTAGTAGATAGTCTGCAACAAAAAAAGAAAACTGGTTTTCATCAAATGGAAATGGAATCATGTCGTCATCTCTATGTCGACAATTTTATTGTTCCACCCTATAAGTACAGTTATACAAGCAAACCAAAAATATAAGTCAATGCACAGAAAAAAATATCAAGGCCAAAAACCCACTTTAGTGTAAGGGTTAATAAGCTTGTTGGCAAAGATGGTTGGGACTGGGCAAAGTTTAATTATTACGTAGGATGGCTCAACAAAAATTTATTAATGTTGGACTTGAAAATGATCAAGTTGTAGTCAGCTAGGAAGCAACCCCATGGTATTAAGTTCCACAGAGTATCAGTTGTTGGAAAAAACTTTACTCATGGAAATTCCATTTAGGTTTATATACACAGACAAAGAAAGGAAATTTATTTACAATTGTTGTAGTTAGACAAGTTCTTGCTGTGAATGTTTTAAAACAGATTAGAGCTCAGTCAAGCACCTACCATGAAAATAATGATAGAGTAGAGAAAGAGTAGCAATCTCTCTTCTGTGAGAAAAAGGCTATAGATAAGAGAATAGGATGTCATCTCACTAGATTCCAAAGTTGGTTTTGTACTCTGTCAAGATAGGAAAGGATGCATTGAGCAGTACCTCCCCAGATGTGGGAACAATACTGAAATCATCATCATCTATAATTTACTTGTCCAATGCCCTGTGCCACAAAAACCATCATCATCACAAACATTAATTAATGAGATACGAATTTCCTTGCTTTATAGTCACTATCAGTTAAAAATCATTAAAACCATTTCCCTTCCCAAAATTTAAAAAATAATTAAAAAAAAAAAAATATGGCTCTCTGTTTACAGTTTCAAATCGATTATTTTATTTTACAATTTAAAAAAAAATAACAGTTATGTTGAGAAGAGACTAAGTTTTTTTTATGATTATAGATTCTTTTTAAAATTTAAAAAAAATGTGCAAGTGAAATGACATAACTTTTATAATTTATATTAAAAATTATTCATATAAAAATCAACAACACAATGTGTTGTGTGTTGAATTTTCATTGAAAAAAATGTAGACATTTTTAATTAATTCTTTTTAGCCTTAAAAGGTTAAAGAATTGTTTTAAATTCACTGTTATTTGTTTTATTTTATTTTTTATTCATTTTATCTATAAAGTGTTTCAAAAATTTTCAACCACCATGGAATTTCCATGTGTTCTGCTAGTAACAAATTAAGATAACAAATGGCACTGATTTCATTAGCAGTTTCTATATATAGAAATAAGTATATCCAAAAAGTCTACTGCCTCATAATAATAACGGAATTGAAAAGTCATTTTAGTGGTGCTTTGATTTTTTTTTATTACAAAAATGAATCCCACATGGGATTTGATGCATGTATGCAAGTCTACACCAAACTGATCATGAATTGTTCTCTTGTTTTGTTTGTCAGTTTTTGATGAAATTATAACTAAAAAAATCAAATAAAAATGTACATTTTCTAGACTTTGGAGAAGATGTTGGCACCACCATTTTGTAGATGATGTTCAGAGCTTGTTGTATAGAGAAAAGAGTGCTCGAGTAGATCTCTATTCTTCTTGTCTTGCTAAATATGAAGAAAACGGATTATCAAGTTTGATTATTAAGACAGACTTCTCTGTCATTTAAATACATTTTATAAATACATTTTCATCAATACAATGAATTGTTGAGCAAACAAGAATACAAAATATGTTGAATCAGGATTTTTTGTCTTGTCATTCCAACTCATGGCTGGAGATGAGAAAAGAAACATCATGTCAGGTAGGACAGATATTTCAACCCTACCTGTTCATAAAAAGGCAGGCTAAGTTTTATGCAAAAACAGAAATTTCTTTTGACACACAAGCGATGTTCTTATTAAACAATGTATAAATCACTTCATGAAAGTGAACATGCAAGTGTGCTTTTATCAAACAACATAATTTTTTATAAAACAACATAATTTTTTATCCAATAGCTTATAATTTTTTATCAAACAACATAATTTTTTTATCAAACAACATATAATTGTTCATCAAACAACATAATTTTTTTATCAAACAACATATAATTTATTATCAAACAACATAATATTTTTATCAAACAGCTTATAACTTTTTATTAAACAACTTATAATTTTTCATCAAACAACATATAATTTTTTATCAAACAGCATATAATTTTTTATCAAACAACATATAATTTTTATCAAACTGTTTATAATTTTTTATCAAACAACATATAAATTTTTATCAGCTTATAATTTTTTATCAAACAACATGTAATTTTTTTATCAAACAGTATATAATTTTTCATCAAACAACGTATAATCTGTGAGTGAGAAAATGCAAGTGCAATATCAAATAGATCATAATTATGTAACTGCTTCAAGCTGTTAGGAAGCTTACAATTTCACTTACGTTTGAATTGAAAATTGGAAAAAATGTATTTTGAAACTGTGATTGCTTTGTTGCAGTTATTCTGTCAATAAAAGTAGAATATTTGAATTAATATTCAAAATTAATACTCTATTGTAAAACGAAAATAATCAAGAAAATTAAAGAAAATATTAGTCAAGGCTTTACATTTAATTTTCAAAGTAAAAATATCAGATTTTATATGAAATTGATAATATCTCCTTACACATAAAACAGACGATAAATGAAATTTATTCATGGCAGAAGTTTTTGAGGTGTTTGTTTAAATATGTCGATGGAATGTATAAGTTTGTCAAATTCAGCAAAGTTGAAAAAATTTTTATTAATAAAGCAAGATTTTGTTTAACATAAAAACATATTACAAATTTTCTCCTAAAACAGTTTAATTCAATAAAAGAACAAATAAAAAATTTGTTTTATGTTTATGCAAAAAAGTGCAGCCCTTATAAACAATAAAAAAGATATATTTTGTGTGTAGTAGAAATAATTCCCTTATAAGGTATGAACCATTTATAGTTTGAGATTGCATGTTATTAAGAAGACAGTGTATGTGTCTATGAAATATATAATCATGTTGGGTTGGAGAATGTAGTCTTAAAAAAAATTGACAGCACTCTCACAGCATTCATGTTATTAGCATTTCTTGAATTTGTCATGTTCTCTTCGTTGCCAAACACTTCACTCCTTCTCCTCCACAATTCATCCTTCTTATTGCACCCACTCCTCTCATAAGCAAACTGTATTGTAAAACCACAGAAATATAAGACTTAATTTAACATTTTCATTGTTTTTTTAATACTAGATTTTTCATTCAATCTTTTAACTAAACAGAGTTTTACTAGTCTTATGACTATGGCTATGACAACAGCATATTCTTTTCATTGTTTTGACTCTCGAATGTGTATCCCTTGATATATGTTATATGCTTTTATATAGATTGATGTGGTTCTCGGTTGATTAACTGTGTCTGTGTCGGATATATACTCGAGAGTCAAAACAATGAAAAGAATATGCTGTTGTCATAGCCCTAGTTATGACATAGATAAAATGTTATATCTGCTATATTAACATAACTTCATTAGTGTTATATCCTTGTTTAGTGATGTCTATTATCATGTAACAAAACATTATTGATTATTGTTGTTTAATATTATGTATATTTTCATGTAACAAAATGTTATTAGTCATGATATTATTTAATATTATGCCTATTATCATATCAAAAAACCTTATTAGTGTTTTTGCTTTGTTTATGTTATGCCTATTATTATCATAACAAAATGTTATTAGTGCTTTTGCTTTGTTTAATGTTATGTCTATTAAAATGTTATTAGTGATTTTGCTTTGTTAAATGCTATATCTATTATCATAATAGCAAACTGTTATACGTGTTTTTGTTTTGTTTAATGTTATGTCTATTATTATCATAACAAAACATTATTAGTGTTGTAGTCTTGTTTTCTTTCAATTCATCACAAGAGTAAAAAAAAAAAAAACATTGCTTTTCATTCCAGTTATCCCGGGCAGGTGACTTGAATGGATATCGAATTCATGGTAGTGTCTTCAGTAATGTTGTCAAACGGACGAAGGCATTGAACAATGTAAAACTTAATGATTTGGAATTCCAGAATGATAATTGGTATTCTGAATGCTATCCAAATCCTACTGACCCATGTGAGATACTCATTGTTTGTTTTCATTTTCCTGTTCAGTTGATGTGTTTACATAATAAGTTGACTTTCCAATAAATGTCTTTCAGTGCTACACGATTTTTAAATTGCCTTTTTATGTATACCATAAGAGATAAATGAGCAGTATGACCATTTATATATATTATTTAACTGTGTTTTATATTACACATAATATTTTGATTGGGAGATTTCGATTGGGATCATTATAGAATGTTTCTGTTCAGTTCTCTTCAAGGTAAATCTGAGCAGAGAGCTCTATATAAGTACAAAGTAATATTTATAATAGTGTACAGAAAAAAACTAAAGAAAAAACTGGTAGGTTTTAGGTAATAAGATATTTCATTTAGTTACTTTTTCAGGCTGTAATTAATTATTCTACATTCATGAAATAATATGAAAAATATAAGACTTGGAAAAAAACATGGGGGAAGAAGGTGGACTTTACTCGGTTATGTTTAGGTTAAACTTTTATTTTCTTTGCCTTTTTGCATGCTCTTCATTTCATCTCTTTGAAAATTCCACCTGTTCTACATGAGATTAAAGTTCATTAAAATTTACAAATATGTGTGAAAAAATTTTGAGGGGGGTTGAACTTAATTTATTTCATAAGTTCATTTATTGAAAGTGTGAAACAATACACACATGTTGGCATGTATCTTTCTCATCCAACACATGCCAGTGTATAAAACATATTAAATAAAATATGATGATTATTAGATAGACATACAATTTTGTGTGTGTGTGTGTATGTATATATATATATATATATATATATATATATATATATATATAATTTTTTTATTGCATTTTCACAGACACAGTGTCATTTAGCACTTAGATGTGGGGGCTACTATCTGGGGTATAATTTGCAGGGATATTATGTAGAGAGTTGAGCAGCAAGTTGTTTGTGTACATAACACTTGAACTTCTACATGTCCGTATAGTCAAGGAAGGGACCCAGAAAAGAATTCCAAAGTCTAGCAGTCCTATGGAAGAAACTATTAGAGTAGAAGGCTTTCTGGCATCTGGAGATCTCTACTGTATAGGAGTGGAATTTTGCTGCTTGTTGTGTTTATGTATGTCGAGGGGGTAAAACAGCCTGTAGTTTGTTGGAGTACCTACCAGTAAACTACTTGTAAAACAGGTAGAGGGTTGCAACATTCCGATGATGAGACAAAGCCTAGCTGACACTATGGAATCGATTAGGTTAGCGACTCTCTTTTGAACCCTGTCTAAGAGTGAGAGACTAGTAGCAGATTCACCAGCCCAAATGCAGCAACAATACTCTATACATGGGCAAATGGTGACTTTGTAGAGGATACTTTCAAGCATAAAGAACTTTCTAGCATGGTAGAGAGAGCCCACCTTATTTACAGTAGTCTTGGCAATGTTCTCAATGTATCTGTTTCAACTCATGTTTCCTGGGAATGTTAAACCAAGGCAAACGAAGTACTTTCATTTTTGTCCTCATTTCACTAAAAGCTGGAATTCTTCCTCTAGAATTTCTGCCATTGCCTTAGATATGCATTTTCCTGTCATGTCTGTTATAGATTGCAAATATACTCATCTCAGAGACAATTTTATCAGGAAGGTCATTTATGAATATCAGGAATAATAAAGGTTTAAGGCACACATGCATTTATCTCATATTGTTTTGACATACGAGCATCGAAGACAACCTGGATTTTTTTTTAAGAAGGATTTAATTATGTTATGTTAAGTGTTCGTCCAGTAATATCATATGATCTAATTTTCATGAGAAAACCATCATGTCATACTCTGTCAAATAGATATATCTAGGGTTACTAACTTAGTCTCCCCTGCCTTATCCAGTGCATATTATATATGTTCAGAGATTACAGTTAAGATTTCTGCAGTAGAACGGACTTGCCTAAATCCATACTGTTGGTTGGATAGTAGTTTAGCAGCTGTAAGGTGATAGACTGGAGCTTGATTAATTAGGTCAGTTCTTTCACCAGAATTCTTGTAAACTGGTACCACAAAAGCAGTTTTCCAGCATTCAGGAAAGCAAGGTTCATTAAGGCATTTGTTGAAAGTTTGGAGAGAACTGGAGCAACCTGGTAGAGAAAAAATAAGTAGCTAAAACTATAAGTTAGTCTAAAGCACATGAAAGTCTGATTCTAGTTTAGATTCATGGGAAGGGTGTTACGAATATAAACTCCAAGTTTGTGCATGTGCCTGTCAGAGTCCTTATGACAAAGTGGAAGATAACCAAACTTGTTAAACGCTAAAATATCCGGGAAGTTTGCAAGGAGAAATGATTTTACATCGTCTAAGTTAGGTCGAAGTCCACAGTAAATGTAAGCCTCAAGGGAAAAGATAAATCATTGTTTGAGTGCGCATTTGGTTTGATCATTAATTTGGAATGGACTGTCATTTCATTTTAAAGTTTCAATTTAGGGTGAAAGGTGCTAGAGAAAGTAGATGTATATAGCCTCCATGATGTAACACATAGACCATCAGCCTACTCCTTATCCACAGGAATGTAGCTTCAGGAATGCTCACCAGAGATGAGTGCAGGTTCCTTTCCATGCACGGCATGGCATTAGAACCATCCCAATATTATACAACTCATGATAAAACAGCTGCTCTAAGCACTACAAAAGAGTTAGGGCTCCTGTACTGTCAGTCAGAATACAGCAATCAGACACACTATCAAACCAGTACACTCAAATCTGTCAGACAAGAATAGCCCAGTCTAATCGTGTGATTATACATGGTAAACAAACACCTCCAAGATGCCCAGTTTTAGAGAAAGGGAATGAGGTGGAAATTATATCATTATCCTAGTCAGGAAACAAGGCCAAGCACTGGGCATCTCTAATGAGTCCCTTTGATCACACCTTTGCTCCTGAGGCTAATAGGCAAAGAAGTATGAAATCTGGGCCATAGGTAGTTCCTGTCTACTCTTTAAGCAGTCTAGGTTTGCAATCCAGTGATTTGATCATGTCACCAGCACTAGGGAGGTTGTCGACCAGAACTGACGAAGCCTCCTTCCTTGTGTCTAACCCACCTGGAGAGGAGAGAAATAAATACAAATTCTCTTAAATATTCTGTTAGATCAAACTCAAAAATGCCTTTATAAATTCAGTATTTTGTTATGTTTTCTGAATTCATCCAATCCTTAAAATGTTTTGCTGCTGTCTTATTAAATATTTTATTTTCAGTTTCTCCACAAGAAGAGATAAACACTTCCAGTAGAGAAACATTTAGAACTGGCTTCAGTTGCAGACTACCAAAGAGAACAGAGATTCCTCCAAGAGTAAAGAATCAGGTGAGTTTCTTAATATTGACATGATTACTAATTCTAACCATATTCCTCTTTTTATCAATCAAGTTCACTTCTATGTCTAAGTAAAATAGCAATGGTCCATCAATCAATTACCCATTGAGTGATGGTCATGATGACGATTTCAACTAATGGATTTAAATGTTAAGAAATGACTAGCATTGTAATGCATCATGTTCATGTCCAGCCAATACCAGTTTGTCATCTACTTTGAGCTTATGACACTTGCTCCTCTTATTTACTTAATGATCTCTTTTGTGATTGAAAGACACATTTTTCTGACAAAATCAGCTATGTGCTAAATACCTGGATATTCACTCTGTCAGTGCAAATGTTAAGTAACCAGTTAAAACGGCACATTTCAAACTTGAAAGGTGAGATCATTGATTCATTATGTCAAAGCATGTCGCCTTCTCTGCGATGTCATTTTCTGATGCAATCAATATGATGTTGATCTACAAATTATATTTTTTAATAAAGCTGATTGATCTTCTTTGTCCGACCAACTCACTTGAAGCCGTAATTTCTACTCCGGCTTTATGCGTCCAGATGTCAGTCAAACAGTAATAAACACAATAAAGCAAAGATGCACTTCCTTAGCTTATCACTGCTGCACTAGATTAACGTTTTTTCACCATTGCATCAAGTTCAGCTAAATTCATCATTTATCAGATGAACAAGCATGCATGCTATAGAATAGCATCATGTAATTCTAACACCACATCTGTTGCCAGGGAGATTGCATCAGTGCATCTATTTAGTTCTTATTGGCTCACAAATGCAAGTTTTTTTGTTTTTTTTATATATATAAATTCTTGCTTGGAAAGCAGTCATGTAAGATACGTACACACTAATTTCAGTTTTAGTGGGGACTTTTCTTTTTATTACCTTTTTTCCATGGAAACTTTATTCAACATGAATAGTTTTATACATAGATAACTATAGTCTATAATATAAATCTCACCTGTCTGTTTAAATGTATGTATGTTTGTATGTCTACCTAAAACCTTCCACAGAGGCGACGGATTTTCACAAGATTGGTGTCGTTTTGAAACTCGACCCTTCAGACGGCAAATATCAAAAAATTGGTCAAAAACATTAATTCCTTCACCCTCAACTGGGCACTTTTCTACAAGGAGGGGTCGCTTTTTTCGCCAATATTTTTGAAAGTTATTGCCTCTTTGTGATTGACTAGCCTTAATTTAAACCTTTGTCACTTCCAGTTTGACGATGGATATCACGTTTTTTTTTTGTTTTTTTTACATTCTTTTCCTCCTTCACAGTATGGGTTCAAGCCTGCCTGCCAACTAGCACTTTTTTTTTTTTTTTGCTCAAAACATACCTCCAAACACTCGGGCAATGCCGGGCACCCAGGCTAGTTATCTATAAATAGGATAATTCTTATTCAAGAGAGATAATTTATGACAAGAGTAATAACTACTTATTTTTACTTATGATAGAAAATTTAGTAAATAGAGAGAAGAGATTTGTTTTCATTTCAGCTTATATGCTCACATAATTTTGCTGATAGTCAAATAAAAAAATATTTTATGCCATTTTCCTGTTTCTCATTGTTTCTTATGTTAGATATACACAAGTGATATTAGTTATTTTTTTTTTTTATTATCTTCAACATTGATATTTATAGTTATACTATGTTTTGGGTGATGTTCCTCTGAAACATAGTATAAATATTAACATTGAGGACAATAATGTAAATAATAATAACTCATCTTAAAAATGTCAATAAGTAACATGAATTGAAACAGTTACATAAAATATATTGCTAAGTCTGCTGCAAAGAAGGTTGGTTTTCCTCTATTGAAATAAAAAAAATTTGTACAAAGATACTATTTTCCGATACATGAAGTAATTGCTAAATTTGGGCTAATACACTAGTCTCTCCCTCTTAGATAAACTTAAAAAATATCCTCTGTCCTATACTGTCTATATTGCATCTGTGCTTATTTTTCAATGAAATATACTGTGGCGAACTTGCTGCACTTGTGCCTCAACATAAATATCCTTGTCCAACCCCAAAATCAACAAAATCCCACCAGTGCACACTGTAAAGGTCTCTAGATGCTGAAAAGCTTTCTAATCTAATAGGTTCTTTAACTTAAATTGCTTGCCTTTGGAACTCCCTCCTTATTCCCTAGTTCCTCAACTGTACCAACATGCAGAATCTTAAATGTAATGTAAACAAATATCTCACTGCACAACTCCCAACATTCAATGCCCTTATAAATCTTAATCCTGCTTTGCTTGGATTGAATATAAGTAAAAAAAAAACAACAACAAAAAAAACAGGAAGCCAGGTATATTCATGTCATACTCAACATGATTGCTTACCTTATACTGTTCATTATTGTTCATTAATTTAAAAAAAAAAAAAGTAAAAGTTATCAGCTCATCAGATTTAAGTACATAAGAAACATCATCATTATCATCATCAACATAATTTAACCTTGCTCTCTCTCTTTCTCTCTTTTTCTCTCTCTGAACTTTTATTTGTATGCATTCACTTCCCGGCTTGTGATCGTCTGCTTGTTATCTTCATTTGAATTCGGTGCTTGATTTCAACACTATCCTTAGTGTCAATCATATGAACTCAGTCGGTGCAGTAAGAAAAAGATTTTCCATTAAAATAAAATTACAACTCAGAGTTTTAAAACAAGTAACAATAATCTATGTCATGAAGTTATAATGATGCTGGTTTTCTCTACTGAATGACAGACGACAGTCACGTTCAACTAAACATAAAACTACAGACTAGTCTGACTGTATCCAGAGCCTGAAGCAAAGGAAAAAAAAAAAATACTGCTTTCGATATACAGGGTTCACAGCTTGATTGCCAGCTAACTCTAACACTAAATCTTTTTTTTCTGTTAAGCTTAAAATATAGACATTACTGTCATGTGGAATAAACCAAACAGCAAACCTACTTGAAAAGTATTTGCTGTTTTATCTATTGACATAAAAGAAATGACTAACCAGAGAGTCTATTATCTGGAATTAACAAATTCTATAGAATTTCAAGTGACCTTTCTTCATTAAGAAGCCATTTTTATTTTCAAAGAGACTAGCTAGTTTTTATTTTTGCACTCGCTGCAATTTTCCCTACAGCTATTGACCTTATGATTCAAGACATCCATGCTTCTGCATTGCTTTAATTGAACAATCTTGAAAAAGATTGAAAGAAAAAATAAGTATGACTGTTGATGTGAACAATGTAACTAATGATACGTCCTTTTCAGTCAAATTCAGGCAAAACAAGTTCTATGTATCAGATCAGTTAAAGATGTTTATCTGGTTTTATTATCAAATGACAGATCATTTAATTAGGCTCACTTACAAATCTGATGGTACCAGATCAGGCTGTCTAAAGATATTGGTTTCTTGAGATGAAATGCACCTAACATTGATGCTTTTTGTTTTTCTGCTTCCTTTTGCAAAACTTAATTATGTTCTGCAAAAACAACAACCCACCTTTTTTTCCCTTTTCCTTCTTCCCATTTCCCCTTTCTCTTCCTATCTTCCCCACTTCCTGACTGGTTTCCTAATTTAAAATGTACCAAACATTAATACTGTAACTCTTTTCCCTCTCCCATTGTAAAACGCATTCATGTTCTGCAGAGCAGGGAACAAAAACGATAAAATCCACTATAAAGCAACCAAATCAAACCTTAAAAACTAATGATTGAAGATACAAAGAGCTTGAAGAATAAAAACCTTCTACAAAATAACTGAATACAATATGAATACTATTTCTAAAATAACTGGATTCGGCATTAAATAAACTGAAAACGGTTGATATGCCATAAAACAAAACAAGCAAACCATCATTTACAAATAATCAGTTATAGTGACAGCTGTTATTAACACACTTTGTCAGAATTTGGATATTTTTCTTAATGCTTGAGATTTATCACTAAACAATAAACTCATTTCAGTAAGAACAGTCAAATCTGATATGTTTTTAAATGAAAACTTAATTAAAAATAATCAATTTTATACAGTGCAGGAGTATATAAAACTCGAATATCTCAATCAATAATTGGTGGGAGGGGGTATCATTTAAAACCTGCTAAGTTACATTCATCTTATTTGAATGTGGTTGCTATTTAAGTAAAAACAGCATCCTGTTGCCATATTATGTTTTTTGTGTCTCATTTCATATGGAATAGTTATGAAAGCATTTGAATTGTTAAACAACTTTTAATTGAAATCATTTTGATTGTATTCTGTCAGCTGTTATACCAACTTGTCCTGTTTGAAATACTCCAAAGTGGGACAAGCAATAGGTTTTACATCATTATGTTATACATGAAGAGAGTATTATATTATTGTTTTATGTAATATTAGAAACAGGGTTCACTTAATTGTTTTAAAGATGCTTTTAAGAGCCTCTTCTTTTTTTTTTTTTTTTTTGCCAAATCTTATACTACCACGACTATACGCTTAAATATATTCAAATTAAAGATATTCTTCACTTTACAGTGTACAACATCTGACCACCTCCTCAATAATAAGGCAAGCCAAAGGCGTTTCTAATTATAGAAAAATAATCAATCTGATGAAGGTTATTTTACTATCTGAAATTAATAATAAAAAAGTGTTAAGTTTGAAAAAAAAAAAAACCTTATAATTTTTAATAAAATACTGTCATCTTTAACATGCTTTCAAAGGCATTTTGTCTGTTTATTCAAAATATATACAAATTAGAAAAGCATTTCTTGCAAGGCATGAAAATTGTTAAACAAAATGGTTTTATTAAAAACTTTAAAAATTAAAGTACAAGATTTAGTTTAAAAATTATCAATTTTAAAAGTGCACTTTTATAGACTTTACAAAATAATGGATAAAAATTTTAAAATCCCCTTGAATTTCTTTAATGTTATGCACATATTTTTACACTTAAAAACTATCTATTATTTATCATTTAATTATATAGATATATAATTGTCCACTGAAAATTTTTAAAAAGTGCATTTCAGCATCTATCACGTTCCACATGGTCTACTGTATTATTGCATGCACATGTTACACCTAGGGAATTGAACACTATTTTATGTAACATATACTATTTACAGAGTATCGTACTTTGTTAACAATTTATTGCTCCAGAGTTTGTTTCAGATTATTGACCGAGACCATAAATAAGAAAGAAGTATGAAAAAAGTGTGCTTAACATATTTTTTAAAAACTTATTTCTCTATCTCTTATTATCCTGGAACTCCTTTGTTTTAAAACCAAGTTTATCTACCACTTTCTAGCAAAATACAATGAATACAACAAAAGCAATTTCATAAGTGAGCAGTGAAAAAACAAATCCGGAGGGGGGGGGACTCTAAAGGCTACTGAAAGCACTTAATAAAATTAAGGAAGCCTCCAGAGCACTACTAAAACTAAATTTTTAGACCCCCCACCTCTCAGAGAAGAAATAATTTTTTTTTTAAGTGAGCACTAAAAAAAAAATAAAAATAAAACTTAGGAGGCCTCCAGAGTGCTACTGAAAGCGCTAAATAAAAGTAAAAAGGTCTCCAGAGCAATACAAAAACTAAGTTTTTACCTCCCACCCCTTACAAGATAAATTAATTTTTTATGTGATTAGTGGGAAAAAAAAACTCAGGTGTTCTCCAGAATGCTACTGAAAGTACTAATTAAATTGAAGAGGCATTCAGTGTACTACTAAAATTATTTTTTAAGTACTTTATTTCTTATTCAAAAATAAAACTACTCAATGATTTTACATAATTTTTTGTTGTACGACCTTTTATTTCTGTCGTTGGTAAGATTTTGTTTCTTTTTTATATGGGTAAAATTCTGCACAAGTACCTTATTTCTTATTCAAAGATAAAACTACTCAATGATTTTATGAGATTTTTTTGTTATACAACATTTTCTTTTCTATTACGGGTAAGTTTTTTTTTTTTGTTGATATGGATAACATTTTTTACAAATACTTATTTCAAAATAAAATTACTCAATGATTTTATATGATTTATGTTTTGTAGTATTTTCTTTCCACTATTTTATTTTTTCATATAAGTAGAATTCTGTACAAGTATATTATTTTCTTATTTAAGAGTAAGTTATCTGTCCTTTGATAGCAGTAATATATTGTACACTACTTTTATTGGTAAGAAAAAAACATTAAAATAAGTTAAAATGAAAACTGAATCATGTAAGTAGAAAAGTTACTTATCTTGCCTTTGACACATAGGTACATGATAATGTTTTCACCTGAAATGCGTTGGTTTAAAAGATTACTAATCTACACCAGGAACCCGCCAAAGCACTAATAAAACCAAGTTTCTAACTCTCCGTATCTAGTTTATTTATATTAAAATATGTCCTGAAATAATGTACCAAACAAACCAACATTGTGATAAGCAGTTACAATGTTTTAGTATTAGTAGTATTGTTTTTTTTTTCACTCTCTATTGGTATATATGTGTCTCTTATTCTCACTCTCTTCATCTGTATTTCTCTTCCTACTTCTAGTAAGCAGTCATCTCATTTTATATAATGTCTTAAAAATAAAAAATCTTAAAAGTTCAAAATATAAACCTTTAAATAACTTATTTCAGAGGCAAATTTTTAAATCTTCTATAAAACAAAAGTGTCTAGAATAAGGAACAAGTTTTGAATTGGTTTCATTAACAAATATTCAGTACATAATGAGAAAAATCAAGATAAAAATTTTAAACATCCAAAAATAAGAGAAATCTAAGGCACAGCCAGTTATGCCCTCGCAAAGCAAAAGCTATATTAAATTAGATTAAAGTAATAGAAAACATTTTGTGTCCTAATGCTTTCATGTAAGGACAATTATTTTATTTAACATTACAGTTTCTGTTAAACATTTCATTCTTATAAACAAACAGTTTCTGAAATAGAATCCATCTTTGTATACATGCGAAATCTTCAAGGTTCCAAAAATCAAAGAAAAGCTGTAAGGAATGAAAAAAACCAGAGAAAAGAACATTATCCTGTACATGTGTGTAGAGAATAGGAACGACCATGAAGACGGGACACACAAAAGAGTGACACCGTCGTCGGATTAGTAGTATATATAGAGCACGCACGCACGCACCGGGAGAAGAACGACGACTACGACGATAGTCGACTCGGAAACCTTACATGGCGCTACGAACAGGATTTATTTTTCAACATAATTTCTTTTGCACGATTTTTGGAGTATAATGGCGTCAGGACAACACGAGGACGGCCAATACATGCAGTTGATTCAACAACTAATAAATCTGCAAAGAGAAAACAATGAGCTTCGCGGAGGGAGTGCCTCGAGTCGGTCTAACACCAAGAAACCAGACCGGCCACGTATCGAACATGGATTCACCGACGCGGACTGGGCGCTTTTCATCGACTCGTGGGCCCGATACAAACAAATGTGCGGCCTTACCGACCCCGTGGAAATCCGCAATGAACTAAGGACAGCCTGCTCAAATGAGGTAAATAGACTTTTATTTGACTTAGTTGGGCCTGAAACCCTCAATTCTGTCACAGAGGAACAACTCTTAAGGCATATACAGTTCATTGCGGTGAAAGGTCTACACCCGGAGGTGCATAGACATAAATTTCATAACATCAGACAACAGACGGGGGAGGGACCCGCACAGTTCTTGGCAAAGCTTCGGTCCCAGGCACGGTTTTGCAATTTCACGGTTCTGTGCCCCAACGAGAACTGCCGGCAAGCCGTAAACTATTCGGAGGACATGGTAGCTGGCCAACTCGTAGCTGGTCTGGCAAATGCGGAGTACCAGTGTAAATTGCTGGCCGAAGCAAATATTCTAACCACTGTGGAGCAGAAGCTTCACAGGCTGGTTAGTTTAGAAACTACAGAGACGTCTGCTCCTCAGTTGCAACGAGGCTCAGAGGGACATTCGACTTTTGGCCTACTAACAACCGAGAAAAAACCATATCGGAAGGAGCAGCCGCTCAAAACCCCTCAGAATAGTCCTTGTGAAGGGTGTGGGAGGACCTCACACCCCAGTGGGTTAAAAGGGCGGAAGAACTGCTCGGCGAGGGGGCTAAAATGTTTTAATTGTGGCGTCACAGGCCACTTACAAAGAGTGTGCCGGAAACAGGAGAGGTCGACGGTGGAGTCAACAAACAATGCCACACGTCAATCGAATATTTTCGGCAGCAGAATGGAGGGGGCACCGGCATGTTACAATCAAAAAGGTAGAATAGCAGCAGTGCCACACCTTGCATGGAGCAGTGGTGGGTTCAGAAGAAGTCCCCCTGAGCCACCACCCTCATTAATGGTCGATGTGTCCCTGATACCAGAGTCCCAGGCTAAATTCGGGTGCGCTTTGGATAAGGGAGTAAGCCGTCGAAAACACCGCCTCCAGGCCATTGCAGATACCGGTGCCCAGACGTGTTCGAGTGGCCCAGAAATATTGAAAATATTAGGGTGCACCAGCAGGATCTTGATACCTACCACCCACAGGATACGAGGAATCACAGACGAACCCCTAGATATCAAGGGGGTGGTCCTGACTCAGATTAAGCTCGGTCAGAAGGAAACGCGACAAGTGGTCTACGTTTCAGAAAACACGTCAGGATTCTACTTGTCAGAATCGGCCCTCAAAGACCTAGGAGTAATCAATCGCGACTTCCCGAGTCTCAAAGGCCGATTTATCGGCTTCAGAAAGTGGGACAGCACCGTGTGGATGTCCGAAAAGAGAATCCGTCCCGGACAAGCCAGCGAGGATCCCGTTTACCCCCACTGAAGATAATAGGGAACGGTTAGAGAAGTGGTTACGTGAACACTTTAAGTCCAGCGCATTCAACACCTGCCCCCATCAACCGTTACAAGTCATGGTAGGGAGGCCGCTGGATATAACTTTTACCCCGGGGGCGAAACCATCGGCCATACACACACCCATTCCAGTCCCTCATCACTGGAAGAAAAGGGTAAAGGATGATTTGGATCGAGATGTTGCGTTGGGTATTATCGAACCAGTACCAGCAGGCACACCTACGATCTGGTGTTCGAGGATGGTAGTTGCTCCAAAGAAAGACGGGTCACCAAGAAGGACGGTAGACCTACAAAAATTGAATGCAGCAACGATGAGAGAGACTCATCACACACCGTCCCCTTTTAATCAGGTGTCCGTGGTGCCTGCCCAAACCAAAAAGACTGTCTTGGACGCATGGAATGGGTACCATAGTCTGCCACTCTCCCCAAAAGCCCGGGACGCGACCACGTTCATAACGGAATGGGGTCGTTATCGGTATCTCAGGGCTCCCCAGGGTTTTCACGCATCTGGGGACGGGTACACGCGCCGGTTCGATGACATCACAGTTGACATGCCTCGAAAGACCCGGTGCATAGACGACACACTCCTATGGGACAGGTCCTTAGAATTGGCTTTCTGGCATACTGTGGACTATATTACCCATTGTGGTAAAAGTGGGATAGTCTTTAACCCTGACAAATTTCAATTTGCTGACGATGAAGTTGAATTTGCCGGCTTTGTGATAACCTCGGACGGCGTGAAGCCAACTAAAAAAATGACGGAGGCTATTCTCAATTTCCCGACCCCAATGAGCATTACTGGTATCAGGTCCTGGTTTGGTTTAGTTAACCAGGTGTCGTATACATTTGCACAGGCCGATATAATGGCCCCTTTTCGAGAGTTTCTGCGGACAAAGAACCGTAAATTTTACTGGGACGACACATTGAATAGACTTTTCGAAGAGTCGAAGAGGAATATCGTTCAGAAAATCGAAGAAGGAGTGAAAACCTTCGATATGAACAGAGCGACCTGCCTTTCAACCGACTTCAGTAAGGTTGGCATTGGGTATTTTCTGTTCTAGAAGCATTGCCAATGCCCAACGGAATTAGGTCCCAACTGTGGTAAGGACCACTGGAAGATGATTTTGGCCGGGTCTCGCTTCACGAAAGATGCAGAATCTCGTTATTCCCCTATAGAGGGGGAGGCTCTAGCGCTGATTTATGGCTTGGAGTCTTGTAGGATGTTCATCCTGGGATCCCCAGACCTATTGGTCACCGTGGACCACCAGCCCCTAGTGAAAATTTTCTCGGATCAGATCCTGGAGAATATAAAAAATCCCCGCCTGTTCTCATTCAAGGAGCGGTCGTTGATGTACAGGTTTCAGATTAAGCATGTTCCCGGGAAACTCAACGCAGCACCGGACTGCACATCTCGATACCCGACGCCGTCAAGACACAGCAGACTAAAGGGCACTGACACTTCCCAGCAAATCGAGGGGAGTATACAAGCATCCATCATAGCTGCATATGCACATGACCCCAAGTTCCGAGCGATCACCTGGGATAGGATAGTCGCAGCTGCAGCCACCGATGAGGAGTGCCGAACGTTGGCGTCATACATTCAAGACGGGTTCCCAAGGTCACGCCACTAACTACCACCAGAAATCCGGCAATTCTGGCCGATGGCAGACCAACTATATTGTCTGGAAGGGGTACCCATAAAAGGGGACAAAATTTTGATACCAAAACGGCTTAGAGCCGAGGTGTTAGAGGCATTACACTCCGCCCATCAAGGGGCGAATGGTATGTTGGCTAACGCAGACAACGGTTATTTTGGCCTGGTTTAGACGCCAGCATCCGACAAACAAGGGCGCAATGTCGGAGTTGCAATTCGATCGCCCCATCCCAGCCTAGGGAACCATTAATGCCACCCATAAACCCGGAATTCCCATTTCAAAAGACAGTCACTGACTTGCTAGATATGCACGGGAAAAGTTACATGGTATACGCGGACCGATATACCGGTTGGATTGAGGTCGCACCACTACCATCAGGAAGGGCTGCAGCGGTGTGTAACGCCCTGAGGGTTTGGTTTTGCACATATGGTGCGCCGGAGGAAATATCATCCGATGGAGGGCCACCATTCGATTCACTAGAATACAAATCGTTCCTAGAAGACTGGGGCGTAAAAAGGCGCATATCATCTGCACATTACCCCCAGAGTAATGGCCGAGCTGAACTGGCCGTAAAAACGGCCAAAAGAATGCTGATGGACTGCGTTGATGGCTACGGACACCTACATCATGATCGGGCAGCACGGGCAATGATGACTCATAGGAATACGCCCAGTCAGGACCTTGGATTGTCGCTGGCGGAAATGCTATATGGTCGAACAGTAAGGGTCATCTCCCCGCACTTCGCAAAAAATACTGCATCCACAAGCATTGGACGGAGACCAGAGATTTGAGAGAGAGGGCGATGGCGAAAAGGCACGTACTTAACAAAGAACAGTACGACATACACAGCCGCCCCCTCCAACAGCTCCGAGTCAGCGAGTCTGTGCAGGTGCAGAATCAGGAGGGACCAAATCCACGACAATGGGCGAAAACTGGGAGAGTCGTCGAGACAATGGGTAACAGGCAGTACAGGATACGGTTGGATGGTAGCGGCAGGATCACATTACGCAATCGCCGTTTCCTCAGGAAAATCAAACCGGTCATGGATACGCCGGAGTATCCACCCACTCAACAACCCCATCAACCACCTCCCCAAACACCAAGAAGGGAGGACAGCAAACCACCGTGCAACATGCATGAGATGATGGAGGTGGAAGAAGCTGATTGTGACACATCAGAAACAGATATGGAGGTGGACCAAGATCCGATCAACCACAAGCCAATGCAGACGAGTCCGGTCCCACGACGCAGCATGAGGGTAACACGAGCACCAAGGCCACTTTCCCCTCAAATGCAAGGACCAACTCACTACTACACGGAATTCTCCAGTCACATGACCACAAAACGACGGTAGTGTGGTCACATGGTGGGGGGAGGGCATGTAGAGAATAGGAACGACCATGAAGACGGGACACACAAAAGAGTGACACCGTCGTCGGATTAGTAGTATATATAGAGCACGCACACACGCACCGGGAGAAGAACGACGACTACGACGATAGTCGACTCGGAAACCTTACAATGTGGACAGTGTTTTTTGTTTTTTTTAAGTTCTTTTGTGGGAGATACTTTATGCTTTTGAGAGGCTGTCTTACCATGCCTAATAATGAAACCCCTCATAAACCAAACAGAAACTGTAATGTAAATAAAATGATTTATATTAGCTCTTTTAGACTATGTATATATATGTATATATATATATATACAGAGACAGAGAGAGTGAATAATTCCGCCATGAAAACATGTGACTTCCTTCAAAATAAAATATGACTTAAGATAGCCAAAAATACTTGTTGATTATTAAAAGTTTTGGTATGGAACAGTATGGTATTGTATAAATATACAGTTTAAGTTTTGTATGGAACAGCTCCAGAATTGAAAACAATGAGATCATATTGATTTGACCTGATCTTATCTTCTATCTTCTATTCTATCTTCTTTCTTCTATCTATCTATCTATCTTCTATCTATATAAATAAAATGAACTCATTTTTTCCCCTTCGAGTTTGACCTTAATAGGATTGAAAATCTGGAGATTTTATGCAGATGTACTCTACACAAACTGCATCGTGCTATCTGAGGTGTGTTATAGGCATATTACCTATCCACTACCTCGATGATCGGAGCTTCCTATATTTTATCTGGTGAGAGTCCACTGCCAAAACCGGTTACGATCAATGGAAGTAGTAAATTCTTCTCTCTCTAATAAATGCATACTTCCACCACCACCCATTTACATCGTCTCTGATCGTTCACAGGAGACAATTATGGATGAACACCGGGTTAGGTTTCTGTAAAAACTGGACTGCAATTTAGGTGAAATGCACCACGCTTACTTTTACATTGATTCAAAATAAAAACAAAAACAAAACAAAAAACTTTACATTTTCTTTCCTTAAAATAAAAATTATATTACTTCAATTCCGTTTTATTTTGCGTTCTATGCCATTTATAACATTGTTTCTTTTGATTTTTTTTATTGTATTTTATTTGGGGTTTTTACGTTTCCTTTCTCTGTTTTTCGTTTTCCCGATCTTTCCATTTTTCAAATTTATTTCTTCTCTCTTTCTGTTTTCTCTCTTCTTCGCCAAGTTTACCATCGTTTCTTTTTCTTTTTATTTATTTGTTTATTTATTTATTTTTTCTTTCTTCTCTTTCTGTTTCTGGTTTTGTTTCCACGATCTTTCCATTTTCTTTTGTTATTTCTTCTCTCTTTCCGTTTTTCCTCTTCTTTTGGCAAGTTTAACATCGTTTCTTTCTTTGTAAAACGGCCGGATTTTTTTTACACTAAAAAAAAAAATTTACAACAAATCTTTCCTTCTTCTTTAGTTTCCTTGCTCTTTGTTCGCTTTCTTTCCAATCTTTTTTTCTTTTTAATAAACATATCATAAATCATTCTGTTAAATTTTGCTTTATTCGCTGCCTGTCTCTTTATTTTCATTGTCTCTTTCTTTTTTTTTTCTTTTTTAAGTATTTTCCTTAGAAGCGGCAATACGAACCCATTTTTTTTTCATTCTTCTTCCTTTTTCGTCTTCTTTTTTTGGGGGTTGCAAACGTCCGTCTCACGTTTGTATATAACAAAATATTTCTTTGGTAGATTTTGGGGTGCTAAAACCCCGGTGATAGGGATTCTTCCATTACACCAAATCGAGCCACAGCAAAGCGTGCCAGGATACAGCTAGTATACTTATATAACATTCTTAATAAATAATAATATGCTCTTATTATTAAACAATTCAGCACTATATATATATATATATATGTATATAAGAATAACAGTATAGTTACATTCCAAGATCCAAATATTTATTTTTCCTGCAGCATGTTAAAATTTCAGTACATTTTTTTTACAGATCTGTAAAAAATTTACCGAAATTTTAACATGCTGGAAGAGCTGTTTTGCATAAAAAATAAATATTTGGATCTTGGAATATAACTATACTGTTATTCTTTTATGTATGCTCTGTTATATTTAACATGCATTGAGCTTCTAAACGAAAAGGATTGGTATATACAAAGAGTGAAATATAATTGAAAAAATCATATTTTACCCAAACAATATATATATATATTTAGTAAGATGATTGATAATTTATAATTAAAATTAAAAATTAAAAATCTGTTTCATAAGGAAGAACAAACAAAATTGATTTTGTTTGTTTTTCCTTATGAAACAGATTTTTAATTTTTAATTTTAAATTATCAATTATCTTACTCAATAGTAAAATAGCTCTAGGATATATATGCCTATCGAGCTTATTTTATATCTACATTACAACAAGCACTGTTTTCTTTTCTTTTAATTGTATTAATGAATTTACTAATACATTAAAATATACTCTGCTCTTTAGACTCTCGTTCTAATCCCCTAAATATATATATATATATATATATATATATATATATATATATATATATATATATATGGTATTGTATAAATACATGCTAAATCATCTATTACAGACAAACCTTTTTCATAGCTTGAGCAAATGTCAATTTAAATGGAGATATCAGTGTACATGATTTTCTACTCTTCTTCTCACAGGATAAAGATTTTTATAACATCCAGAACAATACAACATACTATGATTTTGATCCGACTGTACACAGCCATGATGGTAATAGCCACTTTTCAGTCTGTTATATTAAAAAGAATGGACATTTTCTGTCAGTTTATTTTTTAAAGTTGTCCTAATTTTTTATTTTTGAATCAATGGTATGTGCACATTGTCTGAAATCATTATTGATAGAATCAAACTTTCACTCCTTCTGGGACATTTTCAAGAATAAATAAAAGAGTTAAAATGCAAAATATGAAGTTTTATTCTTTTATATATATCCCTTCTAGTCTTCCTAGATCACTTTTTCTTTATCCTGTGGTCAGACATTCTTATATTTTGCAAGATCACTCTCCAGTCCTCACAGTTAAGCAGGTCAGCTGTTTCCAAATTCCATTCTGTTTGATCTTGTTCAATCGCTTGCTTCCAAGTCTTCCTTGACCAGCCAACCTTCCTGCAATTCAAGACCTCCATGTTTCTGCAATGGTTTATTCAAAAAGATAGTCACTCTGCATGATTATACCAATGTAACCTATACATCCTTAAGAAGATAGCTTTTATATAAGCAAATGTAGTGCTTTCAGCAAATCCACCAACCTAATGTGTTAGGTTTGGTTATTTAAGTTATTAAGCAGTATTTTTAAAAAAAAAAAAACACACACACACACACATACACATAAACCTTACACATAACACTAAAATATTTTGTTAACGAGCCAAAATTAATATTTAAAAATGACACAAATTTCCATCATCTTGAATAATATTAACTTTTATTCATTGTTGAAAATGATCCAGAAATGTTAAAAGCTTAAATTGATGAATATGAATTTTAAACAATATCTAGCAAAAATTGACTTAGAAATGTATGAAAAAAATATGAACGGACAAAAGATGCCATTAATTTCTCCTGTTGACAAACTTTGGTATAAAAACGGAAGGAATTTGTTTATTTTTAGAATTTTTTATGAATATTGTAAGGATTTCATTTAATATATAATGTTGCTGTTATCTTTAATACAATATTTAAAGAAATCATTACTGTTTAAATATGAAAGAAACGTGTATGTAAACATGTTTTATGTTCTTTTTCTGCATTTATCCCAGTGTGGTAGGATGCATATGGATTTTTCCATCCAGAATTATTTCTGAGAGTTATACTCTGACAAATGCATTGTAACATCTGTCGTTAGAGTTCTGAAGAGACTGGTATTCCCAAATGATCACCGATTAAGTACTGACCAGGCTCAACGTTGCTTAACTTCAATAATCTTATGAGGACTAATGTGTTAACATGATTATAGCTGTGTAAGCATGTAATATACTGTCTTAAATTATATATATATATATATATATATATATATATATATATATATATATATATATATATATATTATTATAAAAGAAACTTTGTGTGTGTATGTGTGACACCTATGGACTCTTAACATCTGGGCTGATTTTTTTTTGGGGGGGGGGGAAATTTCACACAAATGTGCTTTATGTGTCTGGTAGTGTTCTTACATAGGTTTTGTATTGGAATATCTTCGATAAGTATTGATAATCCAAAAAATCCGATGAAAGGAGGAACAGGCGATTTTGACTAAAGTTAACGCCTTATACAGCCTAACATCACAAGTGCATTTGAGAACAAGCAGAAAGACCCGGCATATAAAATCAACAGTAGTCTCTTTGATGTGACAGGTGTGCATTCGAAATGAATGTTTCTGTTTAGAGCACAATTAAACCATAATACTTAATACTTGATTTTTGCATTTTAAAGGTTAATTCAAGCCATTATATAAAAATAATTTAATAAAATCAACAACAAGTTCTCTACAGTGCAATGTAAATTACAATGTATTTTTGACTAAGTCACTGCAAGCTTTAATTAGAGAGGTAGTAATTAATATAAACATTGAGGATACTGCTAAGTCTGCTGCAAAGAAGGTAGGCTCTCTCTCTCTCTCTCTCTCTCTCTCTCTCTCTCTCTCTCTCTCTCTCTCTCTCTCTCTCTCTCTCTCTCTCTCTACCAGACTAGAAAACTTCTCATAACTGTCAGTATCCTATATCTCTATAAAGTCACCATTTGTCTATATGGGGTATAGTTGCCACATATGAATTGGTGCAAACATTACTGGCCTCTCCTTGAACAGGGTGCAAAAAAAGTTTCTAATCTAACAAGTTTTGCACTGTCTGCTGGGCTCCAGTTCCTGTCACATCGCTGTAATGTTACATCTCACTGCTTGTTTCACAAGTACCTCTACAAAATGTACTCCGATGAAGTTGCATTTGTACCCCTTATGAAAATACTCCCAACACACCCGATTTGCAATAAAGTTCAACCAATCACTCATGATGGAAAATTTTCTACTCTAGTAGCTCCTTTTCCCAGACCACTTGTCTTTGAAATTCCATTCTTGCTGTGTTTCCCTGACTATACCAACATGACAAATTTTAAATGTAACATGAACAAACATCTTGCTTCCTTAACTTGGGTTGCACCCCTATAAATCTGACCTCTAAAAGAGTAGCTCAGTATGCTTCAATAGCAATATGCCTTGTTTGGAGTGAAAACAAATTAAATGTTAATCATCACTTTAAACCTGATATCCTCTTATGAGCTAAACACAAACATGTATGTGTTACTTGCTTGTGATCATTATAGTTTCATGTAATTATATACAGGTTGTTTATTCGATTTTTAATATGATCATGTTTTGCATATCGAAATATATTAGTGTAAAACCTCTCAGTCAGTTGCACAGATATGGCTCTTTAAGCCTGCTAGGCATTTTACAGACAATTCCACAGAAGTGATAGTTTTTGTGATGGCCCAAAGGGTTACCACTACCTGGGGCTAACACTTGAACTATATGAGATACGTAGATATTTGAATGTTCCATTAAAGTTCTTTATCTCTCAAATATTGAGTTAGTAAAGAAATTGAGAACATAATTTTCCTCTCCCCAATTAACTATTTTTATATGTTGTAGTATATCTTTCATTTGGGTCTCTTGGTCTTACTGGATTCCAGGACAAGAATTTATCTAGTCTGGTGGAGTATCCAGCTTCATGCTGTTACTTGAGGTAACATTACTTGGAGAAGGTGCACCATTCCTCATAAAAGCTAATGTAAGTTAGCCATAGTGAGATCTTATTTGGGCAGCAAATACTATGTGATTTTGAATATTTAGTCAGGGTTTACTTCTAGGGAAAACTATCCTCATACCAGGTTGTTCTGACAAACCCCCCATACAGAGAGACTTTACATACTCAGGGAGAGTGTCTAGTAGGCATTCAAGTTCTCTCCAAGATATTTGTTCAAAAAGATTTACACTGATATGTGTGTGTGTGTTACAGAAGATCAGAAAAACATTAGTATTGTCAGTTTCAAATCCAACACAAAAGAAACCCATCTCTTGTCACTTATACTGTACTTTCTTCAGCCTCTGTTTACGTCTGTCTCTTTGATTTGAAATCAACATTATCAATGTTTTACGCATCTTCTATAACGCATATCTAAATAAATATTATGCTTTTTTATTTTTTTTATAATCAAGTACTTTGCTGGAGTTCTTTCCCGCAAACCTTACACATACACACACACACACACACATATATAGTAAGTTATAAAAATATATTTATAGCAATTAAGCTACACAGAGGCTGCCGTGTTTCATCCTCATAGGGAATCATCAGGATAAAGTGCATTTTAGCAGTAGAATTCCATATGGGGATGAAATTAGGAAACTTCTTTGTAGTTTAATTGTCATACATATATTTCCATAACTAGCTCTACTCATGCATTGAGCATTGTTGGAAATAAATACCGAGAATCGATAGATAAAATATTGTATCTTCTTATAACATTTTATGTGGATAATGTAATTATATATACTAGCAAAGATACCCATGCTTTGCATGGTGCTTTGGATACCTGTTTCGTAGGCACCCTTGCAGTAAGTGGATGTTGCAAGAGCAACTATTTCTTAAAGTGTTTAAAAATTCTTTAACTATTTCCTGAAGTGACTGAAATCCATCAATGAACTTTAAAGCAAATAGGATATATTAGAGTTGATACTTATATTGTTACGCATAAAATTGAAACAATTACGAGGAATCACAATGGTTAACATTTGTTTAATTAGTTGAGGGGGTGGGGGTGAATGAGGGTGATCTGATTCAGATTCACAAAGAAGTTGACAAGCGCCATGGTGGCAGCTCCTGGGATGGTGACAAACCCTAACTTGGTGTACACCGTCCCTAGGTGAGGGAGTTTATAAAAAGCCTCACTAAATATGACCTTAACCTTGAAAAATGGTGTGCACCATCCCTAGGTTGGAGCTCATCATCATGCCAGGTTTGGTCATTATCGGTCCAGTGGTGTGGGCTGTAGGAGAGTTATACACACACACACACACACACACACAAACACTACTACTTTATATATATATATGGTAATGGTGCATAAAAGGAGACCCTAACTTTCAAACACATTAGTAGTTGGCACCCGCGTCTCTCAATTCAGGTATGAAAACACAGAATTGATACAATTTTCAATTATATTTTATGTTTATTTTTTTCAGCCCTTATAATAAAAAATATATAAAATACATAAACTGTTTTATCAATTATTTTTTAATTTATTTTTTAATCGCATATCTTTTATGTTTATTTAATGTTAATGTTATATATTTTGTCAAACTATTTAGATATTTTAAATATATATTTATTTACAGAAACATGAAAAGAAAACAATGAACACTTCACATTTTTTAGTTGTAGTCGTTTCAAAAAGGTGAATGTGCAACAAAAAATAGTTTAACAGTTTTAAAATGTGAATATTTCACATATGTTAAAAAACCATTAAATTCAAACATAATAATAAGTACGAATCCAGTAGATGATATTGCCGAAACATAAAAATTGTAATAGATTATGCAGGTTTAAATAAAAAAACTATATTTGAAAAAAACAAAAAAAAAAAAAAAAACATAAATATGTTTGTAAAAATTTATTAACAAAAAATTTATAAAAATATGTAAACTTTTTTTATCAGTTATTTTTTAATTTTTGAATCGCATATCTTTTAAAATAATTATATTTAATTAAGTTAATATGTTATATATATATATATATATATATATATATATATATATATATATATATATATATGCAATTAAAAAATTAAAAAAAATAATTGATAAAAAACGTTTAAATATTTATATATATTTTTATTATAAGGGGGTAAAAAAATAAGAATAAAATATATTTGAAAATTGTACTGATTCTGTGCTTCTATACTTCCATTGAGAGACGCAGATGCCAACTTCCGGTGTGTTTGAAAATTAGGGTCTCCCTTTATGCACCCTATATATATATATATATATATATATATATATATATATATATATATATATATATATATATATATTCATGCATATATATATATATATATATATATATTCATGCTTGAGAGGATGACGCTTGAGAGCATGTTTTGTACTATACGATATTCCTTGTGCTAGAAAGAAAAGGGAATGATTCAATTTTTGTCCACTTTTTCTCATCCGTGCTCAAATGTAATTACTTGATTTTTCAAGTTCATTCAATGTTCACTTGCCTTTCATGTCCTGCTTTAAAGATGACACAAAGCTAACAACTGAGTGCTCTCCTTAATGCATGTATTACATAACAGAAAATTACATTTCTGAATTTCTCAGATGAGGATTGATTTAGTATTATTTGGATTCTTCAGATCACTGGTTTCATCTTGCGTGTTATTTATACAATGTTTTGGTCAATGCAACCTCTGACCTTCTTCAGATGTATCTTGTCGAAATTGGGAATCTTTCTGTTGAGTTCAGGAATCTGCACCAAATTTTGAACAGAACTCTTTATTTAATCCACAGTAGGCTCTCTACGGTGCAATGTAAACTACAATGTATTGTGGACTGTCCACATGCTCTTGTTCCATCAGTTATGACTGGGTAGAAGGCCCAAGTAATTGATTCTTCAACAGTTTTAGGTGACTTTTATATAAACTTTAAATTTTAAAGATGCAATAAATTACTAAAAAGTAGAGCTGAAATAACAACTAATTGTAGATGCAGAATAAACTTTATGTTAGGATAATTGATAAAAAATAAATTTAAATAAATCCAAACACTATTATGTAAACATAAATCCAAAATGGTGAGAGGTAACAAAAAATGGAACAGATAGATTATTTTAGTTCCTATGTGTCAGAGTAAGGATATTTTCATTAATTTGAGTCACTTGAAAGTGGGAAGTGCCGAAATCCTTCTCCGCCGGTTCTAGTGCACTTACTGATCTGCGCTATTTTTTAAATCATATTTCCAAGTTTAATTAAAGTTTTATGATATGTTTTTTCATTCAATTGTAAGGTTAAAGTATAGAATAGGCACAAAACACCCTCCCCATGTTAAGAATGGCTTTTTAAATTAAACATTATTATTTCAACATGGATCAATAAGTGCACTAGTACCTCCCCGCCTCCAAACAAAAGGTTTGACATTCATTTACTTATGGAAATAAATAACCTGGGCGGTGGGGTGGGGATAATAAAAGTTGCAATCTGCTTGGTTAGTTAGCTAGAATAAATACTACTTACATATAAAGGCTACACAAAAATGTTTGTTTAATTTTTTGGAGAAAATTATCAACCATACATCAGTTGCATAGATGTATGGTTTGTAATTGCTTTTATATATATATATATATATATATATATATATATATATATATATATATATATATATATATATGAATAAAAAAGAATGCGAAAAGTATAAAAGCTTATAACTTTTCTTTATTCGTTTTTAATTGGTGACGTGCAGGAATACAAAATAATATTATGAAAAAAAATTAAAAAACTTTTTTCATAAGTACATAATTTTCGACCGATCCTTCAGTCTTCATCGGTGTAGTGAAAGTATGAGGATGCATGGGGAAAAGGGGAATGGAAAAGGAAGGAAGGTAGAGGAGAAGAAGGAGGAGGAGAAGGAGGTATAGCCAATGAGAAGGTGTCACGTCAGTCTTAAATATAGACATATAAGTACGCACATACACACATGCACACAGTACATATATACATACAAACGAAAAATTAAACAGTAAATAAAAATGAGAAAGAAATATATATATAGGGTGACCCCAAAAAACGGGCCCAACTCGAATTAGGCCCCGTTTCTTAGTGTTTCGTCTGAATGAAATGAAACTTTGTGTCATAACTAGTTTATTATATTTAAAACATCACATCAAAACACTAGGGTCTTTGGCCTTTTTTTTCTCCGTTGACTGTAGAATGCTCAGAAAAACAATTGAATGTCCTCTGTTTTTTATATATATAATAAATGAAGAAGATAAAGCATAAAGTTACATTATAAATTTATTAAATTATCAAGTCAATAAGGGTTACAGAAAGAATTTATTGCCTAAATATACATATATGTATATAAATGATGTAGATGCAGAATCAGCTACACATATTGACCGAGCTTCTTGCCTTGAGTTCATTTTTGCTTAATGAATGCAAACCAAGAACCTGATAGTCATTAGCTGCTGTTGATTCCGTGTCAACATTCTTCAACTTTAGATGTACATAGGGTCTATTATTGATACTGAGCACTCTCTCCTTATTATTACAAAAACTACTAGAGCTATTTTATAGGTTTGGTTTATTTTCTTTATAGCATGTAAAGCCCCTCTGGGTCATTTAATGTTGAAAGCCAATGCCTACTTAAAGCAAGTAATCTGGAGTGAAATTTTGATTTCATACCTTTCCCAACATTATTAGTGCATAACTGAACAAAATAGATTCAATAGTATTTTAATTCAGCATAGCCTATCCCAGTGTCTGAGATAGTAGCCATTGTGCCAAACCCACCTTACCATATAATATGGTTATTGTTTGAGCATTAATGAACCTAAAAGGATTGATATGCAGTAAAACTAGACTAAGCCTGTTTCCTTCAATAACTACAAGAACTTTCTCTACCACCAATAGCAATGGCCAAGAACACATTGCCTGAAAGTACTTCTTTTAAACTCATCGGTCTAACATTTACAGTGAACGTGAATTGGAATATATACATTGAGAGCATTACCAAGGCTGCTGCAAAGAAGGTGGGATCTCTCTACCGTGCTAGAAAATTACTCATGCCTGAAAGTATCCTGTACCTCTATAAGGTTACTATTCGCCCACGTATGAAGTACTGCTGTCACATTTGGGCTGGTGCATCTGCTGCTTGTTTCTCACTCCTGGACAGGGTTCAAAAGAGAGTCGCCAACCTGATAGATCCTGAACTGTCATCTAGGCTTCAGCCTCTGTCCCATCGATGAAATGTTGCATCCCTCTGCCTGTTCTACAAATACTTTAATGGTGAATGCTCTGATGAACAGCAAGCACTTGTACCTCCTTGACGTGACTACCCCCGACAAACCCGACAAGCAACTAAGTCCCACCCCTTTACAGTAAAGATCCCTAGGTGTAAGAAAGCCTTTTACTCCAATAGTTTCTTCCCCAGAACTGCAAGTCTTTGGTACTTCCTTCCGGGATTCTGCTTTCCCAACTGTACTAATATGCAGAAGTTCAAGTGTAATGTGAACAAACATCTTTCTACTCATCTCCCTTCATAATACCCCCTCAAATTATGTCCCCAATAGTAGCCCCTACTTCAAAGTGGCACTGTGCCTTGTTTGGGGTGAAAATTGAATAAAGAGAAAACAAAAAAAACAAACACACCACTATAATAATTAATTTATATATGTATGTGTGTCTGTCTGTGCTTAGACTGTGCTTTTCTAAATGATAATATAGCCATTTATATTATCTGGACTACTGTTCTCATCTTTTCTCAACATTTCAGTCAATGTAACCTCCAACCTTCTTCAGGTATATCTTGTCAAATTCAGAAATCTTTTTGTCCAACTCTAGAATTTGTACGGAATTTTGAACGGAATCCTTTATTTAATCCGCAAGGGTAGCATGCTTTCATTCCATCAGCCATGACCAGGTAGAAGTTCTAAGTAATGCACAATTGTATTTCGAGTATCACCTTCACTGAAGATTGAACCTTCCACCCTCAAAAGAATATAAATTAGAATCAAATTTAACTAAGTACGAGATCTGTTTTCCCATGGGTCCTTTTTAAATAATACCAGTATGAATTTTGAGAGCTTTAAACCTATTTTGTTTTTAGATGTACAATCTTTTACCTGGTCATGGCTGACAGAACAAGAGCATGCTACCCTACATCTATAATATAAATCTCACCTGTCTGTTTAAATGTATGTATGTATGTATGTCTGCCTAAAACTTTCGACAGAGGCAATGGATTTTGACGAGATCAGTCTCATTTTGAAGCTTGACCCTTCGGACAACAAATATCGAAAAATTGGCTAAAAACATTAATTCCTTCACCCTCAACTAGGCACTTTTCTACAGGGAGGGGTTGCTTTTTCCGCCAATATTTTCGAAAGCCAGCCCCTCTTTTCGATTGACTAGCCTTAATTTAAACATTCGTCACTTCCGGTTTGGCAATGGGCGCAACGGCAAAGACGTCACTTTTTTTTTTTTTTTCACATTTTTTTCCTCCTTCACAGAACGGATTCAAGCCTGTCTGCCTACTACCACTTTTTTTTTTTTTTTTGCTCAACACACACCTTCAAACACCCAGGCAATGCTGCACACTTAGGCTAGTATTAAATAAAGGATTCTATTCAAAATTCCGTGCAGATTTCCGAGTTTGAGAAGATACACCTAAAGAAGGTTGGCGGTTATGTGGACCAGACCATTGTGAAAATAACAAGATGAAAACACTAGTCTGAATAATTCAAATAATATTAATTATCAATCCTCATCTCAAAAATTCAGAAAGAAAATGTAGCCAGTTATTACCTGTTTGAAATATTATAAATAAATTATTTGTGCAAAAAATCAGATTGAAAAGTTAAATAATTTATGCTAATAAATTGAATATCTACAAAGTTATCTATTTTACCAATTCTAGAACTAATTTACATAATGATATATTTTGTATAGAAAAAACTTTCCTAATATGCCAATATAGTTTTGAGAAAATCAGAATTACACACATTAAACATTTTTGGTACTTTTGCAGAGAAGTTACCTTGCTGAAATAATCGTGTTATTATTTAGAAACCCATTCTTAACATGGGGAGGGTAGGGTGTTTTATAACTATTCTGTACTTTCACCTAACTAAATTTAATAAAATTAATAAAAAAAAAAATTGTAAAACTTGAATTTAACTTGAAAATACTATTTAAAATATAGCACAATAATTTCTCTGCAAAAGCACCACATTTTTATATAATTTCAGATGTCATGTGCAGCCTAAATAATGAAGTTGATTTGCCAATACGATCACTTCCTAATAACCTTGCATCTATTCAGTTAAGTAGTCCTTGCATGTCTCCTTGTCCATCACCTTTGAAAGAATTTGAAAATTTCTATCCAGAAAGCAAATTACAAAATATCTCCTTCCCAGAGATCTCAGAGAAATATCCGTTATCAACAGACAAATTTTCTGATTTCAATTCTGGTTTGAAAGAACTGAAAGACATGGATGAAATAGATTTTAATTTGAAACGCCATAGCATGTCAGAATCTTGTTTTGAAGAGAGTTATGATCCTCATTCCAAGAATTCTATAACAATGTTATCTTTTAGTGAATATTCCAATGCTAAACAGACCAAACTCCCTTCTCAAGCTTTTTCTGATTCTTTACCAAATTTAAACTCGAGTCTTGATTCAATAAACTGGAACCCCACTGATAATCTTCATGTGATAAATAATGTTATCACATCTTCAAATGATGGATTAAATAAAACAGTTGTAGAAACCACAGATGTTGATATCCTTTCAGAAATGGCTTCAAATAAGAATGATAGTCTTGAAGAATTTATTCTCGTCTCTGACAGTGAACAATATGAATTTTCTGATGGTCAGTTAATTCCGTCTTCCGACAGCCATAAGATTGAAGAAGTTCAAACAATACACTTGAATAAGCCATTGTCATCAAAAAGACGGACAGAACCTGTGAAATGTAAACCATTTGATGATAGTATTACTCATGAAAACTACAATTTATATTACTATTCTTCAGAACCATGTCTTGGAGAAAATAGTCAATTAGAAAATATTCAAACTAATAAAGACAATAATTCTTCTGATAACTGTTCGCTAATATTGTCGCAGGAATCAGCATGTCTTGGAAAAGATGAACAAGTGAATGATTCAATAAATTTTGAACCAAAGTTTTCAATGAATAGAAATATTGATTTAAATCAAGCTGATACCCACATGATAGAAAAGGAATGGAATTTTATCCAAGAGAATCAAGGAATTATTAATAATTTCTTACAAAAAATTGACTCAACACAATCAATAACTAGAAATATCGACTTAAAAAATGTGAATTCTAAACAGAATGATATCCAGAAAAATGAAAGCGACTGGAGGTTTTTCAAAAGAAATCAAGGAATTATTACTGATTCGCTACAGAAAATTGACCCAATGCAATTTTTGGATTCAAACCCAAATTCTACTACAGTATTTTCTGAAATTAAATCTTTTCCAACTTCTAGTTTTTATGAGAATGACATGTCTCTTGAAGATATCATTGACAATGACTGCATTGAAGAAATAAATGATTCTGATCAGTATACAAATTCTTTGTTTGAGCCACCCATTATTCTGTCTCAACTCAAAGATCCATATAATAACAAACCCAAACGACAAGGAACCAAAGATGAACGACTTAAACAATTGTATAATAAGTCAAGCTTAAATATCGTCGAACAGATTCATAAAGAAAATAAACATGTCCAATTTGAACTTGACATTTTGCAGAACCCGAATCAGGAATTTCCATATGATAATTCTGTGGATTTAGTAACGTCAGTGTCTGAATTTCCTGATGTGTCATCTGCACATCTAAATTCAGCCTCTTCTAATTCTTCGCCATCTTTATCCCAGTTTAATCATTCAGCACAGTCATTTAGACCTCCTTGGTTGAGCCAACAGTCTTTGAGGATACAAAGTCCGTGCATGGATGTAATAACAACTGATTCTTTTCTCTCAGAATGTTCAAATAATCAGCCTGAAATATTGTCAGATCTGCTCTATTCGCTTCAAAATGCAAAGGTAAACAAATATGTGTTCACGGTGTCCATCACTATTTTTATACACCATAATGTTTATTAGTTATGTTTGTGTACAATGTATTATTTAATGATGAAAAAAAGATTTATCTCATTTAATGTTTGCTGTAATATCTAATTACTTTAAAATTCATATTGTGTCTGTTAAATGATAACCTAGTAAAAATAGCAAGATTTTACTTAACATAATAAACTGTGTATCATACTTTATTTTATTTAAGCAAAATAAATGTAAATTCACAGCAAGTTTAAAAAAAACAAAAAAAACAACAAAAACAATTCATCCTTTGCCTTAGGCATGAAGCCAAAATGTTTTTTTGGGGGGAGGAGAGGGTGATGGTCATTGAATTCTGTTAAAAACTGTCAGACTTACCCTATGCGAGACTCACCAAAATACCACATTCACTTTATGGCTTGATCTTACTTAAAAGATCCACAATTTGTTTTAAAAGGATTTTATTTATCAAAAAATTCATCATATGGAGTTTATTTATAAAAAAATTCATCATATGGAGTTTATTTATCAAAAAATTCATCATATGGAGTTTATTTATCAAAAAATTCATCATATGGAGTGGGACAACATTTACAGATTTAGAAAAAAAAAATATGTAGGTTATTAGGTCTCTCTCAACCCTTTGCTTCGTGTTAGGCTGCCCAATGTTTTCTGGGTAATTCTAAAACAAACAGTTTGGTTTCCAGATGGGAGTTAAGTGGGATGTTAAAATTAAAACAGATTGAAGTGGAATATGGGAATAGATGCTATCTTCCAAGATATAAATCAACAGCTTAGAGATAATCGGAGGTAGAATAAATGTGGGGAGTGGGTATCTTTGGAGGATTTCTAGTACAAAAAAACAGAGTCAGGACTCATTTACTCTACTAGCTAAGGGTTTTTTAAATTTGAAGGGTACTTTATTGCAGGTCGCACTTTTGTTAATATCTATTACTGATGGAGATTTGATATTTGTTTGAAGCTGAAACTAATATTTCACCCTGTCAACAGAGTGACGAATTCGTCGATTGCAACCCCATGTAGAGGGGTACACTCCTCTTCCTTCAAAAATGAAGCAACCTGTAGGTCATAAGCAGTTGCCTATTAAGTTTGAGGATGGGATCCTTGTCGATAAGCCATTCTTCTACTTTGGTCCTTACTTTTCATTCTTCATTTATATAATGCCTAGAAAGAACTTTTTTAAATGTAAAACTAGAATTAATGGGTCCTGCATCAATTTATATATTTATATATACAGTTAAACCTTGAGATATGAATGCACTAAAACACGATTTTTAAAAAATACTATGATGCATTGCATTTATATTTACGCCCCAAGTTTTGAGATAGGATTCCAAAAATTGTGCAACACCATTGGTAGGTGACAGTGTTTATTTAGCTACTCTAGTAGATTCCTAACTCAATACTTACCCAAACTTCTTTCTTCTTTTTTTTGTTTTAAATTTCTTCCTTTGAAGATTGTAATGTTGGGTATGGGGCAGTCAAACCAGCTGCCAACATTGCCCTGCTTTTTATTGAAACGAGAGCTCTTTTTAGTATCCTCGCTGTACTCTTGTGCAATTGTCTGAATCTCTTTTGCACTTGGTTCACCAGGAATGTGTTATTCTGTGTTTATGATTCTTGTGTGTTTTCCTTTATTTTACTGACATTTATTGCTAGCCGCTTATTCTTGTCTCCATTGTAATTAAGTTTTATTCTTTATTTTTTATTCATCTTTTTTGTGACATTAAGACTTAAATATTAAGCATTTAGTAAGTTCATTCAATGTTTTAATTGTATATAATTTTGTACCTTTTTAGTTTCACAAGAAACACTGGTCTAGCTGAAAACACTATCAATAATTCCCCCACCCACTCATCTGTGCCTAAACCTAAACGTAGATTCCATGAACAAAGCTTCTTTCTTAGAACTGCACGCCTGTGGAATTGTCTTCCGTTTTCCTGCTTTCCAGCTGACTACAATATGGTTGTCTTCAAGTCTAACGTAAACAAGTTCTTGATGAGCCGTTCCATATAAGTTAACAAATTGACCGAATTTCAATTACTATATTGTCCAATTTCTACTGTACACTCTTTAGCCCTTATCCTCGAGTGGCCTCTTGGGCTTGATAAGTGGTGATGCCTATGTAAAAAAAAAAAAAAAGTTACCATATCGTATGTATGTGTGTGTGTGTGTGTGCATGGTAGCCTTGCTTCTGTCTCTGCTTCATCCTTGCATACATCCCATATGCTAGCATTCACCTAGGCAGTGTGTACAACTCAATTCTTTTGTTTTGATTAACATTTATTATTATATATTAATTTGCGTGTCATTACTCTTGTATTTATCTTTCTTGAACGATTGTTGAGTGTAATTTGAGCTTGTTTTGAGTAAATTTCTTGCTCTTGGAATGGATTAATTTTGTTTCTTTTAATTCAAATCGGAATAATTATTTTGAAATAGATATTTTTTGAGACACATTGGTGGTCATAGAATGAATTAAATTCATATCTCAAGGTATTCCTGTACAAAAATTAATGGCTTATAGATCCCATTAAATAAATTCATGTTTTGAAACATAACATAAATATCATAAATTTATAACATCATGCCGAAGCTATAATAATTTTGTTAGGATAATATTTTATGTTTTATTTATAAGAAAGTCCAAATAGATCACTTAGTAGAACCTCAGAGTTTCGGTTTTGATTTCCAGTAATGCCATCCGCTCTATTTTTTGAGGATTTATTATTTAGTATTAATGCAATATTCTTTGTTTCTAAAAACTAGTTAAGATCTTGGATATTTCAAAATGAAACAAATTTCGCAATGCATTTATTACATTTAAAAAATTTATGACTGATGGATGGATGGATGGACAGACAGACAGACAGACAGACAGACAAAATCTCTATTTATAGTCTGTATTCAATTCATATGATGTTGCAGTAAAATTTATACTTTCTTCAGAAATGTAAAAGTCCAAAGAAGAAAACTGTTGATAATTTGGAGAGAACATTCCAAGTGAATGAGGTAAAATTAACACCAAATGTATTCCTGTTCTTTTTCTTTTCTTTTTTTCATGGTTCTCAGTAATTATTTTACATCACTCTCTGATATTTTCCCTTTCTCTGCATATATATATATATATATATATATATATATATATATATATATATATATAAATATAATAGTACTTTTAAAAATGTTCCAGATTTTATCCAAAACTCATGAATTAAAACGAGGTTATTAAGAGTGCTCAATAAAAAAGACCAAAATATAATATTTTTATTTATATAGACAAATATTACATAGTCAATACACTAAACATGCTAATGTTTCGGACAATTGGTCTGCAAGAAACCAAAAAGTTTATTTGCCACCAAAGGTATCTGGTTCTCAAATGAAAGAAGTGAAATATATATATTTTTTTTATTTATAAAAATAAAATATTAAAAACGCTAAATTTAAGTGGGTGGGGTGACATTAAGTAACATTTTAGACTCAAAATAGGAGACGATAGGGGGGGGGGAAGAGAATGTCAAAACTTAACAGGATAAATGGGGAGAGTAGAAAGAAACAAAGAGGGAAAGGAAAGGACAAATTTTTTATTATTAACTTTTACATCTATGATTGTATTATGTTTTTACTATTTCTTATTTGACATTTCTTCACGTCCATATCACTTCCATAATTTTTACTGTATTTTAATTTTTATCTCTTATGTCATTCTAATCATTAATCATTATTCTTACAATTATTTTTATCCGTATTTTCTACTTAGTATTCTACATATTTTTATTACTTCCTAAATTTTATTTATGTTTTTATATTTATTGTATATTTATATTTATTCTTATTAAGCTAATATTAAAGCTACACTATTTACTAATATATTCTCCTATAATTTCTTACTCTATCTTTTCCTTTATATCATTAATATTATGTTTTTCTTTAATTACATTTTGCTTATTTTCTTTATTGTCCTATTGTCTTATTTATTTATTTATGCTTCATCTTTTTATTATGTATTATATTTCCTGAACAATTTAAGTTACACCCCTAAATCTTATCACAAACTTCTCTCACTCTTAACTTTTTCACCTTTTTTTTTATATGTATTATTATTATTATTATTATTATTATTATTATTATTATTATTATTATTATTTTTGGATCTTTAATTTTCATTACTGTAAACTGTATGACTTGTATTTGTTATAATTTTATGTGACTGTCTGTATATTGTGTTAATTACAAGGTGCCTTCAATAAATTTCCAGGCTTTTTTTTTTTCTTTTTTTACAAATATAGACTCTTTAAAATTCAGTATGTTATTGTTATATATCTTATGAGATGACTGACCAATTTTTATAATTTCAGATTCAAATGAACAGCTATAGCAGAAATTAGAATACACCCTACTAAAGCCTGATTGTCACAGCTGGCGAATTTCAAAAATGCAATCTGGGTTTGAGAACACTTTAGAAGAACAATATGCAATAAAATTCTATTTTAAACTTGGAAAAAATACCATAGAAACGTATGGAATGCTTCAGACTGCTTTTGAATCATCTTGCATGAATCCAGCATCAGCTTTCAAGGAAGCCAGGCAATCTGTGAGGGATGATAAGAGGTGTGGGAGGAGTAAGGAAGTCAGAATATCAGAGTTGATTGGCCAAATAAAGAATTTCATGAATATGGACCGTCATGTGTCTATAGAGACAATAAGTCCACAGTTTGATGTCAGTGTGAGAATTATTCGCACGGAACTGAAGATGCGGAAGATTTGTGCGAAGGTTGTCCCAAAGGTGCTCAGAGAATATCAAACTATATGACCAAGTTGGGCATCAAGACAGTTCCCCACCCTCTCTATAGTCCAGATATTGCTCCCAATGACTTTTGATTATTCCTTATGCTCAAGGAAAACCTTAGAGGCTGTCATTATGAGACAGTTGAGATGAAAGAGACTGTGACGAAGGTCATTGACGCGCTCACACAAAAGGACTTCCATGAGGGCTTCCAGAAGTTGTTGGAACGGTACAACAAGTGCGTTACAGCCGGAGGAAATTACTTCGAAGGGAACTAGAGTTTCATGTATATACTGCCAATAAAAGTTCCCATACGAAAAAAGTCTGGAAACTTATTGAAGGCACCTTGTATATCTATTTTTATTTGTATATATAATTATTTTGTTTACTATTATTCATTTCTTTAGGTATACATTATCTTTATATTTGTTTTTTTCCTTTTATTTTAATTCAACATGGATTTATTTGGCATAAATGATGTTTGTTTAAATTCTTGCATTTTACAATACATTCATGTTTTTGATGAGAGATATATTAGTTTAAATTTATTACATCATATTTGTCCTCAGGGCATATTCTGCAATTCCTACTATTTATGAGCTGCTTTTATGATTTATATTTTGTTCCTATACATAGACTTGTACTGTTTTTATATGTTGGCTTTCTTATGGTCATTATGTGATAGATGCTTTAAATGTGTTTTCTATGGTCCCTTATGTTATGCACATTTTTTTTTATTGATGGTGGTGTTATACATATTGGCTTTATATACTATACTAGCAGGCATCCTGGCATTGCCCGATCATAACATATGCTTAAATATCATATTTTGATTAATGCAGATTTTGCATTTATTATTATATTATATTGGACCCAATATATAGTAATGATTTAAAGAGTTAAAAATAAAATGATTTGTGCACCACCACCGAGAATCGAAACACAAAACGTTTATCTTACAATTTACTTTTTCCTATGACATTAATGCCTAAACTATGAAGACATGTTTGCTGCAAAGCTAAAAATTAAAACATGAACCAATAGCTATTACGTTATGCATGCATATTTGTAATGCTGTTCAACCTTCACCTGGCAAATTTCATTTTTTTAATTTTCACACTTTTGCACGGATTTTCCCCAAATATAAAGTTTCACATGGGTTTGAATACCCTATATATTAAGTTTTGGTATGGTTCTAATACCCTATATATTAAGTTTCATGTCTGCAGATCCAAAACTGACAGAGGAGTTTGGTAGGCAAAATTTTTTAAACAAATATATATATGCATACATAAATATATATATATAGAAAGAGGTTTGTATTTACTATAACCTTTTTGTGCAAATATAAATCATGTATAATATCTGCATGAATATAATTACACATAATAGTTAACGAAAGATGAGCATCCCATAAGAAAAACGAAAAAACTAATAGGGAATTAATTAAAATGGCCTCCCCTACTCTATATTCTACAATAATTGTTTTGTTTTTTTTTAAATCTTTTTCTGACAAGTTTTTCAGGATGTTCCTTCATAATCGCCTAAATAAAATAGAATATCATTTTTGGAAGAAGATGGAGAGGGTAGCAAAAAGTGTTAGTCTATAATCTAAGTATTGACTGATGTTTTAACATCATTTTTGTTGTTAAAATTATCTTCTGCAGATGAATGCAATTCCATGACTCATATATAAGAAAGTTGTATTTTCTTTTTAAATAAATAGAAAAAAGGGGTTTTTAATATGAAAACAATACAAAAAAAAAAAAAAAAATTATAGGCGTATAGATTGTTTGGCAGCCACTTATTCTTCCTATTTCTGAAGTTGCATAAATTACTTTTATTTTCAGTGTTATTCTTGATGTTTATTTGCTGTTGTTGATTTTGTTATAGTTATTTAACATTTTTTTAAGTTATATTTTCCTATGGGAACAGAAAAAAGATAAAAACATGAACACTAATACAGGGTGACCCCCAAAAAAACAAAAGCTAAATGGAGGCCATCTAGAACATATGCTGTAGAACGGAGAAAAAAAGGCCAAAGACCCTACTGTTTTGATGTGATGTTTTGAATATAATAAACTAGCTATGACCAAAGTTTCATTTCATTCGGACAAAACACTAAGAAACGGGGCCTAATTAGAGTTGGGGCCGTTTTTTTTGGGTGGGGGGTCACCCTTTATGACATAGGAAATCAATTAAGAATCACGCACGTGTGCAATGCAAAGTACTGCTATGATGATGAATCTATTTACAGACAAAAGCTCATTATTTCTCTTTTCTCCACGATTAAACTTTTTGGGAGGATGATGTAAAAGTTGTAATAAAAAGTTTTTGTATGGGTTACTTTTGTCATGTATTTGATTAGTGTGCATTGTTCAAATACTGCAAGTGACATATGCGGCAATAATTATACGAAAAACTAAAACATGCACGTGTTACCAACAATCTAATTGCCATGGCAACATTGGATCCATTCAAATGCTATCTTATACATCGAGGTGGCAAACCAATACATGCAATGCAAATTACTGCTGCAAAAATGATTTTCTTGCAGGTACAGAGTAATATTAGAAAGACTGATTCACTAATTAGAAGGAAGTAATAAGTTTCTTTGAAATATTTAAGTGAAATTTATGAAAACTAATGATGTCCATGATGGAAAAAACTTTTTTCTTTCTTCCCTATTTTTTCCTCTCACTTTTTATCTCTCTATTTTGATATATACTTCTTATTCTTTCCTTTTTTCTTTGTCTTCTCCCTTTTCAAATATATTAAATGCTGTAAGCTTTCTCTATTCTAAGTATCATGTGGTGTGACCTGCTGATTATTCTGTGCTAGTAACTCCTGTAAAAATTTCATTACAGACTTCACTTTTATATAAGCAATGCTGCCCGTAGAGATCTCTGGTTACTTGTAACTGGCTGACCAAAACATATTCATGAATATGTAGCAACATATAAATGCTTATGTAAAACATATAAAAGTATATATATATATATATATATATATATATATATATATATATATATATTATTTCCATAATCAGTTAATGTTGCAGCTCACTCCAACCATGAAAGTTGCCGACTGGAAGTCAGTCCTAGACTCAAGTTACACCTTTGTTTAGGCTCATCAGTAGAGTATATTCAAAACTTGGGATTCAAAAGCCAAATCATTTGTATGCAAACCACCTGAACCATTATGCCATATAAAAAAAAGTCTATTGACTATCACCAATTGAGTAAATTGAGTGAAGGCCAACTGTAAAATATACATACTCTTTTTACCAAGGAGTATAGTTATTCAACTTAGAACCCACAAGTTTGACTTTACACTTGCTTGGATGATGTCATCTAACAAGCTAATCCAGTAAATAAATTAATATTATACTTTTTGAATGTGGGTTGAGATGTAATTATTTCTACAATCATGCAACAGTTTGTCTATATTATAAAATGTTTCTTGTGTTATAAAAAGATTTGTCCATGGTATACAATGGTTTGTTGATGTTATTAAGTGGTTTGAACATGTTATAAAAATGGTTCATTCATGTTATACAATACTTTGTTTATCCTATAAAATTGTTTATTCACATAAAATGTTTTAAATGAACGAATAACTCATTTCACTTAACATTCCTTGTTTCACATCTAATCCGAAGGCCCTACCAACTTGGGGTTGTTGCAAATTTCCTTCATAATAAAATGGCGTTCAAATTATTCAAGCTTCAAAAAATAAAAAAAAGAAGTATTAATATATTCCTGCACTTAACCTAAAAAATATGTATAGTCTCCCAACTGCCAATATATTCTAGCTTGACTTCCTACGTTCTTACATCACTTCCTTTGACACATTAACTTAATTTTTTTATCTTAACTTTAAAACGGAAATTCTTTTCTGTGCAACCTGACACATACTTTGTTTATTTTTCGTTCTTATTCACCCTAAATGAGGTACATTGCCACTTGAACATAAGGAGCTACTATTTAGGACCATGCTTATAGGGGCTCTATATAGGGAGTTGAACAGAGAGACGTCTGTTCACATTACATTTAAATTTCTGCATGTTAGTATAATCTGGTAAGCAGAAATCAGGCAGGGAATTCCAAAGCTTAGTAGTATGAGGGAAGAAACTATTAGAGTAGAAGGCTTTCTGGCATCTAAGGATTGCTGCAACGAAGAGGTGGGATTATGCTGCTTGTCAAGTTAGTCTGAGATATTTTACGTCGAGGAAGTACAAGTGTTACAGAGCATATTTCATTAATGCATTTGTGAAACAAGCGTAGGGATGCAACAGTGTAGCAATGGAACAGAGGTTCGAGTTTGGGAAGTAGTCCTGCTATTAACTTTTAATTCTGAGTGTTGTTCTCACATTTCGATCGACAGGACCTGTTGGAGACTCTTTTAGACCCTGTTCACAAGTGAGAGACTAGTGGTAGATGCATCAGCCGAGATGTGGTACAATACTCTATGCATGGGTGAATAGCGGCATTGTAGAGATGCAGGATACTATCAGGTGTGAGTAGTTTTTTAGCACGGTAGCGAGATCCCACCTTCTTTACAGCAGCTTTGGCAGTGTCTTCAATGTATTTGTTCCAACTCATGTTTCAACAAAAAGTTTGAATGATGAACTCTCAGGTAGAATGTTATTAGACATGGCAATAAAAATTTGTGATTATAGTCAGCTAACATACTTCCTAATTTCCCGCATAGTGCTACCGGAAGCGGTGGCAAGGCAAATCAGTTCTTTCACTTTTATTGTTCTTCAGTATTTCTCTTGTGAAGCAATTTATTGATATAAAATATAAGAAAAGGACATTATTGAAAAGTATACAATAAAAATTAATAAAATTATGCAGATACAAATAACGCCATAAGTTGTTTTTTTGCATTTTTATTAACAAAATTTAAAAAGTAAAAGGTTTTATTTTATTTAAAATTTTATAAGAAATATATGTTTATGAAATTATAAAAATAAAAGTCTTATTCTTAATTTTAAAAATAGAATTTTTTTAAAAATTTATATAATAAATATGTTTATAAAAGTATAAAAATACAATTATTGAAATCATAATAAAAACACTGAAGAACAATTAAAGTGAAGGAACTGATTTGCCATGTCACCGCTTCCAGTAATGCTATGCCAGAAATTAGGAACTATGTGAGCTGATTATAAAAAATCATATGTACAATCTTAATATGTAGATCTCAATTATTTGCTACCTATAAACAATTCCGGAGGCATCAATTTTTTCCAGCTTCCCATCTGCCACATAATAGTTTGTGTCTAATCTATTGCACCTCTATATTGAATTTCCTTCTATAACCTTCTATTTTCTAATGCCACTCCATGCGACATGCTAACTTAATTTCTAAACATAACTTTAAAGCAGAAATTCCTTTTATGTAATCTAACAGGTACAATCTTACTACACAGATTTCAACACTGCAGTTCACATAAATCATCCATACAGCAGACCGAAAGTCCCACACTCAAGTTTTAAAAAAAATCTAGTATATTTATTCATTTAAGATTTGACCTTTGCAGTCTCTAGCAAATTATTCAGGCAGTTTTTGGTTTAAACATTTGAAATTTTACATAACTGGTATTAAGACATGCAGAAAGCTTTTTAATTAGTTCTTGGGTAAAACTTTGACTGGCAAGAGGTCAAAGTTGACAGAGTTGACATTTGCAGACTCTACCAAACTCCTCTGCCAATTTTGGGTCTAAACACTTGAAATTTTAGATGTAGGCTACCAAAACATGAGTCAAACCTTTTAATATATATATATATATGCACATAACGTTATGAATAGTATATAGGGCCCGAGCAAAGCCGGACTGAACTGCTTGTACATAAATATATATGGAAAGAGTTTTGGGATCAAGTAAAGATTAGATACCCATAGCAGACGACAAAAATAAGCGAACAATTCAAGAGGCACCGTTTGTTCGACCTTGACATTGCCGTTAAACTTGTAAAAAATAATTATTAGATCAGGGTTAAGGTTTCGAATAAGCAGATTTCATTTTTTCCATCATATTTTCCCTTTTAGTAATGATTTCAACCATTTGTTTGATTAAAAATTCGATAATATGTGTAAACGCTTACTTACTTTCTTAAGTGGGCTTATGATTTTGACCAGGACTGTATATTATATATATATATATATATATATATATATATATATATATAACTTGAGTTCATTCAGTCATAATCGAAACCGAAACCAAAACTTATGAAGAATTCTTGGTAAAATTATTTATGACAAGAAATAGAACATCACAATTAAACGATCCTGATGTAATGGTGACACACAAAAGAACACACATGCTATTGTATTAATATATAGATACGGAGTGTTCAATACAAATTTGTTAATTCTTGTAATATTGTTTAATCTTAGAAAAATTTGAGATATTTCATAGCAGTAAAGTGCAACAAATAACTATGTCTATGACTACTGGTGGGTTTGAGAATTGGAGACGATGAACAACTGGAAAGCAACTGAATTTTGAAATCTTATCTGCAGCTCAGTGCTCCTTAAAAGCCATGAGCTGAAGAATTGCACAAAATATATGGAAACATTGGATAACAGGAAGAATCATAACAGGAATTTTCATTTATTGGAGAAAACATGTTATTATCTTATAGATCTATTAATTAATTTAATGAATGCTTTATTTTATCTACGTCTATAACACACAATGTTTTGAATTTATATTTTATGTTGTAACTCCTGCTAATTAATGCATAAAATGAGAGAAAAGAATTTCTGAATGCCTTGAATATTTTTTGTCTCTGACACAAAACTTTTCAGATGCCTAAATATGAAGAACTAAAGTTCCCAAGTCGGCAAGAAGTTATAGGAAATATGATTCCAAAGAGAAAAATGGTAATTCCTGTGACGTTTCAAAATCTAACAGAATACAAGAAAATTTTAACAGCTGTACTAAAAGGTAAGGAAGAATTTCTTTGACGAAAAGTTTTGCTAACAAAATGTTTAAGATTTAGTATTTTTTGTTGTTAAACATTTGAATTAGGTTAATATTTCATGTTATCTTTTTTTAAAGACATATAATGGCAGAATGAGTTGTACACATTCAACTTTTATTCTATGTAAGTAAAACAGTAGATATTGTGTGTATGTGTGTGAAAATATTCAACTAATAAACTCCTAAACTACAAGTCACATTGTTATATAGGAGTCTTAGTAGTATTGTTTTTGTTGTTATTCGTTGTTATTGTTCTTTGTTAAAAGTGCATGTTAGAGAGTCTTAGAGAGAGATGTTGTTGTAAGAGGGATTGTTCGTGTTATAAAGAGATTCATATTTATATTAATGTTCAGTAGAAGTGTAGAAGCTCTTAGAGTGAGGAGACAGTCTTCAGAGCTAATTCTCTATTGAATATTATATTGTACCTAATATATAGTTCTGATTTAAAAATTTAAAAATAAAATGATTTGAGTACCATCAGCTAGAATTGATACCAAAACATTTAGCGCTCCAGTTGTGTTCCCTATCATTTGAGCTATCGACAGATAGATAAAGATTTAAAATTAAATCACTTCAAGCCATGAATGAATTTGTGCATGCGTAAAAGTAATAGAAATATGTTGGCAAGGTGAAATAAACATTTTGCATTTCAACTTGCCGACATATTTCTGTGCGTGTTATTCATCCATCCAAACAAAGATTTTACTCATTATAAACCATCATTGTTGTATGATTAGTATTTCCTGTTAATTTCAGTGTTATGTTGTTACATGATATGTGTCAGTTTTTCTCTTAGGCTGTTGTTGGTGAAAAGAAGGAAAGGAAGAAAATAATCTGTCTTCCTGTGTGAATAGTGAGAGTCGGCATTCTGTATGTTCTTTTAAGTCTAAATAATTTACGTGGCTGAAATAGGAATTAATTAATCAAATATATCTTTCAGTCCGATGAAAAATTTAAAGATGTAACCAGTTGTTATTATATGAATTTGCTGACAGATAGATAATCAAGTCCAAGTCAAAACCCTTGGCACATGTTGAAAGAAAAAGGAACTTGTCTACAGGTGAAGAATATTTAAAGGTTACTTATTGAAAGCTACATCTAAAATAATGGGTTTCATTTTCAATTTTCAGAGCATTTAAATATCATTTTATTTGAATTATCAAGTAACTACCACAATGCCATGGCAAAAGTGGATTTGTCATCTTATCAGCAGCCAGAACAAAATCCTTGTAAGTTTTTATTTTATCTTACTATAATGAACACTTTGTGTCTGTCATCAAAACTGCATTAAAATTTTGAAAACCATATTAAAAATTATCTCTTTATGATATAAAAAACTAGGTTCTTATCTAGAATTCCTCTTATATTAAAAAACAAAAATACGTTTTTATAAAGAAAATCATTTTTTCAGCAATAAATTAATTAATCATAAGCATTACAACAAAAATCTTACAAGTTTGAATTATTGTTTAATTATCTCCTTTTGTTTCTTGAGATTGTTTTCAAAATGGTAACATGAAACAGTTGCTCCTCAGTTACTCATATTAAAAAATAAAGCAATTTGATAAATTTACATGATTTTTGGAATATGATATTTTCATTTTGTCATGGATACATACATCATACAGATTTTTCTTTATTTTTGTTTTTTAAGATAGAATGAATTCTGGTCAAGAACCAAAAACTTATCATTTTCTGCATCATTTATTTCCATCAAAAAGCATAAGTTATTTATTAGTATATATTACAATGTTCATTGTATATGCAAAGAAATAGTGTTTAACAGTAAATGAGATGTTTTATTTTTATAATGATTATAAGAACAGCTTTTAATATATGTATAATTGCTCAGCATAACCAATTGCTGATTCTATTTTTCTGATCTATATATCTGTAAAAGTGAAATTGTGTGTCTGTGTGTGTACATTTCCCTACCAAACTACTCTGTCAATTTTCAGTCTACAGACCCAAATTTGACATAAGGGGTATTAAGATTTGGGAAAATCTTTTTAATCAGTTTTCAGCCAGAAAGTTGGCCGTCAAGGGGTCAAAGTTCAATGATTTGACCATGTAAAACTCTACCAAACTCCTCTGTCAATTTTGGGTCTAAACACTTGAAATTTTAGATGTAGGTTACTTGGATATGGATCAAACTTTTTAATTTGATTTGAGCCCAAAACAATAAATTTTAATGAGTCAAAATTGGGGTCAAAGTTCAAAAGATTTGACCTTTGTGGACTCTAGCAAACTATTCAGCCAATTTTCGATCTAAACATTTGAAATTTTACATAAAGTGTATTTAGACATGTGTTAAAGATGGTCTTTTGGCATCCTGTTTATTATTTATTACTTATTTATTTGTTCTACTTATTAAACGTTCTTGTTGCTATTCTCTTTTATGTTTTCTTGTTACTATCTTTTTACGATTACTTTTACTTTTACTTTTAAGGGTACTTTTAAAGTCTGAGTGTGTTCTTACATATATGTTCTTACTTATATGGGTGTGTGTATGCTCTTAGTTCTTGCCTTGAAAGGTCTCGACGTGTATGCGCAAATAATGTCATGCGTACATACCTGCTTGCCTTGTCCAGCGGATGATATCTTCTGGTCGCTGGTCTCCATCTCATGGGGAGTGGTACTTACTGCTACAGATGCATCGATAACACAAGATGGATTTGAAGCTTCGATTCTTTTATTAAAGGCAAGCCTATCATGGACTCTGGTTGCCGCGGAGAGACTCTAATCTCCTGTCTGTTCCATCTGCAGGCCAAACCAACTCTCACATGTGTCCGTCAACTGGAAGCCTATGACCACAATTCCCGTTTTACCCCTAATTTCCAGTGCATTCTATCTAGGTTGATACCTGTCAACCCTAACCTTCTGTGACCCCACTATACTCGCTGATGGGAATCGAAAATATACTTACATAACTTACTATTTCTCCAAACTACCTAGATAGCATTTAAGCTGGGATTCCCAATACTACACATGCAGCAAGCTTTTTAATCAGTTTTTTAGTGAAAATTTGGTTGCCAAGAGGTCAAAGTTGAAAGAGTTGACCTACCAAACTCCTCTGCCAATTTTGAAATTTTACATGTAGGTTACTGTGACATGAGTCAAACTTTTTAATATATATACATATGCACATAAAGTTATGAACAGTACATAGGGGCTGAGCAAAGCTGGGCTGAATTGCTAGTTTCATATAAGTAACAATTCTATGAATATATTTTATATTATTATATCTGAAGAGCAGATATATTTGTGAGTTGTTTTTTTTTAGTGGAAATCACTCCAGACAATATATGAAGCCACTTCATGTAATGAGCTTATAAGAATGAATGATGATTATTGAAAAGACAGGAAATGCTTATCAACCTTAGTCTTTAAAAGACCAAGGTTGTAGGTAGGAGGAAAACAATGAGCTGGAAGAGAATTCCACAAATCTACAGTTCTTGGAAAGAAGATACTGGAATAGGAATCTGCATTACGATAGGGTATTAAAAGTGAATTGACTGAAACCGCTAAGCCAAAAAGTCAAAGGGGGTTGAAACAAAAGAAGCAAGGAATATAATGATAATATATCAATGATATTTATTTAAATATTTCTATTCGGAAATATCTAAAAAATAAAAGTTAAGATAAGAGTGCTGCATTATTTTTGAAATGTTCTTTGCAAGACCATCAATATTTGTAAACTTTTACAGCTTGCAAAAAACAGAAAACAAAACAAAATAAAAAACACAGAAGAAGAAGAGTCTCCAATAGGTATTACTTAGTTTTGATTATAAACTGTGAAATCCGATGTTTGAGAAATTTAAAAATTTTAATTGGTTTGAGGGGTGCTTTCTTATAGGTTCTTCTTTCACTTTATTTAAATCAGTTTTTTATAAAGTCTACAGAAGAAAACAACCAGATAACAACATCACTATCTATAGACGAATGAGTTGGAGAAATATCCTATGGGATGTACTCGATTGCATTGTTTATGATACCTTAAGCTTTAGTGTTTCCCAAGTTTTTTCTGATTGTAATTGTAGAGTTGTAGAGGCATTGTAATCTCAGGAAGACAAATAAAGACGGTAGTTTCCAGTTGCTTTCTGTTTTGATTTTTGCACTTGACCGGTTTCATTCAAACATCATATGTTCTGCACTTGAGGTTCTGTGCACATCTTGCTCACAACGTCTTCAAGATCATTGACTGTGAATTTAGTTCATCTGCTCTTTCTGCTGTTGAGGTCTTTACACAAAGAGAGCAATTTTATCTCCTGACTACCAAATTCATGATGGCCAGTCCCCTCACCCAGATTAGCACATTGATTGAGATGAGGAGCTGGCGTATGTCAACTGTTGTGTTCTACTGCTGTGGTTAATTCCAGTGGAGGCATGTGAGAGTTGGGCACAAGTGTCTGTCAGTCATATGCAAGGCACATATATTAACACAGTGCAGAGGTGTGAATCGCTGTCAGTATAATTATTCGACAGAGCTGTTAATAATGATGAACCTTTTTACCTTTGTGAAATCCTTCTAATAATAGTGATGTCCTGAAGAACCTTTATAAAAGAAAATGTTTTACAATATTATTCATTTATTTCTCTTTAATAATGCAAGAAATATTTTTTTTATAACTAGTTTAGGTAAAAAAAAAAATTATGTACAATTTTGAAAATGAACATAGTTTTCTGACAACTAGTTAAAACACAACTTTTTCTAGTTTGTTCAAAATTTTGTACAGGTGTAAGAAAATTAGATTACCCCCCCCCCCCCCGAAAAAGGCATTTGTAAATATGTGCAAAGGCATAATAACTTCTGCTTATTTATCAGTATCTTTTGAAGGAACATTTGGCAAACTCTTAAGGGACCTCAAGATTCCACATAACTCTGGTGTAGATCATTGATATCTTCAGACTTCTCAACATGATGCCACGTCATTAAAGCTACTAAGCTGCAGCTGATTATATATTTATGTTTGCAATTAAGTAGCAGTTAACATGGTTCTGCATCTATGTACCTATTTACTATGCCTCCCCACGGGACAGAGTTAGACACCAGGGTCGTTTTTTAACGTGGAGAAAAGGTACAAAAATAAAAATTGTCTCAATCGTGAAGGATTTCTCCTCCACCGAAAGAGAACAAGAAATAGAAGTGCAGCATCTGGAGAACAGATACTACGCTTTGATCTTGTCCCAAAATGTAAACATGCTACATGTTTAGTGGGATGCAGAGATGCATGTTATAGATAACAGGTCTACAATGTGGAAGTATTTACTTAAAGGAAAAGACTGTACAAGAAATGAGCTGACATCTTTTTGAATATGAGGCTCAATACTGCAATTGAGAACCACTTCAGACTTTCCAAAAGTAATGTTCATATCAGATGATGATCCCCGTGGTCAATCAGTTTTTATGTCCATAGATTAACAGCTGATAAATCTTGAATGAGTTTCTGGTGTGGTCAAAGTGATATCTATATATATATATATATATATATATATATATATATATATATATATATATATACTAGCAGTTCAGCCCAGCTTTGCTTGGGTCCTATGCACTGCTCATAACTTCATGTGCATATGTATATATATATATATTAAAAAGTTTAACTCTTGTCCAGGTAACCTTCATCTAAAATTTCAAATGTTTAGACCCAAAATTGGCGGAGGAGTTTGGTAGAGTCTGCAAAGGTCAACTCTTTCAACTTTGACCTCTTGGCAGCTAAATTTTCACCCAAAAACTGATTAAAAAGCTTGCTGCATGTCTGAATACCTTTTATGTAAAATTTTAAATGTTTAGATCCAAAATTGGCTGAATAGTTTGCTAGAGTCTGCAAAGGTCAACTCTTTTGAACTTTAACCCTCTGGACAGCCAAATTTTCAACCAAAAACTGATTAAAAAGCTTGCCCTATGTCTGAATACACTTTATGTAAAATTTCAAATGTTTAAATCAAAAATTTGCTAATTTGGTAGCGACCACAGAGGTCAAATTTTTAAAAATTTTGACCCCAATTTTAATCTCTTAACATTTATTGTTTTGGGCTCAAATCAAATTAAAAAGTTTGATCTATGTCCAAGTAACCTACATCTAAAATTTCAAGTGTTTGGACCTAAAATTGATGGAGGAGTTTGGTACAGTGTTCAATGATCAAATCGTTGAACTTTGACCCCTTGACGGCCAAATTTCTGGCTGAAAACTGATTAAAAAGATTTTCTCAAATCTTAATACCCCTTATGTCAAATCTCGAGTCTGTAGACTGAAAATTGACAAAGTAGTTTGGTAGGGAAATGTACACACACACAAATACACACACACAATTTCACTTTTATAGATATATAGATATACTGTACTTTGGGGTAATTGCACCAACTAGCTAAAAGTGCTCTTTTGGCAACCACTTATATAAAGAGCACTTTTTTTTAGTTGACGCGATTACCCCCGAATTTGGCGCAATTAACTCAAAGTATGTTATAGATATATATATGTATTCCATTAGAACAGACAAGGGAAGGCGGTTAATTAGTGTTCTGTAGATCTCAAGAAACAAATGTGCCTTTTGGGCTTTAAGTGTTGGTTGAAAGATATTTGTCTTTATTTGCAGGCTTGTTGTTCGGTAGATGAAAATCATTGTAACTTTTCAAAATACAACATTGTTATTTGTTTTAAACTGTAGCTATGGTTTTATTTTTATTTGAAGGGAGAATTATTGTTACAGAAGTGATAGAGACTATGTGATTGACGCTGAGCAGTGTCAAAATCAAACACTGAAACTAGGCAAAGGCAATAAGACTGTGCAGTGAACACATACAAACGCAGATTCACATCTGTTTCATAGTTATAACTTTAATCAGCAACAAAACGTCTCACAAATAAAAAAAAAAATAAAAGCTACTGCAATGTCATGGACTCAGCTTGCAAGACTGAAACAAAGATAAAAAGAAAGAAGGAACAAAAACAAAGAGATAGACATATGATTTCAATCCGTGCCAGAATTCAATTGATTTGTTTTCCCAGATGTTCTTTATTTCTGGTATTTCTCAATGTGTATGCTTGGTAATATTTTAACTGGATATGTAAAGGGAGGCAAATCTCACTGAACACTAAAGCTATGAAATGAAAAAGAAAGAGAGAGAGAGTAAAATGTGCACTTCATTGTCTTGACAAAAAAATTCCATAACAGTTCAAACACAAGTTTCAACTGTGTACAATATTTTTTAATGTTGACGTTTATTAAATAAAAAAAAAGTTCGAGTTGGACAGCCTTCAAGTATAAAGAACTTCACAAAATTGCAAACAGATTTTGTAGAAATTAAAGCTGGTATTCAGTAAAAACTAGATTAGAAGGAAAGGTTTGATATTTTTAAGGTTAGTCATGTCAAAATATATAAACCTGCAAGAAACAAAATCTTTATATTTGTATTTATTGTCTAAAGGATTTTAATCAGATGCATCATAAGACTATTAAGTTAATGGGATACATAAAGGATATCAAAGTTATATTATATTGAAACACTGACCATTATTTTATTGCAAAAGTTGAGCAGTGTGCAGTTTAGATGATACTTAGTTGGGTGACCATTAAGGAATACCAGGTAGCATAAGTTTTAAAGTGGAAGTAGCTATTAAGTTACTTTATCTAATATTCTTGGGAAAAATATGCATCTGTTTTTTTCTCATCCAAACTTTGAGTGAGATAGTAGGGTGGACTACACTTTAAAGCTTTGGTAGGGCAACTAGTGTATGAGAAGGAAAACACTGACTTTCTTCTTAACCAATCATCTAACCACTAACATAAAAAAAAAAAACTTAAAACGTTTTTTTACATTGAATTATACCTATAGGTGATGAGTTCAATCTCTGATGATGAAAACATTAATTGATAATCAATATCTGAATGACAATCGATGAGAAATGTGAGAAGTTTGTTTACACATGTGTATTTAATTAAATGATTTCGTTCAAGTTCCTAAAAGCCGGCACAACACCTCCAGGGTGAACGCGGCATCAGCTAAGTGCACATTTTTTTAGTTGTTTGAAAAATTGTTTCACATGATCAGAATTGAATCGATTCAAATGATCTTTTGCTTCTCCTTCTAGCCATTTCTAACAAATATCTGCAATCCATAGGATCTGGGAATCAGTATCCTAATTGCAACTGTGGCATGCCCTCGAAAATGATTCAAGTACGAAAAGAAGGCAGAAATAAAGTAAGTATGAGTTTTAGTTGTTTAACTAACTACATGAAAATATAGTTTTACAAGTTTATTAGGTTGGTGCAAAATCTGTTGTTGGTTTGTAGAAGGGGCATTTTAAACTATTATTATTTATTTTATGCGTATTGTTATTACTTAAGCATATCACTGTGATTAATTTATAACTTTTTCTTTCTGATCTTTAAAGCATTATTCATATTTTTTTTGCAATATGCTCATCCATGTTGACCCAAAAACTGTCTTCTGTAATCAACAGAATCAGAGTCATCTTCCATCATGATAATGCTTGATTTTTCACAGCACTACTGACCAAAAATATCCTAAGAGAATTTGGTTGGAAAATCTTACACCATCCTGCATATTATCCTGAACTATCTGAATTATCAAAGATTACAAAACCATTTAGATAATATTAGGTTAATGAGAGGAGATTCAACATTAGATTGTTGGATTCATATTTCACATCAAAACCTAAAGAATTTTACAAGTGATGTATTTATAAGCTCGTTTACAGATGGAATCAAGTTATAGAAAGCAAAGTTTGTTATTATTATGAATAAAGATTTTTAAAAACACAATTTTTCATCTTCAAGATAAAATTTAAAATCGGCACAACTTTTGCACTAGCCTAATTAAATGAATAAATATCTTCCTTTTTCTTTATGTTCCATTGAATTGACTTCTGTTGAATAAAGAAAAAATACTTTTTTTTTTCCAAAGGAGTTACCACTTATCAAAGCTCTGAAGCCACTTAAGGATAAGGATTAATGAGTGTATGGTAGTTAATGGGAGAACATCGTAGCAAATGTTAGTAGTGGAAATTTGGTAAATTAAATTACTTAAGGGGACGGCTCATCAAGAACTTGTTCATGTTGGACTTGCAGATGACTATATTGTAATTAGCTAGAAAGCAGGGGAACAGAAGAGAGTTCCACAGGCGTGCAGTTCTAAGAAAAGCTTTGTTCATGGAATCTACATTAAGGTTTAGGCACAGATAAAGAGGGGGTGGGGATTATTGATAGTGGAGTGGTAGAATGATCCCACCATTTTTCCAGTGACCTTGGCAATGGATTTGATGTACGTGTTCCATTTCAGATCAGGAGTAAAGGTCAGACCCAGATGCTTGTCAAGATATGGAGCCTCTCCAAGACAAGAGCCATTCATTTCAATTGATGCCAAACGGGGATCAGATCATTGATAATGTAAAGATAGAAGCTTAGTTTTAGATGCATTAAAATTAACTAGACACCTCTTTCCCTGTTGCACCACATACTCAAGATAAGAGGAGAGAGAATCAAAAAGAACTTGGTCATTTACAGCCTTTGAAGTGTTGCTATAGATTGTAGTGTTGTCAGCATAAATGTCTACGAATGATCTTAGGATGTGATTTGGGAGATCATTGATGAAAATCAAGAAAAAAGTTGGGCCCAGGATGGATCTTTGAGACACTCCAGCATTGACACTGTGAGCTTCTGATTTCTGCCCATCAAACACTACCTTTATAAACCTATCAGATAGAAATGATTTAATAATTTAAAAGACATTTGCAGCTATGCCATAGCTGGAGATCTTGTGGAGTAGACCTTTATGCCATACCCTATCAAAGGATTTTGATATGTCAAGAGCAATTGTCCTAGAAAGAAGCCTCCATCAAGAGATTTGCTAATCCTATGAGACATAACTGTTATGTTAGCACATCTGCTGTAGATCAAGCAGAACAGAAACCATATTGCATGTCACTTAGAAGGTTCTTTTTGCTGAGGTAGTTAACTAGTTCTCAATTTAACACTGATTTCAGCAACTTACTCATGACGCACAGGAGCCTTATTGGTCTGTACTGAGAGGGAGATGACCTGTCACCTGAACTTTTAAATATGGGGCATGCTGATGAGGGTTTCCAGGGTGTTGATTCCAGCTTCTTTAAAGCATCCAATGAACATGGTTTATTATGCATGATAATTTTGAGATCATGAAATAACAAAATAATTGTAATTGCGGAATTAAGAAATGTTTTTTTTGGGGGGGGGCATCTAACAGATAACATTGCAAACTATGGCTTTGGTTATACTTGGTTCAAATCTTATTGTGTTCAACTATGCACATAAACTGTTGTGAAGGGTACAAATTTTCTACCCAATTATTGTAAATTTATGATTTAAAAAAAAAAAATTTTTTTAAAGTATTGTTTCCCCAAACAAAGCTTATTGCTATTAAAGCATAAGTAGCTGCTGTAATAGGGATCAGATTTATAGGGAGTGGGGGGGGGGGGAGTCACCTGTATGGGAAGTTGGGCAGCAACATATTTCTTAACATTACATTGAAATTTCTGCTATTAGATACAGTCGGGAAATAGAGCAGGAAGGGAATACTAAATTGCTACACCTAGGATGGTGCAATAATCACAAGCCTCTTCCGCCTGGATAGGGTGTAAAAAAGAATTTCTAATCCAATAGGTGTTGCACTGTCTTCTAAGCTCTAGCTTCTGTCACATCATGATGCTTGTTTTTTAAGTACTTACATGGGATTTGCTCCAATAAACTTCCTGCACTTGAACCCTCTTAATGTAAACAACCTGACTCGCAGCCAAATTCCATCCCTTCAATGTAGAAGTCCTTAGAAGTCAGGTTGGATACAATACTACGAGGCTGCTTTCCATCTGACTATTCAATGGTTGTTTTAAACCTAATGTAAATAAGTTGTATGTCAAAACAACATACTATAAATGCGGGTGTGCTGCAGGGATCGATCCTTGAACCTTTATGATTCCTGATATTTATAAATGACCTCCCTGATAAAATTGTCTGTACACCAGTTTGGTGAATTCTTTCCTTGTTTGGGTGCACCTTTTTGCTTGTTCTATAAAAACTTGTTTTCATATCTTGTGGCATTGGCAAACATTATTTTTGTTAGTGTTATATCTTACAAACATGTCATATATATTATTATGCCTTTGTTTTTTCAAGATGGTAATGTGAGATAGTTTCTTTTTGCCTACTCATAAAATTTGATTTTCTTAGTTGCAGATAAAGCTACTAGATCAATTTATGTGACTTTTGGAATATGACATTTTCTGTTCCGTTACGTAACATTATTACTTTATTTTACACATTGTTGGGTGTTTTATTTCATTTCTTTATTTTCTTTTATTTCTAGGGCAGGTTTTTCTATACATGCACCGCAGCCCAGAGTTATCGTTGCAAGGTAAAAATTTTCCTTACAAACACATTTCTATATTATATTTCACTTAGCCTGTGTTTCTTCCACTGTGCAGAAACTAGCTGAAATTTTGTGTGCACCTTTTTTGTGATAACATGCAGCAAACTAAGAATTATAGTATCTGTTCAATGCAAAGTTACATATTAATAGGGATTAGTATTTAAGTTCCACTTTTTCTCAGAAACTAAGCCGATTTGGCTGAAATTTTGTATGCCACAAACTAATTATTATGGTATCTGATCAATGCACAGTTATGGATTAATAGAGAGTAATATTTAATGCAAAAATGAGCACAAATTTAACCATATTCAAGCATCAATTTAGCATAAGGAACTCATTCTATATCAACAGGCTATAACTTCTACTCATTTTTAATGGGTTAAAAAAGTTTAGTTTTCAATATATTTATGAAGAAGAGTATTTTCCCCAAAGATTTGAATTAAAAAAAATTTCTAAAATTGTACTAACAACTTTTATTTCTTAAAATAATTGCAAATGATGTCTCTTTAAAGAACATCTTTAATTTTGACTGTCAATGGCTGTAATCATCCTGCTCATTGTGTCGGTCCAAAGTTTTTGTTCGATTTAGTTAGTGCTTCCTCCAAAAAAACTACGATTTTTCTTTAGAGGTTAGAAGTGGTACTCGTTTTTTTAGGTTGAATAGGTTAAGACCAAACTTCTATCTTTCCATCATCTATGCTCTGATCCCTGTCTGGCATTAATTGAAATGAATGGCTCTCACCTTGAGGAGGCTCCATGTTTTGACAAACTGCTGGGCTTGACCTTTACTCCTGATCTGAGATGGAACACGTACATCAAATCCGTTGCCAGGGCTGCTGGGAAAATGGTGGGATTGTTCTACTGTTCCAGTAGATATCTCATTGCTGATGCAATTCTCTACATGTATAAGAGCCAAGTGCATCCAAGGGTGGAGTACTGTTGCAACATCTGGGCAGGAGCTGCTAGAAGCAGCTTATCCTGCCTTGACAGAGTTCAAAATAGATTTCGTAGCCTAGTAAGGAATGCCCTTTTCTCTTACCTGGAACCTCCCACAGAAGAGACATTACGAGCCTGTCTCGGCTTTCATTTTATTTTCATGGCAAGTGCTCATCTGAGCTCCAATCATGGTCACCCCTGGCCTAGCTTCCACGAAAAACACTTGTCTAGCTGAAACCACTATCAATAATTTCCCCCACTCTTTATCTGTGCCTAAATAGATCCCATGAACAAAGCTTCTTTCTTAGAACTGCACGCCTGTGGAACTCTCTTCCATTTCCCTGCTTTCTAGCTGATTACAATATGGTCATCTTCAAGTCCAACATGAACAAGTTCTTAATGAGCCGTCCCCTTAAGTAATTTAATTTACCAAGTTCCCACCCCTAACGATGAATGACATGTTCCCCTTGACAACTGCACACTCATTAACCCTGAGTGGCTTCTGGGCCTTGATAAGTAGTGCCTCCATTGTAAAAAAAAGAAAAAAAAAAGAATAGCAAACTTGCTAACTGAGATTTTTGCCTGACCAAACAGAAACACAAGTTCAATCAACACAAGCATGATGGCAGAAGAAATAACTGTTTCTTTCAACATTTAACTCCAACTTACCCCTCAATCCCAGAGGGCTGGCTCTGACCGAAAAATCTTAGATTCTGACCTTTTTCAGCAGTCACCATTCTACCACCCAGAAACTGAAAAGAACAATTACTTTTCTCAAATAAATTAATCTTAATATGTTTCCCCATTTTATAAGGTATTCATTTTTATTTCAAACAAAACATCTCTTGGATAACCAGACTAGAATCATCCGTTTGGATAAAAAGGAATTTTTTCCAGAAAATTTCTATAAAATTTTTTTTACTAAAATTGTATTTTTATCAGCTTCTATTAAAATAGTATATATATATATATATATATATATATATATATATATATATATCATTATTTTTTTTTTTTTTTGGAGGGGGAGGTACAAAACTTTATTATAGATGTTAAAAAGAGAAGATTGAGTTTTTTTTGTATCCATGGTAAAAAGATGGATGGAGGGAAAACCTTCAATGGAGGTTAAAAAGAAAATAGTTACATAAAAAAAGTGGGTAGTTACATAAATAAAGGCTGACCAGCTTTTGCCCTAACTTTTCAAAGCGGAATCAAGGGCTTTTTTTTTGTATAGGGAAACAAATTTAAACGGGGGAACGACTAAAATAAAATCACCTATTGAAAAGGAAAAAAAATAAATCTATCATTATAATAATTATACAATGGAGATGTATAATTTTTTTAAAATTATTTATTTTATATACAAATAGTTTTTAAATATTTTTCTTCTAAAATATATATATAAAAGTAATTGAATGTCAAAAAAATTTGCTATATTAATCCAAATTAATTAATTGGTGTAAATGAATGAGTGAAGATAGTTGGACACCAACAAATTTTATAATCTCACATTAAACACTTCATCAAATCTCCACGCTAACGTAATGTACTTGCAATAACCCTTATCCCTGAGTGGCTTCTGGGCCTTGATAAGTGGTGATCACTGTGTAACAAAAAAAAAAAAAACATCTAATAATGATCAAAATAATTAGTAACATATCTGAAGACTAAATTTTCGTTCTCAAATGAATAAAACTTGTTACAAAAATTTAAACTACATATGTACTGTTTAATTCTTATGATGTCTCCACAAATGAAGCAAATTTAAAGATTTTACATTGCTAAAAATGTTTTCACTGATTTTCTTTTCTTTATGTCTAATGATTTATGAACTTGTGTAATTCTCCTTCACTTTTGCCCATGTAATCTTATTCATTTCTTATTGCTTGTAGCCTTTCTAATTAATTTGTTTCCGTTTGTTGCCAGTTTTTCCAGTGGGAAGATCAATATGACCAACAGTCAACCAGGATGTCATCATCATCTATGACTCCATTAAGATCACAATTACCAAAAGTGTGCAATGGAAAGAGTGTTAATATCTATCTGAGACGTCATCACATCATGTTTTATTGTGAAACACTCTTTATGCGACAGAGCCCTTGGGAGAGAAAAAGCAAAAAGTACCAAGTGAGTTCCATTTTATTATATCAAACAGCAGATTTCAAGTTGACAGTTTCTGTTACTTACTAGCGAGACATGTGTTCTGGCATTGCCTGAGAAAATTGAGTAAACCAAGAAACTGCTGCTCTCACCACTGAACCCTATACTCATATTCACTCCAAATAAAATCCAATCCTGTGAACTAGGAGCCATGCCTACAGGGACACATTGAGTTGACAACTGAACAGCAAGATGTCTGTTCACATTACATTTACTTTTCTGCATGTTAATACAATCATGAAAGCAGAGAACAAAAGTGGAATTCCAAAGTTTATCAGTTCAAGGAAAGAAACTATTAGAGTTTGTGGCATCTTGGGATTTCTACAGTGAAGGAGTGGAATTTTGCTGCATGTCAAGTTAGTTAGGAAATATGAGTGCAATGAGTTCATCAGAGCATATTCCATTAAAATGCTTGTCAGACAAACATAGGGATGCAACAATATTGTGGTGATGGGACAGGGGTTGGAGCTTGGTTAACCATGCAGAATCTTGTTTGGACCCTGTCTAATAGAGAAAGATTAGTGGTTAATGCAGCAGTTTACATATGGCAACAGTACTTCATACACAGGTGATTGATACTATTTTTATGAGTGTTTTACTGTCAATTAAAAAAAAAAGGTACTCTTGCATAATTTGGCCTGGATTCTTGGGAATTCCCATTAAGCATGAATCAGGTGAGATCGGCAACCATCATTTTCAGCCGAGCATTATTCAAATGTTGAAACGCTAAATCGACTTTTTATTTACATCACCGACAAGGAGGGTTTTTTTTTTTGGTGACCATACCAAATTGCAAGGCCGAAACCCTCCTTCCAATAATAAACAAATATATTCTGCCGGGGATGACAGTCGTATATCCGACTGTTGGAAGGGCCTATAACAAAGTAGGAGAAGAATGATTCTACCAACCACCTGACAGTGAATCATAAGTATGCATTTAGTAGACCCCGTGACGAAGGCAACAATGAACCACGTCGAGAGGATGTGGGAAGGGAACAAAATGAGCAAGAATGCAGGAGCTTCTGGATACATATTTACTTTAATTTATGTGGAGACAAAAAAATTCAGAAACGATCCTTTTGTCTCCATCATAAATCACATTTCCGAAAGCTACCCAGTTCTTCGGGAGCTTTCTTCCATCTCCCTCCCTCTTTGTCATCAATGGCCGTTCAACAGTCAACCGAAGTAAAAGATTCCTAAGGAAATATTCTCATATCGAGAAAGTTCTTCTGCCAGCAATGAACAGCCATAAAAAAGAAAAAAGAAAATAAAAATATTAAGTTTTCTTGAAAACAAAAACTAAATTTTTTCCTGTACTTTCATCGAACAATTTATGCTTTTCGTAAACATATTTTTACATATTTTCTTTAAAAAAAAAAAAAAATATATATATATATATATATATATATATATATATATATATAAAATTTCTGTGAAAACCTCCCCTCTCTCCCCCACAAAAAACTTGACTAAACAAAAATCTTGAAAAAAATAAAAAATAAAAAAACTTGTACTTACACCGAGTAATTTACAGTTTAAAAAAAAGTAAAACTTTCATCTTTTCTTGAAGGAAAAAAAACTTTTTGTTGATAAATATTATGCATAAAATAAAATAAATAAAAATATTTTCAGTCTTTTAAAAGTAGGGTTTCTTATTTTTGATGATTTGTATTTTTTTTCCGGTTTGTTTGTTTTTAAATTAGTCTGCATCTGTTACATACACTGTTCGGCTTAAACCAATGATTGGCGGTCTCGCCTGATCCATGCTTGATGGGAATTTCCGAGAATTTGGGTGAAATTATGCAAGAGTACCAAAAAAAAAAAAAGAAAGAAATTGCTAATTAATTTTATGCATATCACATTTCAATTCTGATACAACTAAATCCAATCTCAGCGATTCAGAAATATCTCTATAATGTAACACAATTTGCTATCTACTCTTGTATTAGATAATAGATGAATCTGGGGGTCAAACTTTGTCAATCATGTCTAATAATTTAGTCTACACTTAATTCTAGAAATGCAATTTCCTATTAATATTAATGTATAATGAAGCAGATCTGATGGGAATTGATCTAAGCTTAGCAATTTTACAACCTGTGTAGATATTCAAATATACAGTTTTACACAAAAAAAAAAACTAAAAGAGGCATCCAGAAATTTCCTTAAGTATTAGAATGGGAGGTGATGGTGGTCTGGTGATTAATGACACAGACTGACGATCTGAGTGTTCCAAATTTGAATCCAGTTTGTTCCACAAAAATCACTTTCATTTAGGATGTTGACAACCTACTCGTGATCCCTCCCATGCGTACACAATGTCTTTCTATAAATTATTTTGACTAGAAAATTATTGGGGAAATCAATGCTAATAATAGAATCTTTGGATTCATATGATGATGATGATATATTAGAAAACAAAAAACAAAGTATGTTTTATAGAAATGGTTTATTTTAAATAGTTAAAATGCAAAGTTAAAAACCTGTTTTATGCCATTATATTTTTAACACTCAACCCACCTCCATTTTTCTTAGAGTAGATTTTATAACGAATTTTCAAAAAAATCATGTGTTTGGATCGAATAACAATTACCATCATTGCATCCTTGCTAAAAGCTTACTTCAGAAAAGTTGTTTTTGATTCTATTACAAGGTTTTGTTATAAATAAAATAAAAATAAATTAAAATGCTGTCTTCATCGTCCTCCACTGATCTCACAATATCATTGTCATATACCCTAAACAAAACTAAGACCACCATTATATTCTTCAAAAGTTTGACTCCAAATAAAGTTGTATTGAATCTTGTTATAAGACTTTTTCAACTGCTTTTTGTTTTACAAGAGAGTCACTATTTATCAAGGCCCGAAGGCCACTCAAGGATAAAGGTTAATGAATTTAAGTTGATAGTGTAGTAATCATTAATGGTGTAGATTGGGCAGGATTTGGATTATTTAAAGGGACAGCTCAACAAGAACTTGTTTACATTGGACTTAATAAACTACCATATTGTAAGCGGCCAGGAAACAGGCCAGTGGAACAATGTTTCATAGGTAGGCAGTTCTAGGAAAGAAGCTTTGTTCATGGAATCAGCGTTTAGATTTAGGCACAGATAGAGGGTGAGGGAAATTGTTGATGGTGGTTGTAGCTAGTTCAGTATTTTTGTGAAAGTTTGGCAAGGAGGAGACCATAGATTTAAGCTTAGATGAGCACTTGCCATGAAAATAATGATAGAGACAGGCTCGCGATGTTTTTTGTGCGAGAAAGATTGCAAGGAAGAGAAAAGAGTATCACCTACCAGATTTTGAAGCCGTTTTTTTTTTTTGTCTAACTAAGACACTACATTTAATATATAAATCCCCTTATTAACTGTTTTTGCCTTTTATAAGATCAAGTCTGATTTTATAAGCAGACTTCCAATTTAAAACAGGAGGTGGCTGGAAAAATGGTTGAATCATTCTACTGCTCCAGAAGATATCTCACTCCAGATATAATCTACTTCTATAAGAACCAAATACATTCTAAGATGGAATACTGTTGCCACATATGGTGAGGAGCTGCTCAAACCATCCTTTCCTGCTTTGACAGGGTTTAAAACCAGCTTCAAAATTCAGTAGGCTATGTTCTTTTCTCCTCTTTACAACCTCTTTCTAACAGCAAATCTATCTCTGCACTATCATTATTTTCAAATGCTCGACTAAACTTCAATCTATAGTCTCCCCCCCCCCCGCAAAGCATTCACAACAAAAATTTGTCACTGTCAACAATTTCCCTTACTCTCTATCCGTGCCTAAAACTAAATGCAAATTCCATGAACAAAGAAACTTCTCTAGAACTTCCCACCTGTGGAACTCTTTACTATGGAGCTGATTTCCAGCTGACTACAACATAGTCATTTTCAAGCCCAATGTAAAAAGTTCTTGTTGATCTGTCTTCTTAAATAATCAAATTCTGACCAATTTCCACCACTATTGCTTATTACAAGGTTGTTTCACCAATACCTGACACTCACTAACCCTTATCCTTGGGTGGTTTTTGGGACTTGATAAGTGGTGACTCCTTTGGAAAGCGTTAATGTCATAGGCTAGATTGAGGCCTTGTTTCTTGAATTTTAGCATTGTATTGATTGTATGCATTTATTATTTAACATTTCACCAGATAACCATTATGCCTGTAAAATGTTTTAAAAAATCTATCACTTAAAAATTTACTGTTTTTTCTTATTTATTTTAGCAATATGAGTGTAAAACCCAGAAAGATCGACTTTACATCAGGTTGTCTTTTAAAGAACCTTCAGGATGTTATTCCAAAGGTAGAAACTTTTTTATTATCATGCAAGCATATTATTGGCATGTTAGGCTTGAAAGACTATATCAAATACACTCTTAAGTGTATAAACTAAGGAACTTCTCAATTTTCCAAGTGTTAGAATACCCCTCCCCTCAGGAAAAGAAATAATGCTGACATTTACTATCAGTTTGGGTGAAAGAGCTACCAGAAAATGACAAGTATGTCATCCCACCACATGCAATAAATTCTGGGAACATATACCAAAAAGAACAGTTGGAAATAAGTTATACACTGTCCACTATGACTGTGCAATTCCTAGGGCTATATACCTAGAAAACGGAGTTTTTGAACCTGATACTGTGATATGGGACGAGAAGCAACCTTAGTAGAACTTTGTGTCCCTAATGATGTTGGGTTAGACAGAGCTGAGAGTGAAAAGATAATAAAATACCAATGTCTTATGCATGATATGAAAAGAAACTGGAATCTTGGGAAGATCTGCATCATACCAGTAATTATAGGAGACATCTGGACTCTTAAAAAATAATTTCCAAAACTGTCTGGCAAATATACCCTGTGAACCAAGTAGAGAGATACAGACAATTGTACTTAAAGGGACGGTTATAATGTTAAAAAAAAGATTTCTCGGTTGGAATGTAGTAGATAACGGATGAATGTTTGGTATCCAGTAGGATTCCCCATCCCAAGCTAGAACAAAATAAGAAAATTGAAAAAACTAAAAGAGGTCAAATGGTCTTTAATCCACAGTAAGGTTCATCCAATCATTGACAGGTTTTTTTTCTATTCTGTTGAATGTCTTGTCACCAACACCAGAGTAATCTATTAAGAAAACTGATTAAAGTGTTGATTGCTAGACTATGTGTCAGGTTGTAATGTCTTACATGGTACCAGTAGCAAATGATTATTGTAATAGACAGACACCATTGTGAAATCACTGGTGCAAAATTCAAATCCTATAGGATTCATTGCAGTCAATTAGACACACAAGTATCATTGGGGAAAATTCTAGCATATATCGATAAAATGACAAATAGTATTCAGATTCAGTTTATATACCGTAAATCAAAATAAGAGTTTTTATGCAATAAACAAAGTAACTAACATTTCACATGTACATCACAAAATAGTACCTGCCAAAAGTGACTTACTCCTGGCTGTGCTATTTATAAAAGAGATTAGGAAAGATGGACTTTCCTGACCAAAGCAAGAAAATGCAAATTGTCTCATTTCTGCTTGAAATGCATTTTCATTGCTGAACTTGCAGATAAAATGGATGTAAATTTTAGATGGGTTCAAGTATTTCTAAGAGGAGCTATGTCTTCCACTTAAGTTTGAAATAGCATGTATTTGATCTCTCACAGTTACGTTTGAAACAGTAGTTTTAGATGTGTCCAAACATCTCAGTATGTCATGCCTGACTTTGAAATAAAATTTTCATCATTAAATGCACAGATTGATATTTTGTACGTAATACTCGAAATATATAGAAATATTTTTATCATCTTAATTCCTCTTTATCTTCACTTGTTGATTCATTAACAAATGAGAGTCTTTTTTGTAGATGATTTGTGGGTAATATCAAAGAATTTGAATCTTGAAGCATCGGTTACATTCATTGCCAGAAGTGTATTTTATGGACCCAATTCCAGTTCAGAACTTCAGATTGAACCCTTGGCTGGATATTCACCATCAAATTGGAATAATGAGAGTAAGTATCTGTTTTGTTCCTTTCAATGTGCACAGCTTGTCTAAAACCAATTTAGCAGACAGCTGAAATATAACACAATTAAATCCTATTTCTTCTATGCATAACTAATCAGTTGGAAATACTACCAAATTAATGGATAAAAAGGCAGTCTCTGAAAAAAAAATTAAGAAAAGTTTAGTAATTTATAATTTTGGTCCCCCAATTTATCGGAGAGGGACCTATGTTTTTAGTAGTGTCTGTCCGTGCGTTAGTTAGTTCAGACAATTGCTAGATAACCGTCCATTAGGTCTTCCTGAAATTTTGCCACAAATTGTATTTCATTAAATAGATGTGCACAGTGAAAAAATTATTTTTGCAAAAATTCCTGTTGCATCCTCAGGGGCTCAAAAGAGGTAAAAAATGCCCTAAAATTGCCAAAAATGGCAGGTTTTGCCCCATAACTTTTGATCCATCCATTAGATTTTCCTGAAATTTGGTCAAAATGTGGAGGCCATTGTTCTTAATATAAATTCAGTATGGGTGTCCCTTGCAAAATTTGAGTTCACATCTCTCTGGGACTTTTAGGGCTACAAAAACATGCCTTTTTGGAGCTCTTTTTTCATATTACTCAAAAATTTGATATGTATGCCTATATAGTGGTTTTCCATAGTGCTGAATTCAAATATACATGTCTTAAGGCATGAAACTGCATTGTTTGTCCATTTTCACTGTGATTCGGCATTCCCAGGAGCTCAAAAAGGGATCACAAATGCCCCAAAGTTGCAAAAAATGACACTTTTTACCCCATAACTTTAGCCTCATCCATTAGATTTTTCTGAAACTTGGCAAAAATGTGAAGGCAGCCTTGGCCATTCACACTTCTCACATTCATCATTTCTTCACTATTTTTTGTGGCATCATCTCACATGCAGCACCAGAGGGGAACCACGCACTCACGGCTTGATATACTCTAAAGTGAAAATTGTGACACTTGTATGACTGAAGTTGCAAACTTAGAAAAGTTTTTATCATTTTTATTACATATACACCCGTATGACCTTAAAAGACATCACATAGTGCGGCCCCTTTTGAGGGATGTGAGGAATGTACAGTTGCCCTTCAATTACCGTTGCTCCCAGATCCACTTTGTCCCAGAGTGATAATACCTGTTCAAGCTGCCTGAAGATACTGGCATCCTGACCAAAAAAGTACAAAGCATTGATGTTGTTTTTTATTTCTTTCCCTTTGAAAAACTCAATCATATCCTACAAAGTCAAAAACAAAACCAACAATTTTCTTCTCCAAAACAACCAAACGAAAATACTGTAAATAAATATTTTGAAAATATAAAAACTTAAAGCACAAAAAACAAAATCTTTCTACAAAATTACTAGATTCCCCATTAAATAACCTGAAAAAGATTGACATACCATAAAACAAAACGAAACCATTTTGCATTAAGATGTCTTAAAATGATCAAAATTTGCTTAGATTTGGAGAATCTATATATTATTAAGATAGCGTGTGTGTTATTTATTTTGTGTGTCACGCTTACAACCGAGTGACTGTCGTTTAATTGTTATAACTTGTTATAAACTTCCAGTTCTCATAATAAATAATTTTACCAAGAATTCTTCATAACTTTTGATTTCGGTTTTGATTATAGCTGATGACACTCCAGTATCTATTTTTTTTATAAATAATTTTATTTAGTTTTGATTATAGGAACTCAAGTTATATCTATTTATATATATATATATATATATATATATATATATACTTTTTTATAAGTTTTGGTTTCAGTTTCGATTCAAGCTAATGCACCCAAGTCATATGGATATTTTTTTTTTATTTTTGAAATTGCAACTTTATAATATATATATTTTTTTAATTCAATTTTCACCCCAAACAAGGCACAGTACCACTTTGAAGTAGGGGGCTACTATCAGGGACATGTTGCAGGGATATTATGAAGGGAGATGAGTAGCAAGATGTCTGTTCACATTATACTTGAACTTCTACATGTCAGTACAGTTGGGAAAGCAGAATCCCGGAAGGGAGTTCCAAAGTCTAGCAGTTCTGAGAAAGAAGCTATTGGAGTAGAAGGCTTTCTTACACCTAGGGGTCTCTACTGTGAAGGGGTTGGATTTAGTTGCTTGTCAGGTTTGTCGGGGGTATTTACATTGAGGGGGTACAAAAATCAATAGAACATTAAATCTATGATAATATATACAAAATCTGCAAGAATTGAAATATCATATTTAAGTGCACTTTGCCAGGCATTCGTACTAGCTTAGATTTGCAGTTTTAACAAAAAAGCTACAATAATATAAGAGCATCTCCATTTACACTGAACATCTACAGAATGCCAACATCAATATATTACATATGCATGAGTCCCCTGTGGAATATTTTTTTTTTTTTACACAGTGGTCACCACTTATCAAGGCCCGGAAGCCACTCAGGGATAAGGGTTATTGCAAGTACATTACGTTAGTGTGGAGATTTGATGAAGTGTTTACTTAAGAGAGCGGTTCATTAGGAATTTGTTAACGTTGGACTTGAACACATCCAAGTTGTAGTCAGGCAGGTGGGAAGCAGGCAGATTGAACAGAGTTCCACAGGCGTGCAGTTCTAAGAAAGAAGCTTTGTTCATGGAATCCACGTTTTGATTTAGGCACAGATAAAGAGTGGGGGAAGTTTTTCACAGTGGATTCAGCTAGCCAGGTGTTTTTCGTGAAAGATTGGCGAGGGGGGACCAGAGATTGGAGTTCAGACGAGCACCTGCCATGGAAATAACGATAAAACAAGGATAGACTCGCAACGTCTCTTCTGTGGGAGAGAGGTTGCAGGGTAGAGAAAAGGGCATCCCCCACTAAGCCACGAAGTCTATTTTGTACTCTTTCAAGGCAGGATAGGCTGTTTTTAGCAGCTCCTGCCCAGATATGGCAGCAGTATTCCATCCTTGGACGTACTTGGCTTTTATATAGATAGAGAATTGCATCAGTAGTGAGATATCTTCTGGAGCGGTAGAAGGATCCCACCATCTTTCCAGCAACCTTGGCAACAGACTTGATATACGTGTTCCATTTCAGATCAGGAGTAAAGGTTAAACCCAGAAACTTGTCAAAACACGGGACCTCTCTCAGACGTGAGCCATCCATCCCAATTGATGCCAGATGGGGATCAGAGCGTTGATGATGTAAGGATAGGAGTTTGGTTTTAGATGTATTAAAGGTAACTAGCCACGTCTTCCCCCACTGAACCACGCGCTCGAGATCAGAGGAGAGAGAATCAGAGAGAACTTTGTCATTTACAGCCTTTGATGTGCTGCCGTAGATGGTTGTATCATCAGCATAGATGTCAACGAATGATTTAAGTATGTGTTTAGGGAGGTCATTGATGTAGATCAGGAAGAGAGTTGGGACCAGGATTGATCCCTGAGGGACTCCAGCATTAATACTGCAGGCCTCTGATTTTTGTCCATCGATCACTACTCTTATGAGCCTATCGGAGAGAAATGATTTAATGATTGAGAAAATATTTCCAGTCATACCGTAGCTGGAAATCTTGTGAAGTAGACCCTTATGCCAAACCTTGTCGAAGGCTTTTGATATGTCAAGAGCAATTGCCCTAGAAAGGAAGCCTTTGTCAAGAGATTCACTAATCCTATGAGATATAACCGTCAGCATATCTGCGGAAGATCTTGCAGAGTGGAAACCATATTGTGTGTCACTAAGAAGGTTGTTTCTGCTGAGGTGGTTGACTATTTCTCTATTTAATATGGATTCCAGCAAACACATAAACTCATAACACACAGGAGACTTATTGGTCTGTACTGAGAGGGAGATGACTTATCACCTGAATTCTTAAATACAGGGCAAACTGATGAGGTCTTCCAGGGAGTCGGAAAGCACTTCTCCTTAAGGCAGCGCTTAAACAGTTTTGTAAGTATGGGAGCAAGTTCTGGTTGAAGCTTTTTTAACACTATAATTGGGATGCCATCAGGCCCAGTTGCTTTACTGGAATCAAGGTTCTTGATTAGCTTGGCGACCTCATGCACGGATATTTGTATGTTACCTAGCATGTTCTGTGTTATAGGAGGGAATATGGGGAGTTGATGGCCTTCGTCGCATAGGGTAGAATTAGCTGCAAAGTTCTTTGCAAATAGTTTGGCCTTGTCTGATGCTGACGAGATGACCTCTGGTCCATTGATAATGGTTGGGATAGAACGCACACTTCTGTTCAGGATCCTATTTGTTATTTGCCAAAACTGGTGGGAACCAAGCCGCTGATCAGCTACTTTGGATTTAACAGACTGGGCATATAGCTCTCTTGCATTTTTTATTACTCTTTTACAGTGGTTGCTGGCAGTCCTGAAAGCAGCTTTAGTCTCAGTGCATCTATTACGTTGGTAGCTATGGAAAAAGTGATTTCTGTGCGCGATAGCAGCAGCATATTCTGGGGACAACCATGGCTGGTTGTTAGGTTTTTGTTGGAATTTTTTAGATGGTATGAATTGGTCTATGCCTACAATTAACCAATCGGTCAGATCTGATACTATAGAGGACACTTCCTTTTTAAACATGGAGTGCAGAGGTAAATCAGATATGAATGTACGGAAGCTATCCCAGTCAGCCTTAGAGTATCGGTACAAAGTACGGTGGAGGGGTACGTCTGGGGACTTATTACATTTCGTTTTTATCTTAACTGATACAACGGAGTGGTCGGAGGATCCTAGAGGAGAATGAACGGAACATGAACATAGCTCAGGGGAAGTTGAGAGAAAAAGGTCTAGGAGGCTTGCATATTGACGGGGTGTATCGGGCACACGGGTGGGTTCGCGAACAATCTGAGTGAGGTCATAAGCAATGGCAAAATCATGACAAAACCTCCCCTCATCGTCTGTCTTATTTGAATGGGTCAGCCATTCCATGTTATGGACGTTGAAGTCAGCACAGATGTGGATGTTAGCCGAGGGATGTGCAGACAAGATGTGGTCTATTTTCTCAGATATGCTCTTAAAGATAGTAACTCCGCTGTTGTGGGGCCCGATAGAGGGCAAATATAAATGCAGTGGTGTTAGCAAGTGCAACCCGGAAGCACATATAGGGTAAGTTAAGATTTTCTCTAGAGATATCCCTGCCACACGGGAAGCCATCTTTAATGTAGGCACATATTCCATGCCCATGGCGATCTTGGGGGTCAGATTTAGCTGTTAAATTAGAGTATCCACAGGTCCCACTAGTATCTATTATTCTACTAAATGTTTTTTGCCTAAGGCTTTTTCTTCTTATATACTTTAATCATGCAAAATACATGTTAAAATATTTGTTGGTTTGGAGATTGAGTTATGTTTGAAAAATTTTTGTTTTAATTGTTCTAATTAGCCATAATTTATAATTAATTGAACACATTACCCATCTCTCTTTTAGCTAATCATAGCAGGTGTTGATTGTAACAGAATTTCCTCTTATATTTGTGTTATGTTATAAAAGAACTTAAAATGGAGAACCCAGCAGCAAGTGAGGAAAAATGTCAGGGAATAAGCTGCTAAAAATGACCTATAAATGTTGCTTGAGTTACATAATAAACTGTCAAAAGTATAACAAGATAAAAAATATTATTATTTGCTTCATTTTCATAAATAAATTTTTTAAGCTGTATAAACAAAAGTAGTTGTCTTTTATTTCTGAGAAAGAAATAAAGAGATGGCTAGTGAATCTATTTGTCTATATAGTTAATGACTAGATTATTTCTTTACTTGAACGAGTAAACTATCTAGCCTACACCTTATGACTTCACTATATGGGAACATCTGATTCTAATTTTATAAAGAAAAAAGTATATATATATATATATATATATATATATATATATATATATATATATATATATATATATATATATATATATATTATTAGACTAAATGTGAGTCAATCAATGTTTATTTATCTTTTTCAGGAAAGTTAGTTTATAAGTTACCTAATATTTATAAATTTCATCATTCTGGACTGACTTTTAAGTTTCAGCAATTTATAAATATTAAGATTATTTGGTTGTCATCTGTTTGACAAAATTTACATAAATCATTCATATTAACATAGGATAAATTCATGTAGAGATGTATATAGTTTTAGCTGATCATAAAAACTTCCATGTATATATCGGATATCTAAAATGCACAAAATAAAAACAGTTTGTGTCCATTTTATTGTTGTCTCCAAGATGTACATCACAAAATCCTTAAGTAAAGCTATATGTAAAGTTTTTAATTAATTATTAATCAAATAAATAATTTCCATAGAAAACGAAATTCTATAGTATTATAAACTTATTTTGCATTTTTGTAAAATAAAAAATTAGATTGTATAAATTCTTGAAAAAAGGTTAAATCAATCACAGCATATGTTTTTAGTATTTTATATACAAAAATAACACATAAAGAACTTATTAAAGAATTAAATAATATTATAAATTTAGCTTTTGCAGCAGAGAAAGATAAATATGTAGATTATTCAAAGTCTAAATGTTTCTGGTATAAAACAAAAAATAATAAGATTATTGTTTCCAAAACTGGTTTAAAATTATCATATTTTTTTTCATTTTCACCTCAAACAAGATGTATTGTCACTTGGATGTAAGGACTACTATTTGGGATTGTGTCTAACACAGGAATGAGGGGAGTTGAGTAGCAAAGTATTTGTTCACATTATTTCTGCATTTTAGTACAGTCAGAGAAGCAGGAAACAGGAAGGGAATTCTAAAATCCAGCAGTCCAAGGGAAGAAAGTATAAGAATTTGCTTTCCAGCATCTTGCGACCTCCATAGTATAGGGATGGGATTTTGCTACTTGTTGGGTTAGTCAGGAGCATGTATGCCGAGGGGGCACACATGCTGTGAGTTCATCAGAGCACATTCCATTAAAGTACTTGTAAAACAAGCACAGGGATGCAACATTGTGGTGATGGAGTAGAGGTTGGGGCTTGGTTGATAGTGAGGGACCTATTAGATCTGAGACTCTTTTTTGGACCCTGTCTAAGTGTGAAAGAATAGTGGCAGATTCTCCAGTCCATGCATACTCTCTGGTGTGAGTAATTTCCTTGTACAGTAGAGGAAACCCACCTTCTTTGCAGCAGCCTTGGCAATGTCATCAATGTATTTGTTGCAATTTATGTTGTCTGTGAATGATAGTCCTAGCAGTTTGAAAGATGTGCTCTCAGGTAGGGTGTTATTTGTCATGGTAGTCAGTCGTTGAGAAGGTTTTCTTGTAGTTGTTAAAGAAAACAAGCTTCATTTTAGTAGAATTAAATGTTACCATCCACTTACACCATATTTCACTACTTACTGAAGGTTGTTTTCTAGAGTTTTTGCTATTGCCTTCGATATCGTGTTGTTTAGATGTACGACCATGTAGGACAATTTGGATTTTTCTAGAGTTTTTGCTATTGCCTTGGATATGTATACATTTCTTTTACCTTCATACTATTATATAGTGTAGTATCATCAACAAATGTATTCATCTGAGACACACAGCATTAATATCGTGTTGTTTAGATGTACGACCATGTAGGACAATTTGGATTTTTCTCTGGTCCAGGAACAATCTGATTATGTTAAGTATTCATCTAGAAATAACATAGGATTTAATCTTTAAGAGAAGCCCTTCATGCCAGATCTTGTCAAAGGCTTTCAATATATCAATATGTTACAACTATAGTTTCCTTCATCTTAACCAGTACATGGTATATGCGTTCAGAGATGGTGGTTAAAATATCTGCAGTAGAACAGGTTTGCCTAAATCCATACTGTTGGTCATAAAGAAGATTAAAAGAACATTTAGAAGATGGCGAACTAGTGCTTGATTGATTAGGAATTCAAAGATTTTAACAAAAAAGGGCAGGAGACGATAATTGAGCAGGTCAGTTCTTTCACCAGAATTCTTGAATACTGGTACAACAGAGGCAATTTTCCAACTATCAGGAAAGAAGATTCGGCTAGACATTTGTTGAAGAGTTTGGAGAGAACAGTGGCTAGCTCTAGAGCATTTTTTAATTAGTATAGCAGGGATGAGATCAGGCCCATACACCTTGGAGGTGTCTAGGTTTTTTATTATATCATCGACATAAGAAGATGTGATTTTCAGATCTACTAATATGGATTCTGTCCACAAGGGAAAATTTGTAAGGGAATGGTTTGAAGGGTCTAAGTTGGAGTTGGAGGTGAACTGTCAGGCAAGCAGATCAGCTTTCTCAGTTACAGTGCAAGTGACCGCATGATTGTTAGCTAGTGGAAGAATTGTTGATTGTCCATTAATCTTCATACTATTATAAATTTTCCAGAAATCACGAGTTCCTATTTTCTGCAATTCAATGTTTTCTGGTCACTTTTGTATGACTCCTCTTGGCTGCAGCTATTTCACTCATACAGTTATTTCTAACTATTATAAATTTTGCCTATTTGTGCTTGATTTGCAGTGAATCAATTCGCAGGATACATACTGCCTTTGCATATATCTGTCTGAGTCCTTATGGCAGAGAGAGGAAGGTGTCCTGCCATGTTAAAGCAGTTAGAGGGCATTGAGGAGTGTAGTTTGGTTTTATTTAATGCTAGGATATCTGGGGAGAAAAGATTCTAAGCCCATGGATATTTGTGTATTCAAGCCACATGAGAGGAGGTGAATTGGTTTCGTTTAGCTTTGTGTCTTGTTTGAACATGTTTTTTGTTTTGGATTTCATTTCATTTGTTTTTATTTTAGTTTGAGGATAGAATGGGTTGGGTGAAGTGGATCTGTTTGAGGTCAAATGTGCACAAACAAGTAAACTATTAACCATGTCTTGTCAAGATAGTTGTGACTTCAAAAAAGTCGACCGGAGATAAGTGCAAGGTCTCTTCCCATGTGCGACGTGGCACTAGAACTATCCCAATACAACTGATGATAGAGCAGCCACTCCATGTGCTACCAAAGAGATTCAAATAATTCATATGCCATGCTGTCTAGAGGTGGTAACACAAAATGAAGATATGAAACATTCACGAATTTGAAACTAAGTCTTTATTGTTTTTCTGAATTCCTTACTTACTACCTGACGAAGGCCAGAGGAATAGTTGGCTGAAACGTCATGAAAAATAACAACCAATAAAGATGAAAACAACAACTAATAAAGATGGGAATAATAGTCCGAAAAAAAATAAATTAATCCTTACTTAACATTGTAAACTTGTTGTTTCATACTTGATGCTTAATTCCTATCTTCTTAATGTCCTGATAACAGTTTTTCATTTTATTTGGAACATTTAACTATCATTTTTCCTTTGACAAACTTGTTCTAAAATATGACACGACCTATACAAGCCATATGCATATCATGCTTTAATGTCTTAAATTAAAATTCTACTTGAAATAAACTAGAAGAAAAAAATTCTGTTCAGTAAGCTTACCCGGCTACTTTGCCGAGACCCCTAAACCCTAGGAAAAGCCAGCAGAGATTCATTCGTCCACATCTCATGCTGTCTAGGCGTGGTAACACAAAATGGGGATGGAACACTCATAAATTTAAAGCTAAGTTTTTTTATTTTTCTGAATTCTTTACTTGTAATTCCTATCTTAATATCCCAATAACATCACTTTATTAAAAAGAATTGTTTTTTTTTTTTTTATTAATTTTGAAATATTGTTGTGTTTTCCTTTCAGCTGTATGCCATGCTCTCTTGGCTGGTAACGTATCAACAGAGCTGAGCTGTCTGATGAACTTACAAGAACACGTGACAATCTCATCTGCCCCAATTATATCATCTCTACTGCACAGGTATTCCTTCCTCTCTCTCTCTCTCTTTCCTTTTTACATTTTGTTTGTGCGAAGACGTGTGGTTCAATAAATAAGAATAAACATTTGTCAATGGTAACTGCATCATTAAGTACAGTTTTAATAAACTGTTACTGTAATCACATAAGGAAATTAATGAAATTCCTCTTTAACAACCCTGGTGTTACCAGATCAGGCTGGTTGAATATACCGGCTTCCTGGCCTAAAGGGTTCTGGATATGACCTTAAACTATATCCAGTGGTGAGGCTCCAGCTTGTGGGCTTTGGGGAGTGTGGAGCCACCCTTTAATTACCATTGCTCCCAGGTCCACTCTGACCCGGAGTGGTAGTACCTGTTAGGGTCCCAACTATGGGTTAAATAGAAACCGACGTGAAAACAACAAATATATTCTATTAAAAAAATTTTTCTTCAAAATCTTTGGATTCGGCATTAAATAATCCGAAAAGGGTTGATATGCCGTAAAACAAAAACAACCAACCAACCAATCCTGGCCTAAAATGTATAAAACATTAATATTATTGTTGTTTTTCTTTTCTCTTTGCAAAACTCAATCATGTTCTGCAAAGTCAAAAGCAAAAACAGCAATTTTTCTCTACAAACCAAACCAAACCAAACCAAACCAAATCAAACCAAACACCATAAATATATTTGAAGATATAAAGAACCTGAAGCATAAAAACTTCTTCCAAAATTACTGGATTCACCATTAAATAACCCAAAAAGAGTTGATATGCCATAAAACAAAACAATGAAACCCCTTCAGCAACACTGCAATAAACACTGACAAATCACAGTATCAATGTTCTCTCTCAGCTGTCAAAAATGTAACTGCCTGCATTTCTCAATTCGTCTTTAAGTAGTTGTTCTCCTCAAAAGCAAATGAATGCCACCAATAAGACACATTTTTTTCCACTCAAAATCGAGTCATCAACATGCTAAACATTCCACATGCTTCAAAAATGATAATCTTTCATTTTCTTCCCTATTCTTATTGTAGATAACATTTAATTTTCCTTTAATTTTTGCGATTTATTTAGTCCATAAGGTTGGATATAAAGAAAGATTGTTTTTTGTTTTTTTTACTTTGTGTTATTATTTGTTTATATCCAGCCCCAAGGACTAAATAAATTGTTTGTTTAATGATATTACCTGTGCAAAACATTGCATAAAAAGAAAACCTAATCACATTGCATATTGATGCAAATAAATTTCCAGTATTAAAAGCATACAAATGTTCATCTTATTTCACTAACTGATGCAGCAAGGAAATATAGTTACATTGTTAGCAAAAAAAATAAGCAAAGATTTATCACAAAAACTTGTAGGATAAGTTATTTGTACAATTTTGACTTTCTCTTGATATTTTGCTTGTTAATTGGTCCAAAATGATGCCCATGTCTAGTGGTCTTTCTTCTGAGGTACATGTTCAAATGCTGCATGAGTCTTATTTTTTACTTTGTGATATTTTTTGTTTATATCCAGCCCTGTATACTAAATAGTTTGTTTAGTAGCATTACTCATGTTAATAGTAGCATCAACAAAAAAAAAGCAGCTTAATACATAATATACGATTGGAAATAAATTTCCAATTTTAAAACATACACTCAACTATGCAAAAAATGGTTATCAAGGTTTCCAATGTAACAATTGTATAATATCAACTTTACAATTCATATTATTTGGATCGTTTAAACTATTCTTCTTGTTATTCACACAATGTTTTCACTGATGTGACCTCTGATCTTCAGATGTATCTTGTTGAACTTGGGAATCTTTTTGTTGAACTTGGGAATCTTTTTGTTGAACTTGGGAATCTTTTTGTTGAACTTGGGAATCTTTTTGTTGAACTTGGGAATCTTTTTGTTGAACTTGGGAATCTTTTTGTTGAACTTGGGAATCTTTTTGTTGAACTTGGGAATCTTTTTGTTGAACTTGGGAATCTTTTTGTTGAACTTGAGAATCTGCACAGAATTTTGAACAGAACCTTTTATTTAATCCTCAGAAGTAGCATGCTTTCTTTTCATCAGCCATAACCAATAGAAGTCTTAAATAATTTGCAGTTGTATTTTTCGTATCACCCACACTGAGGATTGAACCTTCAACCCCCAGAATTTTACATAGTACTTTATTTGTTACACTACAGGTCCACAAGATAAATTCCCAAGTTCGACAAGGCACACCTGAAGAAGGTTGGTGGTTATATCAGCCGAAATGTTGTGTGAATAACACTCAAGATGGAAACAGTAGTCCATAAAATAATCCAAATAATAAAGATTATCAATCTTAATCTCAAAAATGTGTGGAAAAAGAGGATAGTGAATTAAATGAGTTGGTAATTAACTTTTGCCCGGGTAGAGGATATTGGCACAAAGATGAAATAAAACAATTTTAAAAAAAGATAGAGAGAGGGGTGGGATCAAGCTCAAAAACGTGGAGTAATTAGTCTTCCTCGCTAACTATTACACCATAGCGGATAGTGAAATCAATGAGTTGGTAATTAAGTTAAGAGTCATAGGAGTCGTCATGCACGCGCAGAAAGAAACATTGCTTTTAAATCTGGCTGGAGGCCAGTTAAGCTTCCTGCTTTCTGCCGTTTTATTTATTTGTTTCCCCATGAAAGCAAATGTTGGGGAAAACCAGCTCCCCCAAAAAGGGTCACTCTGGCAGTATCCAAACAAATAGTAATTGTCTCGGTATGAAGGATTCTCCCTACATTGACCAAGGACCAATTACAGAACATACTACCCAGGCGAAGGCCGGGAGTTGGTGCCAGCGTTTGATTAGTTTCGCTTTATTTATATGAAAAAAAAAACAAACAAACACTTGAAAGGACAGCACGGAGGGAATTTTTTGAAACTCAATCAAAAAGATAGAGACGATGTCCATTTGCAAATCTGAGATATAATGATCTAGAAAGTATGCAAAACTTCTCTCGGAATCTTACTGAGGTGAGAACCCCCACCGAAAAAGCCTTTTGCAGACATACAAAAATGCGCGTGCCCATTTTGCCCTTTACATATATAAACTAGCAGGAGTACTTGGCATTGTCCGGGTGTTTGTAGGTGTGTGTGTGTGTGTTGGGGGGAGGGTAGATCAAAAAAGAAAAAAAAATTTGGTAAGAAAGTAGACTCGAACCCAATGGGGGGGGGGTTTAGATCAAAACAAAACCCTGTTTAAATATTAAAAAGCACAAAGAAAAACAAAAAAATAGCAAAAAAGTTTTGGAAGGGAGGTAGGCTCGAACCCAAAGCCTTGATCTCTATAGTCTGATGACATATCATGACGCCACGAAGGGAGAGACTTGAGAAAAGTGGAAAATAAGCGTTTAAAAACGAAGGTGGTTTTCTAGGTCAAATCTCACGCCATAGCAGCAGCAGCAGAGAAAACAAATTCACAGCGCGAATTTTGTTGTAAGATAAAAGTGGCTGAAATAAAAGATATTTACGATGTCGTTTCGTAAGTATTAGATATTATGATCTCGGTAGCATATAAAAAGTTATAAGAATGAGCGAGCAAGCTGAGAAGCAGCCAGAAAAAAGCTTTTAGCGGATATACAGAAAAAATGCACACATACACACACACACATTTTGGCTTTTATATATAGAGACTAGCAGGGGTACCTGGCATTGCTCGGGTATTTGTAGGTGTGTGTGTTTGGTGGGGTAAATCAGAACAAAAAGGAAACTTAACAATAGCGATTTAAAAAAAAAAAAAGATGGGGGTTGGTGGCATGTGGGCTCGAACCTTGAGGCCTATAGACTGAGCCTGAACACCTGCGCTACGATGTAAGAGCGATTTAAGTGAGTAAAGTCAAGGAGGTTTGATTAACAGGTCGCCGCTTAATGAGGTCATCGCGGGAGCGTTATGATGACGGGGTAGTTTTTTTGCGTTTGTTTATTTTGTTTCACTGTGAGATTGTTTTTTCATTTGGTGCGGGGCAGTTTGGGCTTCCCCAAGATGATGGGAGGAGGGGGAAACCAGCTCCCCATTGAAAAGGGATTGTCCAAATTGAATAGCAATTGTCTGATATAAGGAAAAAACCGCATTGATCAAAGCTGATTGCTTTTGGACGTTCCTTGCGAATCGCGCCGGGAACAATGTAACAACCTTCATATTAGTTTCGCTTTTATTATACGAAAAAGGCGAATCTACACGCGCCAATCGAAAAATGTTGAATATTTAGCTTTCAAAAGTAACTCGTAGATATTATGATTTCGACGTGATATAAAAAGTTTTAAAAAATCCTTTTGCGGACATACACAAAAGTGAACATACATACCTACACACATTTTCACTTTTATATTTATAGATGAGCCAAAAATGATGCTCAAAGGGTAACTTTTAAATCGGTAAATGAAAACTGAGATTTGTTTGAGCTTCTTTTAAGCCTCATAATCATTTTGATTCTCAACAGCAATGTTCAAAAATATATTTTTATTTATTTATTTTTTTTATTTTTTTCCTCTTGGTATCATGTTTTTATTTGATTGATATAGGTTTCGCCAAAAGTAACTATGTATTTTCATTTGTTTGTAACTTTGTTAATACTTAAGCCTTTGTATTTCATGTGTCACTCAAAAGCAGAAATTGTATATTTTTATGGCATCAATGAACATAAAGAGACAAACCTGAGTTGTCATTGCTCAAGTGCTGTTGAGATTGTATATTTTTTCCATGTTACATTTATAATGCTGAAATAAATTTATATAGTCACTTATGGCAAACCTGATATATAAACTTGTAAATTTGTCATTGCTTTAAATATATTCAGGAAATGTTTTAACCTTGTCTGTTTACATTTTATATTTGCTTGTCTTGAAAGAAAATGTGCAACGAAACCGTGGACGAAAACAATGGCTGGATTTAAAACGCCATTCCAATCACATAAACCGGCAAAATATTCCAGTCATGAATTGGTAAGTTTTTACAAGATTTCAATTCACAATAAGTTCAATAAAAATGAACCTTTTTTATGCAATGCAACAGTTTTTTAATTCTTTTTTGATAAGCTTATCTTCTGTTTTTTTTTTTTTTAATAATAAAATGCATTTTTGGTAATAATGTGGAAAGCTTTAAAATAATCACATTATTTAAATCTTTATTATTATAAAAATCCATCTGAGAATTTCACAATATATATATATATATAAACTGCTAATCAAATTTAACTCGCTTACACATTTAAGCAATCTGAAGAAATATTTTATTTATAAACTAGTAGCAGAAGCACCAGCCCAAATGTGACAACAATACTCCATACATGGGCGAATGTATTATGGTTAAAGTGAAAGTGCAGTATTTCTTTTGATACTATGCTCCATCTGTTTTGTCTTTCGTCAGCAAAGAGAGATCCTTCTAGACTGAGGCAATTTAAATTTTGTCTCAATCAGAAATGTTTCTCTTTTGGGAGCTGGATTTTCTCCACATTAAAACCAACCCTGCATCTAACTCTGCCCTCGTAAGGAGGCTAGTAAATAGAAGCACTGTTTTCAAATATGGCACATGAGAATAAAGCATCTTTTTAGCAGCAGTGTGTTGAATTTAACTTTATATATATATATATATATATATATTTTTCATAAGTTTTTATTTTGGTTTTGATTCAAGCTAATGCACCCAAGTCATATGGATATATATTTTTTTATTTTTGAAATCGTAATTTCATAATATATAAAAATCGATAGAGCATTACCTCTATAATAATACATACAAAATCAACAAGAATTAAAATACCATAATTAAGTGTACTTTACGACCGGGCTTTGCTGGACGTTCGTGCTAGCTTAGATAAATACTTTTACAGTTTTAACAAAAAAGCTACAATAATATCAGAGCGTCTCCATTTACACTGAACCTTTACAGAATGCCAACATCAATATATTACACATGAATTTCCACAGGTCCTGCTAGTTTAGTAGAATTTTAATGAAAAATAAAATGAATTTACAACTTAGAGTCCATGAATTTCAAATGAAATTTGCATCAAATGTAGATTTTTTTCTTTTTATAATATAAAGTTTACATAGAAAGTGGAACATGGGTTTACTTTCAGCAACCTTGTAATTCTCACTTCCCTTATTTTGTCCTTTTGTCCTCAGATTCCATGAGCAATGTTTCTGACAAAAGGGGAAAAATTGCTATTTTCTGGATCAGAATCTATCTCACAATTATTGTTAGCTGGTTTTTAAACTTAAAATAATTTTTTTTTTAGTTAGTTCCTTACATCAAGTGGCTTCATGCCTTGTCTGGAGCGACTTTCATAAAAATAAAAATGATGCATGTCATTTTGAGTTTGTGTACTCTAAATAGTAAATTGATTTTATTTTTTTATTAAAATTCTACTTCATTTTCATATTTTTCACTAATAAGCAAGTATATCCATAAGTTTTCTTATTTTATTTTGAATTGACATATTCCACTTGAGTCTCAACATAAATGTGCACCATACCTTTTTCTCTCTGGAATTAGTCAATATGTGAACGTAGTAAATCTGATTGTTTCATATTATCTGTTTTCTATTTTAGAAGTTTCAACTAATTAATCTGCTGAAAACATTTTTTTTTAATCATTATATTTTCTTACATGTGCATTTTTTTTTTTTTTTAAAGAAGTTATTTTTAGATTTAGGATATTTGTATGAGTATCTGAAGGAATTCAGTATTTAGGGAGTTAGCCCCAAGTCTTAATAAAGATTTTTGAGTCAGTCCTGAGTGAAGGCAGATGATCTGAATAAAAAGGCGCGATTACATGTTTGCTCAAGTTAGATAGACGATACAAAATTTTTAAGTCACAAAAAAATTTCAAAAAGCAAATGACAATAAAGCATACAAATGCAAAATCAGATTAAGTTAGGGTTAGAATTTTAAAACATGACCAAAAAAAGCAATTCTTTGTAAAAAAAAAAATCAAAAAAAAAATCATAATAATAATTAGTTTTCTATTCATTGATATTTTACCTCAGTACTCGGAACTGACTTGGGGTTCTCCGTCAATACTCAGAATGCTCGTCTGCCACGCATGTATATATTTTTAGATATACTTAGAGGTATAAATGGTAAAAAAGGAATAAAAAGTGTGTTAGTAGAGCTGAATATATTTTTTATATTTTACAGCCTCAAAACAATAACTTAGTCTATTTTTTAGCTTTAACCATCTGATGAGATCTCTCGTCTGTGAAAACAATTATCATGGACTAAGTTAATGTTTTGATGTTGTAAAATAAAAAATATTTTTCTGATCAAAAATTTAAGATCATTTAAAAATCTTTAAAAAAGAAACCTTTTTTTACGGATAGATTTTAAACTCTTCCGACTTAAGGTTACTAATACTACAATCTAAAAGGTTATGGAAACAAAAAGCTACATTCCAAAGATTTATTTTAAAAATTTACATTTTTATTAAATTAAGCTTTTTTACACATGATCGAAATTATAAGACCAAGTGTATAAATTGTTAGATTTATGGCAATTCTAATGTTTTTAATTCAGTTAGAGATTAGCAATCACTGTGTTACCATGCCTAAAGCAAGAAAACTAACCGAAGTTGAGCGCTCTCAAATTCTAAGATTCCATAAGCAAGGTTTGTCACAGCGAGCGATAGCAGCTAAGTAAAACATTTTTTAAAAGATTTTCAAGTGATCTTAAATTTTTGATCAGCAGTGTATTTTTACTGTATCACGAGTTGCTTCCCTTGCATTGAGTTAATAAAAGCTCTATTATGAGTTGTCCCTCTTAGATATTTGAAAACAATAGTATGGAGTTGTCTTCCTTTAAAATGACTTAATGTAAATATTATTTTTAAAGCTGAAAAGGTTATAAATATTCTGGAGTAATCTATAAAGAAATCCTCATATCATCATTGTCATTATATTTAACGTCCATTTTACATGCTGTCATGTATTAAGCATTTTGATTATTATTATATTGATATTATATTTGAATATTTATGCTGATGTAAAAGGTATGTAAACCTATCAAGAACAATATGCGGTGGAAATTCATTGTAATTAATGCCGGTCCTAAAAAACTCATATACCTTCCCACTTTCCGATCTCTGATATGGGAAATCTTCACTAGGAGACTACGTTTTCTAAGCAATCCAATATGTTATTTTTTTAAATTTAAAGTCAAAGAGTTTTCCAATTTTAATGAAATTTTTAGTATATATCTAATGAATGATGTAGTTTATATGATGGAAATAAGTTTTAAAATTTAACATTATAACGTATTTAAAAGACAGGAAGTTTGATAAAATTTAATTTTGAGCCAGATTAACACATATGTGCAATTACTATTTTTTTATTTTGCTACTGTTAAAAGCGATTCCATCATTTCTTGTGACATTTTAAACATGTATTATTTAGATTAATCGGATTACTTTTTTTTAAATCTTAGATGTTATTCTCACAATGCTGTGGTTGCTGTAACCTCCAACTTTCCTCAGGCACATCTTACTGAATTCTGGGATCTGTATGAAATTTTGAACAAAACTGTTTATTTAATGCATGTTGATGGCGTTCTCTTGTTTTGTCAGTCATTACTGAGTAGAATCCTTAATTAATTCATAATCATATTCTTAGTATTGCCTGCACTGAGGACTGAACTTTCAACCTTCAGAAGACTGTCACATGAAGGTGATTTTTTTTTTTTTACAAAGAAGTTACCACTTATCAAGGCCCGGAGGCCACTCGAGGATAAGGGTTAATAGGTATACATTAGTCAATGGGATTATAGCGTAGTAATCAAAAGTAATGGAAATTGTGTAAATTGGATTACTTAGGGGGACGGTTCATCAAGAACTTGTTTACGGAAGAGAGTTCCACAGGCGTGCAGTTCTAAGAAAGAAGCTTTGTTCATGGAATCTACATTTAGGTTTAGGCACAGATAAAGAGTGAGGGAAATGATTGATAGTGTTTTCAGCTAGACGAGTGTTTTTCATGAAAGTTTGGCGAGAGGGGACCATAGATTGAAGCTCAGATGAGCACTTGCCATTAAAATAATGATAAAGCAGAGACAGGCTCGCAACGTCTCTTCTGTGAGAAAGAGGTTGCAGAGAAAAGAAAAGGGCATCTCTCACTAAGCTACGAAGTCTATTTTAAATTCTGTCAAGGCAGGATAAGCTTAAGTATTTTTTTGTTTTAGCTTATTTTAATGTGTCTTCCTTACAAATAAATATAATTTAACCTAGTTGAATTTAAAAAAAAACTAATTTAAATATAGATATACAATATATAACTATTATCATATTTATTAATATAACTATATTTACTGCTTTTAGTAACACTCCCGTGGATTCTGACAATTTTTTTTTAGGCCTTACTTAAAAAATATTTTCTCTTCAAGGACGAGGGGGTAGAAACTTGGTTTTAGTAGTGTTTTTAGTAGATTTTTTTTTCACTCTTCACTGAAAAAAAAAATGTTTTCTCACGACAATAAAAGACAATATAATCTTAAAATGACTTTAATTTTGAACATTTTTCATCTTACCTTTTAAGCATCAGCAGGTAAACTAGTACACACACACACACACGCACACACACACACACACACACACACACACACATATATATATATATATATATATATATATATATATATATATATAATTATCAATCCTCATCTAAAAAAATTCCAAAACAATTTTTTTAACATGGGAGAAAAATTAAAAATGTATTAATATCATTGCTGATTTCATCCCTTGTAGGCCACTCAGTCTACCTGTCTGTTCACCTCATCCACCCTTCGCTTTTGTCAGAGCATTCAAAGGTAGATAGCACCAACTCTGGGTGTGATGATTTCTTATTCATAGGGATTTGGGATGTAGATCTTAATCCTTTTTATGATTAACATAATTTTATTTTGCTCTATTTTGTGTTTAACTATATATATTTTTCATTTCCTCTAATTTATATTAATATGTTTTCAAAACTAGCCGATTTTATTAAAGTGGTCTTATCATTTTGATCAGGTGAAAATGTTTGTTTTTTAAAAAATAATTATTAGATCAGGGTTAGGGTTTCGAATGAAGCAGATTTCATTTTTTCCCATCATATTTTCCCTTTTGGCAATGGTTTCAACCATTTGTTTGATTAAAAATTCAATGATATGCGCAAACGCTTACTTTCTTAAGTGGACTTATGATTTTGATTTTTGATCAGGACTGTATATATATATATATATATATATATATATATATATATATATATATATATATATATATATATATATACTATGTTAAAGATATTCAAAAGATAACTAAGGAATTTAACAATGGTGTTAAGAGTGCTCAATAAAAAAGAGCAGGATATATTTTTATTAGTATAAACAAATTTACATGGTTGCAACACTGGACATTGTAATGTTTCAGGCAAATGATCAGTTAAAATCAAAAGCCCTCGTCAAGCGACTTAATAAAAGGTTGCTTTCTACAGAAGAAACTAGTCCTCAAATGTTCAATTTATATATATATATATATATATATATATATATACTAGTCCTCAAATGTTCAATTTATATATGTATGTATATATATATATATATATATATATATATATATAATATCTGATGAGATATTGTGTGTCTGTAGATATGAATAATCGTTATTTGTAAAATTTAAAAAATTAAACTTGAGGAATTAATAATTTATTTAAAATGTTTAATTATAAAGCAAAATGTAATGAATAAATTAAAGTTTGAAAATCCTATTTAAAAAAAATAATTTGCTAAAATGAAGTGGCATACATCTTCGGCTCTTAATGTCTTTTCTTTATTTATAAAATAAATTTTGATCCGATATCAAAATGCTATAAAAGCAAAAATAATTCTAAAGGTTCCCAAGCAACAATTTAGTTATAAAATTAAGTGTGATTTTTTTTCTTTTTTTTTTTTTGCAGGCCAATTTAGCAGAGAAGTATATCACTTTTTGGAAGTTGAACTCTGGACAGGCCGAAGCCTTGAATAATGTCGCTTCAATGCTGGATTCAGGTCAATCTGAAAATTCTCCTATACTTCTGATCCATGGTAAAGTTAAAATAACCTTTATAAAATAATATTTCATTCAGTTCATACAGGTCAAAGATCTGTCCACAAAATGTCTTCTCTACCTTTATGATGGCTTATATAAGCTGAAAACCTGGATAATAGTAAAACAAAATGTGATGAATTTCGGATTTTCTTTCTTTCTTTGTCACAAGAATACGGGAAAAGTTGTTAAAAATAAAACTGGAGTAATGTTTCTTTCAATAATATTTTTTTTGTTTAATATTTGCTGATGCATAGTGTCTCGTTATAGGTGTGAACTGTGGGCTAGGTAGACTAGGTTAGATTTCTGTTGGGTTTACTGCATCATTTTCATTAAAACCTTTTATATAGGTATTTATCTGTATATCATCCCTCCAGTTACTGATTTAATATTAGGTTGAAAGAAAGTTCTTGTGGAATTTTTAATTTTAATTTCAAATGACATATTTTCAAATAAGTTTTTGTCATAATACCTTTACTTTATATATTATTTTAAAGAGCGTTTTTCGCTTTATCTAATTGTTTAAATTGCAATTGTTTTAAAACTATTATTTATTCTTTTCAGAACTCTGAATACAAGATGGAAAAATAGCAAATTTGCACAGTTTTCTTATTTTCAATTCAAGCTAGGCTGAAAAGCTGCTGAAACAGCTTTCGATATCAACAAAGCATTTGGCCCCAAAACCACTACTGAATGCACAGCACAATGGTGGTTTAAGAAATTTCAAGGTGGCGATGAGAGTCTTGAAGATGATGAGTGTAGTGGTCGGCCATCGGATGCTAACAACGATCAATTAACAGCCTTAGTTAAAGCCAGTCCATGCACAACTGTTCGACAACTTGCTTTTGAATTAGATGTAATGTATTCAACGATTTCCAACCACTTGAGAGAGATTAGAAAGGCAAAAAACTTGATAAATGACTTCTTCATAAATTGAACAACAACCCAAAAAACGCTGTTATGAAGTGTTTATGATGAAAAATAGGTTCTTTACGACAACTGGCAATGCTCAGCTCAATGGTTAGATGCTGTCAAAGCTCTATGACACTTCCTGAAGCCAGAGTTGCACCAAAAAGAAAGTCATGCTGACTGTTTGGTGGTCTGCAACGGGTCTCATCCATTACAGTTTTTTAAATGCAAGAAAAACCATTACAACAGAGATGTACTGTTAACAAATGGATGAAATGTATCAGAAACTTCAACAACAGCACCCAGCATTAGTTAACAGAAAAGGCTTCCTTCTCCACGGCAATGCCTGACTGCATGTTGCTAAACCGACTTTGCAGAAGTTGAACAAATTGGGCCATGAAACTCTGCTTCATCTTCCATCTCCAGACCTCTCATCTACCAACTACCACTTTTTCAAGCATTGCAACAACTTTCTGTGTGAGAAATGTAAAAAACCTAAACAATATCAAAAACGCCTTCAGCGATTTCACTGCCACCAGAATGCAAGATTTTTATGTTACTGGCATAAATACACTTGTTTTGCATTGGCAAAAGTGTGTTGATTCTGATGGTACTTATTTTGATCAATAAATTTTTGCTTGAGCCGATATATGTTCATCTGAATTTAAAAATTAAAGACTGCAAAAAATTTCCTGTCAACCTGATAGTATGGTAAACTAGACTCTAAAGCCTTGGTTGAGCAATTAGTCTAGGTAATAGAAACTTCTGAACTAATGCAATTCAGGGTTGTGTAATCCTTGTTTCTCTATAAATTCTTTGCATAGACAGCTTCACAAAAAATATATATTGATTTTTGAGACAGAAAAGATGTCCTTTTTCAATATACAGGGTGACCCCCCCCCCAAAAAAAACGGGCCCCAACTCTAATTAGGCCCTGTTTCTTAGTGTTTTGTCCGAGTGAAATGAAATTTTGGTCATAACTAGTTTATTATATTCAAAACATCACATAAAAACACTAGGGTCTTTGGCCTTTTTTCTCCATTCTACAGCATATGTTCTAGATGGCCTCCATTTAGCTTTTGTTTTTTTGGGGGGTCACCCTGTGTATATATATATATATATATATATATATATATATATATATATATATATACATTCCAGGATCAGTAAAATTAATTCCCTCGAACAGAACAGTTTCGCACCACTTTTATGTCCCTTGATGAAGATTAAAAATAAGATATGCTGCTACTCAACCATAAGTCTACAATCTTTTTTTTCAATTTTGATCAAATCCATTACATGATTTTGATTCTAGAAACTTTAAGGTCTGAGCTTAACAGGCCCTAAGAAGAAACTGAAATCCAGCAGGTCTTGCTTAATTGGTATCTAACAACTATGAATCAAATTTATTTGATGCAAATCTGAAATATTTCAATTTTCAAATGTAAAGTTGTGGTATATCATGGTCCCTAAATGCTCTTTAAAATATAAAAAAAAAAAAACCCCTGAAATTTGAGGAATATTTATTAATTAATGTCTAATACCTGTTGTTGATATTTCACGAAAATCTGAGGTGGCTGAATTTTCACAAATGGCTTCCACATCTTCATTTTATCATAAAACTAAATTTAACTGAATATGACCCACATCATTCACCCTTATGTTCCTAAATTCATAATGATTGATTAATTAGTTTAGGAGTGAATCCTAAACATATAAATATGACAATTGCTTTGTTTTGACACACACTAACCATCTCAATGTAGTTGTGTGAATTGTCAGTGATACTCAAACTATGTATGTTGGCATGCAAGTGATTCTTCAGGGCAAACAGTTTACTTGCACGGTTGGACGCATATGTGATAAAATCGTGTTAAAACAGGGTTCACTGAATTTGTTTGTAGAATAGTCTGTCTGTTTATCTATATTCAAATGCTTCTGTACTTCAGCTGATGTCTTGCGTATCCTTAAACAGACCACACAAGTGTCTTTCAGCCAAGGTGAGGGGTTTCTGCTTATTTTGTCTGCAGCATACAATTTTTTTGTAGTTGATGTAAGCAGTTTTCAAGAAGAGTATCCGATCACAAGCTACACATTTCCAATTGTTTACTTTATTAGGTAAAACCAGCACATTAACTTTCCTAAAATTTCTCTTGAACTCACCATGTTCGATTCTTTTCTTTAAAAAAATTTCTAACTAGCTTTCTCTATATGAGCCGATATTTCACTAGTGTTTTCCAGATCTGAACAGGTATCTTGAAGGCTTAAAGATTGCCTTTCATGTAATCCTTGAAATGCCGTTTTGAACCATGCTGAGGGCATTTTCCAGCTGCTTAGATAGCCTCACATCCTTCATCCAAACAACATGACCGTCCCAGTGTAACTGTTCCCTCATAACATCACTTCAGTGATTAAACATTCAGCTATTTTGAGTATGTCAATGTCAGGTGTCAGTGACTGCCACTTTACATTCAGAATTCACCTGAGGACTTTCTGATGGAATCTCTCAAGTTGCTTCAAGTGCTGACGCTGTGTTATCCAGCACTCTGATGAATAAAGTTTACAAGAATGTACACAGATTGAATAAACACTAATCTTGGTTTTGACAGAGATTCTACGACCATAATTGCTTTTCTAGTGTTCCAAATGATGTGTTAACTTTTTGAATGTGAATGCGTATCTCCGCATCCAAGAAGTTATCTCTGGAGACTGTGTTAACCAATTATGCAAATGTGTCGACAACATCTAGCCCTTTTTCCTTCACATAGATATTTAGTTCATTGTATTGAGCATCAGATACAGTGTTGTGTAATGGGGTACCAATATCATACTGTGATATGTACTTGTTGTAATGAAGGTTCATCATGATGTGTGTACGTGTCACTAAATGTCTATGGTGATTCTTCACTATCTGATCCCTAAGTTATGCTGTTGCAGTCTATTTATGTCCCAATGCTATTATCGTCTAAATGTTCATATGCGGGTGTGTGTGTGATAGATGCATTTTCCGACATACCTTATTTTCATGCGTCTTTGATCTTGGTCCACTTGGAACTCATCTTGTTCTTGAACGGGAGGCTGGAACCTGTTTGAACGAATATTCATTCACTTCAAAGAACACTGATAGTATTTTATATAGCTTTTATTCACTTTCCAGGTGTCGATCACAGAAAAATGAAAAGTGAATATCTTTGCTTGAGTGGTTAATTCTAGGTCTCCAATCTAAGACACGTCAGCTCCCTCCCCGGTGAAGAGGAGGGGGGGCGACCTGTTAAACCATCTGCTCTGCTCAATGTCCAAATTCAACTCCAATTATTCTTGGCCCTGTCGGTGGGGCATTAGAATACACTGACTGCCCCCTGCAGAGGGTAAAAGCCCCTCAATGGGGGTCCTGGATATGACCTTAAACTATATCCAGTGGTGAGGCCCCAGCTTGTGGGCTTTGGGGAGTGTGGAGCCACCCTTTAATTACCATTGCTCCCAGGTCCACTCTGACTCAGAGTGGTAGTATCTGTTAGGGTTCCAACTATGGGTTAAATAGAAACTGACTTGAAAACAACAAATATATTCTATTAAAAATTGTTTCTTCAAAACCTTTGGAGTAGGCATTAAATAACCCAAAAAGGATTGATATGCCGTAAAACAAAAACAACCAACCAACCAACCAATTATTCTTCTCAGCTAATTAGAACCATGTAACAGACACATACTTCCGTCAGCTGATCAGTTTCCGGTAAACTTGTCTATGATATGATTTTATTATATTTTGACAGCTTTTTATTAACATTCTTCACATTCATCTCTTGTTTATCTTTCCAATTAGATAAATAGATCAAGAGATATTGATAATACATATAGATAGATAGGTCGACAGACAGATAAATAACTTACAAATACTTTCTTGTGTTCGACCTACTACATAACAACAGGGGTTAACATCACTTTTGGATTTTTGATGCTGATATTTAAGCCAAATGCATGACATGCTGCTGAAAAACAATTCGTTATATCTTGCATATTTTGTTCTGAATAAGATACAAAATCAGCATCATCACCATCTATCTATATAAAAGCCAAGTACGTCCAAGGATGGAATACTGCTGCCATATCTGGGCAGGAGTTGCTAAAAACAGCCTATCCTGCCTTGGCAGAGTACAAAATACACTTCGTGGCTTAGTGGGGGATGCCCTTTTCTCTACTCTGCAACCTCTCTCCCACAGAAGAGACGTTGCGAGCCTATCCTTGTTTTATCGTTATTTCCATGGCAGGTGCTCATCTGAACTCCAATCTCTGGTCCCTCCTCGCCAATCTTTCATGAAAAACACCCGTCTAGCTGAATCTACTGTGAAAAATTTACCCCACTCTTTATCTGTTCCTAGATCAAAACGTGGATTCCATGAACAAAGCTTCTTTCTTAGAACTGTACACCTGTGGAACACTGTTCCGTCTGCCTGCTTCCCACCTGACTACAACTTGGATGTCTTCAAGTCCAACGTTAACAAATTCCTAATGAACTGCCCCCTTAAGTAAACACTTCATCAAATCTCCACACTAGCGTAATGTACTTGCAATAACCCTTATCCCTGAGTGGCTTCCGGGCCTTGATAAGTGGTGACCACTGTGTAAAAAAAAAACAAAAAAAAAACATGTTGTAGTTCCCAAATGAAGCTTCCAAATGTTTGTGACTTGATGTTAAACCTTCTTAGATTGAATAATTTGCCAGTGGTCCTAAAGTGGATGAAAACATCTTTATCGCAGTGTTTAAAAGCCTATGCAAGAAGCATTGCAAAGTAAATGGCAAATACAGTTGAAATTTCCCTTTGTTTTATGTCATTATCAACGACAAACTCCCCAGATAATTGCCCGTTGAATGCAACATGAGCCTTCATGTTTCTATACAGTACTTGAAACATCTTAATAAAAGTAGAAGGACATCCAATCCTCCCAACAATTACCCACTTGGCTTCTCTGTTCATAGTAAAAAAAAAAAACACCTTTGTAAAGTCCACATATATCTGATAAAGTGGTTCCTGTTGTTCAATACACTTTTTTTCCAACTGCTTTACAGTGAATATCATATCCACAGTTCCTCTACCTCCAGGGAAACCACATTGCACCTCAGGAACAACTAATAGACAGATGTTTTCAATGAGCTTTTCTAACAAGATTCTTACCAGCACCTTCCCCTCACAATTCAAGAAGTGTTATCTCACAATGGTGATCACAATCAGACTTTGTCTCTCTACTTTTGAGACACTAATTGGCGATTTATATGCAATCTTGTGGTACTTTGTAATTCACAGAACAGAGCATCATGTCCTTTTATGAGACTATTCAAAGTACCATTGCAACTATACCAGTTGAGGAGAGGCTGATTGTTCTTGGAGAATTCAATGCACAAGTTGGTCAAGAACATGACACATGAGATGCATTCATTTGCTACGTTATCATCAAGGTTAACAGTAATGGTTTACTTCTGCTACATCTCTGTTCAGAATTTAACCATGTCTCCAATACATTCTTCCATCAAAAGTGTAAACATAAAGTCACATGGACACACTCTTGTTCAAAGCATGGGCACATGATCGATTTTATACTAACTTGTAAAAGTGACATGAGGCACTTCTACACTATTGGGACAGGATTTTGTAGTCAATAAATGGAGTTTTCAGATAAAAAAGCGATGGTTTCAACTGAGTTTTTTGTCAATTCTAATAAGTTACAATGGTAGCTTCCAAATTATGCAGTTGCCTGAATTTTACTAAATTATTAAAAAAAAACAACTGCATGGTAGCAGGTGAAAAATTGCGGCTATCTTGTTTAAATCCAAGCAAAAAATTAACTTCCTTTTTGAACTCTCCTGTGGGTTATGATCGTTTTCATCAAATTCTATTTTTTATCTTCTTTAATAAATAATTTTCTACCTTATCGATTTTCATATTTTTTTGATATAATCATCTTAAAAAGATGAGGAATACGTAGATACCATTGTTTTCACGTGAAATCCAGTATTACAATTTCCAAAATTTCGTCCCAATAGTGTAGAAGCGCCTAATATGTGAAATGTGCCTGTCTTACTAAGTGCTGATTGTAACATTGATCATAATTTTGCAAGAAAGTTCAAATAGCAAGAGTCAAGGTTCCGAAATGTACTTGTTATCACCAAACTGAAAGATCCTGTAATTTGCATTATTAAATGATTAAAGTATGATTAAGTTTGATGATACATGGGAAGCTTTTAAAGATCAGATATATAGTTCTGGAGTAGAGATCCTCTGCCTGGAGAAGTCTATATGCAGGGACTGGTTTTATGACAATCAATACATAAAGGATCTCTTGGAAACTAAAAATGGTCTTCTATGAAACACTGTTGAATGGTGATCTCAAAAACAGAATAGGTGTTGAAGGAGCACAAGATGGTTCTGCAGAGGAAGCTTAGGAGAATGAAGAATAAGTGGTGATCTAATATATCTGCAGAGGTTCAATCTGCTTACAACAAGAAAGGCCTCCTTAAGAAGGTCTTTGACCCAAAGTCTGCCTCTTTTTGTACCTCTACTACAAAGATAAGTCAACTCTTATCAAAGATCTGGATAAAATTAGATAGCTATGGAGGGAGCACTTTACTGATTTGTTTTTAAACCCATCATTTGTTCATGAAAATGTCATCAGCAGTTTACCTCAACTCAATATTCTTCATTACATAAATGAGTTATCCTCAGTTGATGAGGTGGCCTCAGCCATGAAAAAGAAAAAGGGTTAAGGTAGGGAAGTCACCAATCTGTATTCCCATAGAGTTGCTCCAACACCAACGTAGGCATGTAGTCAGTGTATTATATATGTTGATTAATTGCAAATTAGAAAATTGAAACTTTTCAGGGTGTCAGAATTGGCATCGGAATCCAAAAATTTTAACCTAATTTCCGGTTGCAAAAACGATTAATTATTTTTGCTGTTGTTTAAAATTTAATTTTCTCTTGTTAGTTCTAATGATAAATATTCATTGTTTTAAACTGCCAATAAAAGTAAAAATCTATGTAACATAATAATGAATTTATGTAAAAATGGCACCAGGAGATATGTCATGATAAAAATAATACAAGTGGATGAATAGAAAAAATTACACAAGTGGAAAATATAGATGAAAATCTCAATGAGTTTATCGCATCATTATTTTCAGTCAATTTTGAGAAAATAATTGGAGAAGAAAATAATTCTAATTTACCCTTCCATTCCTCACATGTGTCATATCGGGCTGGTTGCCTGGACCAAACTCACTCTCCCTCCACAGGTCTCTATCTTACATGGCCTTAAAAAGGTCTTCGAGTTGTAAGCCAGTGTCTTTTGTCAATAATTTTGTATACATTTTGACAGGTTATCTTGCTTTAACAGTTCTGTGTTTAGGATCCCACAATATCACATCACTGACAGCCTCATCTTTTCTACTGTAGCAATGTCCGGCATATTACGTTCTTCCTTCTATTATTACTGAAGAGATCCTCGGCAGCTGATTGTACAGACGGCTGATGATTGAGTGTGTTTTCCAGTTTAAGTTTAACACTGCCCGGAACATTATAGTGCAAGTTCCATCTAACTTACTTTCAAGTTTTTTACTGAGAGTTCATGCTGGTGAACCATAAAGCAGCACCGTCTCCACTACAGCTCTAAAAAAGTTTTTCTTGATCTGTTCCAAGAGGGCAGATTTCCATATAACTTTCAGCCAATTAAGTGCACTCCAAGCCTTGGCTAATCTGACATGGACATCATTTTAAGTGGATGCGATGTGGTTGCTGAAATATTCAAAGTCATTTACTTGCTTAAGTGGTGTTCTGTCTAGTGTTTCAATTGGGTCGGTTTGGTGGGAGGACATATTGAACCTACACATGTACTTTTATCATAATATATACACACATTGTGATTTTTATGTAAATCCATAAATTAAAATAAAAAAAAAATATATCATTAAATATTTAAAAATTTGAAAACAATTGTAATTGCATCGGGGAAAATATTGGAATTGTCCTATCACTATGATGTATATATGTTTTATCGTGATTGTTTGCATTTCATCAGATGTCTTTTTTTTCCTTTCTGCTTTTCTGTTGAGATTTGAAAGATTATATTTAAACAATCGAATCTTATTATAAATACCTCTGTTTTTAAGATGAATATAAAACCTAATGAAAACTGACTAAATATATTTGATATAAATAATGACTAGAAAATCTTTTTATTCAGTTGATATGTTGTTTTGTTAAAATTTCTACTTTCTTCAGATATGTAAAAAACCAAGAGAAACAGTTGTTAAGATAACATTTTTCTTCTTTTTTTTATCCAGACAAAGTATTGATTTTAACAAAACATCATTCAACTAAATAATGTCTACTTCATATAAATGGAGTTTTTTGTTAATTATTTATGTTATACTGCTGCATATGTTTCACCTTTTCTTCTTTTATATACCTTATATACATATATATATATATATCAATATATATAAGTTGTTTTTTGAAGGCTTCATAATGCAAGAATGTACAGTCATTGTAAGCAGACAAATAATAAACAATTCAATGATATTCTTTATTTACCTGATTGATTTGTTTTTTTCTTTCCCTTTTTTTCAACTGTAGACGATGTTTATCCCAAAGGTCCTTTCGAGTGCATCACTCTCTAAACATATATCCACTCTCTAAGCTGTCAACTGTTGACAGCTTAGAGAGTGGATATATATTGACAATGAGTGATGTGCTCGAAAGGACCTTTGGGATAAATACCATCTACAGTTGGGAAAAAAAAGAAAAAGGAAAGAAAAAAAAAAACAAATCAATCAGTTAAATAAAGAATATTATTGAATTTATTATTTGTCTGCTTACAACGACTTTACATTCCTGCATTGTAAGCCTTCAAAAACACCTTTTATCCATAAAACAATGCTTCAAGCAAACCACGACATACTTCTTATATATATATATATATATATATATATATATATATATATATATATATATATATATATATATATATATATATATATATACCTAACTTTATTAACTAATAAATAAATAATAACACCATAATAGGAATTGATCAACTTAGTAAAATAGCACAAAGGTTTAAATTTTAATGAATCGAGTTACCTCCCTTTCAACGTCAAAATAACTAATAACCGTGAATTAAAATTGATTGTAACGAAGGAAAAAAGAAAAAGAAAAAAAATTTTAAATCCAAAATCTGAAAATGCAAACTGAGCTAGCATTGAATAAAAAGTAACACTAACCATCTTCTCATTCTAGAATAAATTTTTAAAAAACAACCACTTTTTGAAATTACACAAATAAGTATGCAGATATAATTGTAAATCGTCAGTATAATCGCTAGATACAAAACTAACACAGAACCAAAACAATTATTTTTATCAAGAAAATCATATTTATGATAAATGATGAGAAACAATATTGTGATGCCATCTTGAAAACAGTCTGAAGAAATAAGCGAGAGAACTCCAAATAATTCAAACTTGCAAGATTTTAGAAACCCATTCTTAACTTGGGGAAGTGAGGGATTGGAAAAACTCAAATTCACTTAAAAATGGTTTTCTTTATAAAAATAAAACTATTTGATCAATTTATGCGGCTTTTAGTCTACAATATTTTCTTTCAGTCACGGGTATGGATATTATACAGATTTTTATTTATTTTGTTTTTTTTTTATATGAGGAATGCTAGAAAAACACCAAAAATCTCACTTGGCTTTATATATAAGAAAGATTGGAATTTATATACACTTGTTTGTATCTGTCAGTCTAGAACATGATGAGGTTGTGCCTGTAGAAGGGATTGAACACTGTCTTCTGTGACTGAATAAACCTATTTTCAATCTACATTTTCAGTTGCATGCATCGATGCATCCTATTGGTGGTTTGTTGAACTGTGTTGCCTGGCATTCCTAAATAGTCTTTTGGGCTCCGCCCGTTCTGCAATGGACCTTTTGCTAGTGATCAGACCATTGGTTATCGTTTGTCTCCAGATACACTTAATATACACTCATACAATACATACATATATATATATATATATATATATATATATATATATATATATATACATGTATAGAAATAGAAACAACATGTGTTAATGGATACTTTTTTGTATTGTTTTCTTTTTACAAATTTTTGCAGGTGTATTTGGATCTGGTAAAAGTTTTTTATTGGCAATCATTGTCCTATACCTTTTGGATGTGATTGAAGCCCATGAAACAATGAAGTCATCAACAAACAGCATGAACGATGAGAAAATCCTGATATCTTCCACTACAAATGTTGCAGTCGATCGAATCCTCCTCTAGTAAGAAAAATTACTGAGTCTTAAGTTAGAAGTCTCAAAATATTTTTAACTAGCAGGCCCTGTAATCAGCGTTGCCCAGGGGGAATTTAAAAAAATGCTAACTAAAAATATTAAGTATTCTTATATGTATATATATGTTTAAAATTAATTTATTTCTGTTTTGGGGTGTTTTCATGTACATGTAAACACCCCAAAATATAATTTATGATTCTTATTTTTGTACTAATTCTGATTTAAGTCTCGTAAATGAATGAAATTGTATTCTTTTGTATAAAGTAATCAGTAGGGATTTTTAATGCTTGCCATAGAATCGATGAGGTAGCTAAATTCATTCTATAATCTTATGGAAGTGAAAAAATCCGGTAGATAGTATTTTGATTTGTTCAGGCTACTTTAGCAGTCACCATATAGTAAGTGTGTCTGTGTTTGGAAACATATGAATGGAATTTTTGAATATGGGCAAGGGTAATTTTTTGTAACCTTTTTTAAAAGTCTTCTAGAATCAAATTAAAGGATGCCAATGTAATAGGATGATATGGCAAAACAGTTTGTTTTCATGCTATTTGTATGCAAAGTCAGCTATATTGGTGCAAGCTGAGGTGTTTGTTTTTGTGATAATCTGCTATTCCTAAAACTAAGTGCATGCAATCATAATATATATGGGGACAAAAATGGATGGTCACATTCAATGCTGTCAAGACTAAACTTGTTTCCTTCAATAATTACAAGAAACCTTCTCTACCGCCAATAGCAATGGCCAAAAGCTCTGAAAGTACATCTTTTAAACTCCTCGGCCTAACATTCATAGGAAACATGAGTTGGAACAATTACATTGAGAGCATTGCCAGGACCACTGTGAAGAAGGTAGGTTCTCTCTACCATGCTAGAAAGCTACTAATGCTTGAAAGTATCCTGTACCTCTATAAGGCCACCATTCGCCCATGTATGGAGTATTGTTGTCATATTTGGACTGGTGCATCTGCTACTGGTCTCTCGCTCCTAGACAAGGTTCAAAAGATAGTCGCCAACCTGATAGGTCCTGAACTGTCATCTAAGCTTCAGCCTCTGTCCCATCGACGAAATGTAGCATTCCTCTGCCTGTTCTACAAGTACTTTAACGGTGAATGCTTTGATGAACTGCAAGCACCTGTACCCCCTCGTTGTAAATACCCCTGACATACCCGACAAGCAGCTAAATCCCACCTATTCACAGTAGAGATCCCTAGATGTAAGAGAGCCTTCTACTCCAGTAGTTTCTTACTCAGAACTGCTAGACTTTGGAATTCCCTTCCGGGTCCCTGCTTCCCCAACTGTACTGACATGCAGAAGTTCAAGTGTAACATGAACTGACATCTTGCTGCCCAACTCCCTACATAGTACCCCTGTAGCTTATGTCCCTGATAGTAACCCCCTACACACCAGTGGCAATGTGCCTTGTATGGGGTGAAAATGTAATTTAAAAAAAATATATATTTATATATACTAAACTAGTTATTCCAATAAACAATTAAGAATAAGGGAGCATTTATTAAATTAGTCTGTAACCTTAATGTATTATGTATAAAATAGTAATATGTTGAAAGGTGAATAATAAACCGGCTACATACAAAGAGGTTAACCAAAAAAGAAAAGGAAGTGGTGAGTTTGGGTTACGGAAGAAGAGAGATTGGAATAAAAGCCTTTGCTACTCTCTCAGTGGGCTTACGTATTTGAGAGAGTACGCCCAACAAAAAATAATTGAGGATTATAAAACAGAGACAAAATGTATGCATTGTGGGCTATGAATATGCTGTAAGTGGTGAACGCAAAAGTTGTGCATAGGAAGTCTTTACTTATAATTCCATAATGTCAAAAGTGGTAGAGGAAAAGGCTTTTTCAGTTTATTATACACTAGCAGAAGGTGCCCGGTCCTGCCAGGTTATAAAATATACTTAAATATATTTTAATTCATGCAGATTTTCATATTTATTATTACGGAGCCAATTTTTTATTGATTATTATATTGTGCCCAATATATAGTAGTGATTTCAAAAGTAAAACAAAAACAAAATTATTTGGGTGCCATCAGCTAGAATCAAAATCAAAACATTTAGTCCTCCAGCCATGTCCTCTACAGATATAGCTATTGAGAGATAGGTAAGAAAGATTTAATATTAAACGACTTGAAGAAATGAATTGAATTTGGGCATGTGCAGAAAGAAATAAGAGATATGTCGTCAAGTTGAAATGAACATTTTGCATTTCAACTTCTGTACTTCATCCATCCAAACAAAGATTTTACTCATTATAAATAATCCTTGGTTTGTGATTTACTGTATTCTGTTAATTTCAGTGTAATGTGGCCAATAGTTTATTGGTTAAATATTTACACAAAGACACCACACATACATCTACTGCTTTATTTATATAGATAAAGATTATTGACCTTTTTATGTAATCATTACCTTTAAACGATTTTTAAGAAACTGTAAATCATTAATTTGATTTGTTTACTTTATGAGATATCAAATTCTTTGTAGATTTTTTATACTGAAATGCAATATCTTTATAATTTTCTTTTTTTTTTTTTACTCTTATTCATTCATATGCATATTGTCACTTGGACATATGGGGCTACTATTTCAGACAATGTCTACAGTGGTACTATGAAAGGAATTGAGAAGCAAGATGTGTGTTCGCATTACATTTAAATTGCAACATGTTGGTACACTCAGAAAAGCAGGAAACAGGGAAGAATTCTAAAGTCTAACAGTTCAAATGAAGAAATTATCAGAATAAAAGACTTTTCAGCATCTAAAGACTTAGGGTGAAAGGTTTTTTTTAGTTAGTTGGAAGAATTTACATGGGGAAGGTACAAGTGCTACTATTTTAGCAGAGCACATTCCATTAAAGTACTTGTAAAACAAGCATAGGGATGCAACATTGCAGTGATGGGACAGGTGTTAGAGCTTGATTGATTGTGCGAGACCTATTAAATTGGAACCTTTTTTTTTTAACCCTGTCTAAGAGGGATAGACTTGTGGTAGATGTACCAACCCAAATGTGACAGCAATACTACATGCATAAGTGAATGATGGCCTTGTAGAAATACAGAATACTAGCAGATGCTAGTATTTTTCTAGCACAGTAAAGGAAACCAATCTTCTTTGCAGCAGTTTTGTCAATGTCTTAAATGTATTTGCTTCAATTGATATTGTCTGTGAATGTTAATCTGATGATAAATGATAATTTGAATGCAAACTTCAAAGTACCCGCTACCGAAATGTTACAGATGGAATTGCTAATAAAATTCATAATCTTTTATGCTATTCATATTTAATACCAGTAAACTTCAGTTTATGCCTGACTTGTTCTGTAGAGGGCCATCATAGCCCAAATCAGACGAGTCCCAAGACAGGAATATACCTTCCAAGTCTATGCCGCTTGCCCATTTTTTCTTGTATCTGTATATTAACTACAGTCAGCCATCAATGGATGGGAGGATAGCTCGCATTACAAATTGATTTTTTTTTTTAATTTATGGTAATTTATCAACTTGAGTGAACAGAGCTGTGTAAAGAAAACTTAAAACCGTTTGAATTATGCAAATGCAGTGGTTCAAAAGTTATAAGAATTTAAAATGTCAAAATTTGCATTTTTCATTGAACATATTTTTCTTTAATAATCCTTTTTAAAAAAATGATTAAAATATATTCTATTTATTTAGTTTTATTAAATCGGTAAATATAAGTGAGTATAACTGAAAAATATAATTTACCTATATTCATCTTTTATTTTTAAATTCAGTTAATTATTTAGCAGTTATTAAATAAATATTTAGATATATATACACATGCGTGTATATATATATTTTAAATATATATATATATATATATATATATATATATTTAGATATATATACACGTGCGTATATATATTTTAAATATATATATATATATATATATTTAGATATATATACACATGTGTGCATATATATATTACTTTGAAAAAGGAAAAAAGAAATGAAGCCAACAGTGGATAAAGGAACAAAGCATTTACTTCTTTTGAACTATAAATATTACGTTCTGAAACAGATCAGAAATAAACTATTGTCTGTATGTTAAGTTTTTTGTTATTCTTTATACTTATAGGTACATACTAAATGAATGTATGTATAAGTGCGGAATATATCCATATTCCCATACTAGAAGGAACTAAAGGAAGATACAAGTTTGTGTGGTATATTAAAAGTGAAAACATGTGCATGTGATACAAAAGGATGGTCTATCTTAAGAGAGATCAATAACTGATCGCCAAATAATGTCTGGTGCTACCAGCTCAGGCTGTCTAAAAATATTGGTTTCCTGTCCTAAAATTCACCAAACATTGATGTTATTATTTTTCCTTTACCATTGTAAAACTCAATCATGTTCTGTAAAGTCAAAAACAAAAACAATATTATATGCAATTGTATTTCATTATTAAAAAAATTATTTGGATAACAATCCAAGTACCCTGAAAGCTGATTTCTCGGAATAAAGTGGTTTGAAAAATGCCAATAAATTGGCACCTTAGTTACAAAGCGTTAATATTTTTTTTTATTTTTACAATTTACATGACAATTATATTTTGAGAAAACTTCATTTTTGTCTTGATTTTAGTTTACTGGAATTTGGCTGCAGTGAATTCATCCGTGTTGGCAGTGTAAAGAAAATTGCAAAACCGATTTTGCCATTAAGGTAATTTTATTTATTTGAGGTGCTTGTACTGTATAGTTAGATATTTAAAAAAAATGCATTTTAAGTAAAAACACTATTATGTCATTACGCATCATGTCGAAATTAGTAAAAATTCCCAAAATTATAAAAAGATAATTGAGTAGAAAAATAATTGCAAGCAAAAAAAAAAACAAAACAATTGTCAAATAATGCAGTTTTAACAGTTTTATCTATTCTGTACAACAAACTGACTTATCTCACTTTTTGATCTTTTGGCTAGGAACAAAGTGTAGTATCTGTTCTGATATTATACTTCACCTTTTCTGTCCTCGATCAGTAGAGGAGAAATCCTTCTAGACTGAGGCAATTTTAATTTTTGTTCCTATCTAGAATCCCCCTTTTTTGGGAGCTGGATTTTTCCCACATTAAAAGCCAACCTTGTGTCTAACTCTGCCCTTGTGGGGGAGACAAGTAAATAGAAACAGTATTCTTTTGTAAAAGTATAGTTCTAGAAGATCTATTCTACCATTTTTCAAACAAAGTAGTGCCACTTTAATATGGGGGCTACTATCTGGGTCATAATTTGTAGGGATACAATGTAAGGAGTTGAGCAGCAATATGACTGTTTACATTACACTTGAACTTCTGCGTGTCAGTATACATTACATGTAATTATGTGGTAGTGTTTTTACTGAAAATGTATTCATTTAAATTTTTTAGATGTCCAATAAATAATGCACAAGCACTGAATTAGGTATAAAAGAATTGAAATATAAAATTCTTGCATCTCAGATTAGTTTATTGCTGAATTGCAGTGTCTGTTGTGACTAATATAATTATCAAAAAATCGCAAAGAAAACATAAAACCACTTACTGTAAGGGATTGTTAAGAAGAATAATCGACGAAAGGAATGAAATATCTAGTACTTATTTCGTTTACAAACCAATCTCTGGCAACTTTACATCAGATTACGTAAGCGGCCAGAAGATGCTGAAGCGATTATCCAATCAGCTGTCTGAAGACAATTTGCAATTTGCTGTGTCATCTTCCAGCTGCTTATGAAACCTGCCAGATGTTGACGCAACGGTGCAGGAGATTGAATCGCAAACTAGATAGGTACCAATTATCTGTAAACATGAAAAAGTTCAGGTCATAAGAAGGATATAAACAATGAGAGTTCTAAAGTCTGACGGCTCATGGTAAAAAGCTATGACCCGTGAAAAAATCTTTGTAGTAGAATTACAACAGCATTTGAATGAATGCTCTTTCAGTTTCGGGTTGGTTGAGATGGCACAGAGTATTCTAGAACTAAAATAGAAAATTCGTCAGAGCACTTCCTATCATAGTAATGATAAAAAAGGCAGTCAACATCATGTCACTGTGACAAGTGTTGCGCAGTTGAAACAAGATGATTAGAAACTTGATCAAAGAGATTTCAGTGACATATGGGAGGTCATAACAGCATATACTAATGTATGTTTCTCCATCTTTTCTGTACACTAGTTCAATCTAATAATACTAAACTATGACAATGTTTCTCTTCATTCCTTCTCACACCTTCATCTCAACAGGAACTTTCCTGCAGACTGCAACATAGTCATCTCCAAGTCAAATGCCAACAAATAATTGTTAAACAATTCTCTTAAGTAATTAAATTTTATTTTCAATCCTCTCATAGTATTTTTCATGATATAACTGACAACCTTAGTAATTCTTTTTCTTGAGTGGTTTTTGGCCTTGGTAACCTATGACTCATTAGTATCAAAAAAAGTATAGGAGAGATGAGCTAAAGGAAACTTTATATGCTATTTCAGCCATGTGTAACTATGTAAGAATACTGAATGGCTGTGTCGGTTATTGAAATAATGTTGTGAGACATAGAATGAATATATGAAAATGAATTTGGATGAAAAATCTTAGGTATAGATCAACAATAATATTTATTAATATATTTACAACTGAATGTAACTCTTCCCAAAATGTCTTTGAGGATGCAAGCGAGAAAAGGTTAAGAGTTATTTCCCTTTATTTTACAAAAATGTTTTCCATATTTATTTTTCTAGGTGAATCTGTTTTCATCTAACAGGTACATCATGGAATAACACTATTGTAAAGGGGGGGGGGAGTTAGAATTCTGATAAGGTACTTGTACAGTTTAACCAAGACATTAAAAACTGAAAATATCGAAAAAAGTTTAAATTATATGTATCCGTTATGGATTGAAGTTCTCCCGAAAAAAATTTCACTTAATTTCATCAAGTAGTTTTTTTTTTTTTTTTTTTTTTTACAGCGAAAAACAATTTGTTATGATACGGAGCAAAATGTTTCGATTTTTAGGAAGAAAAGCTAGTATTAAAGATGAGGAGGGAGTGTCGGCACTTTACATTGAGTTATCTCCCCGTGACATGTTAAAAAATTCCAAGATGTCTTATCTTCAATGCGCGTTTATAAAAATGTGTTTTTCTACTGTAAAAAAAAAAATACTCAAACAAATCAAGTGAAATTTTTTTTCTTCGGAGATCTTCAATCCAAAACGGATGCGTACAATATAACCTTTTTTCGATATTTTCATTTTTTAATGTCTTGATTGAACTGTAAAAGTGCCTCTGATACTTTTAAGATTTTTCAAAGATGTTGCAGAGTGTTCGTTTTGTGCTGCATTTCTTGATCATTATTCTTGGATGTATCTAGACCTCTGCATCAGAAATTATAACATTATTTAAAACTAGATATACAAACATTTGAAGTAAAATTTGTAAGTTAAGAAGTCAAAACAATGCACAATTATTTTTTAAATAAACATTCATTTTTAAATTTATTTAAAAATGTAAAAAAAATAAACTCAGTTTCGACAATATGCATCTTCATCAGGCATGGAATAAAAAATTCTGCAATGTATTTGCTGTTTAACTTATAAAATACAATTCATGTTTACACTGAGGTAAAAAAAAACATCTTATTAATTTTACGTGAGCCATGTGCGATCCTCTTGATATCAACATTTCAAAAAAAAATCACCGTTTATGACCACAAGGACTTTGATTTTCTAGTAACACCGTGTCTATCTATCTATTAGTGATGGGACGATTCTGATATTTTTCCCAACTTCGATACAATTACTGATTCCGATTCTATATAAATCTCTAAGTATTTAGTTATAGACTTGTTATTTTTACCTGCTTACCGTAAAAACACATGTTAAAAGTGCTGATATTTTCATACACATAAAAACACACTTGGTAGGGGTGATCTATCGATCTTAGTTTTACTAGTTGTTTAAATATTTACTATTTTGTCATTATTGCCAGCAATTATAGATTTTGCTTTAAACAGAATCAAATAAAAAAATAATTAAAAGAAATAGGCTCAAATTTTTCCAATTCCGATATTTCGAATGTTGATTTTTCCGATGCCGATTCGGATTAATTGTCCCAATACTACTATCTATCTATCGCCATAGTCTGGTTGATTATAGAGGGCACCTCTGCAGAAACTCTCACCAGCCCTCTTTTTTTTTTTACACGGTGGTCACTACATATCAAGGCCCAGAAGCCACTCAGGGATAAGGGTTATTGCAAGTACAGTACATTAGTGTGGAGATTTAATGAAATGTTTACTTAAGAGGGTGGTTCATTAGGAATTTGTTAACGTTGGACTTAAAGACATCCAAGTTACAGGTGGGAAGCAGGCAGACGGAACAGAGTTCCACAGGCGTGCCGTTCTAAGAAAGAAGCTTTGTTCATGGAATCTACGTTTTGATTTAGGCACAGATAAAGAGTGGGGGAAATTTTTCACAGTGCTAGACGGGTGTTTTTCGTGAAGGATTGGCGAGGGGGGACCGGAGATTGGAGTTCAGACGAGCACCTGCCATGGAAATAATAATAAAACAAGGATAGGCTCGCAACGTCTCTTCTGTGGGAGAGAGGTTGCAGGGTAGAGAAAAGGGCATCCCCCACTAAGCCACGAAGTCTATTTTGTACTCTGTCAAGGCAGAATATGCTGTTTTTAGCAGCGCCTGCCCAGATATGGCAGCAGTATTCCATCCTTGGACGTACTTGGCTTTTATATAGATAGAGAATTGCATCAGTAGTGAGATATCTTCTGGAGCGGTAGAGGGATCCCACCATCTTTCCAGCGACCTTGGCAACAGACTTGATGTACGTGTTCCATTTCAGATCAGGAGTAAAGGACAAACCCAGAAGCTTGTCAAAACATGGGGCTTCTCCTAGACGAGAGCCATCCATTTCAATTGATGCCAGATGGGGATCAGAGCGTTGATGATGTAAAGATAGGAGTATGGTTTTAGATTTATTAAAGGTAACTAGCCATGTCTTCCCCCACTGAACCACACGCTCAAGATCAGAGGAGAGAGAATCAGAAAGAACTTTATCATTTACAGCCTTTGATGTGTTGTCGTAGATGGTCATGTCATCAACATAGATGTCAACGAATGATTTAAGTATGTGTTTAGGGAGATCATTGATGTAGATCAGGAAGAGAGTTGGGTCCAGGATTGACCCTTGAGGGGCTCCAGCATTAATACTGCAGGCCTCTGATTTTTGTCCATCAACCACTACTCTTATGAGCCTATCGGAGAGAAATGATTTAATGATTGAGAAAACATTTCCAGTTATACCATAGCTGGAAATCTTGTGAAGTAGGCCCTTATGCCATACCTTGTCGAAGGCCTTTTATATGTCAAGAGCAATTGCCCTAGAAAGGAAGGCTTTGCCAAGAGATTCACCAATCCTGTGAGATATAACCATTAGCACATCTGCATTAGATCTTGCAGAATGGAAACCATATTGTATGTCACTAAGAAGGTAATTTCTGCTGAGGTGGTTGACTATTTCTCTATTTAATATGGATTCCAGCAACTTACTCATCACACACAGGATACTTAGTGGTCTGTACTGAGAGGAAGATGACTTATTACCTGAATTCTTAAATACAGGGCATACTGATGAGGTTTTCCAGGGAGTCGGAAAGCACTTCTCCTTAAGGCAACGCTTGAACAGTTTCGTAAGTATGGGAGCAAGTTCTGGTTGAAGCTTTTTTAACACTATAATTTGGATGCCATCAGGGCCAGTTGCTTTACTGGAATTAAGGTTCTTGATTAGCTTGGCTACCTCATGCACAGATATTTGTGTGTTACCTAGCGTGTTCTGTGTTATAGGAGGAAATATGGGGAGTTGATGGCCTTCGTCGCATAGGATAGAATTAGCTGCAAAGTTCTTTGCAAATAGTCTGGCCTTGTCTGATGCTGACGAGATGACCTCTGGTCCATTGATAATGGTTGGAATAGAATGCACACTTCTGTTCAGGATCCTATTTGTTATTTCCCAAAACTGGTGGGAACCAAGCCGCTGATCAGCTACTTTGGATTTAACAGACTGGGCGTATAGCTCTCTTGCATTTTTTATTACTCTTTTACAGTGGTTGCTGGCGTTCCCGAAAGCAGCTTTAGTCTCAGTGCATCTATTACATTGGTAGTTATGGGAAAAGTGATTTCTGTGCGTGATAGCAGCAGCACATTCTGGGGAGAACCATGGCTGGCTGTAAGGTTTTTGTTGGAATTTTTTAGATGGTATGAATTGGTCTATGCCTACAATTAACCATTTGGTCAGATCTGATACTATAGAGGACACATCCTTTTTAAACATAGAATGCAGAGGTAAATCAGATATGAATGTGCGGTATACAGTACGGTGGAGCGGTACGTCTGGGGACTTATTACAATTCATTTTTATCTTAACTGATACGACGGAGTGGTCGGAGGATCCTAGAGGAGAATGAATGGAACATGAACATAGCTCAGGGGAAGTTGAGAGAAAAAGGTCTAGGAGGCTTGCATATTGACCAGTAGTATCGGGCACACGGGTGGGTTTGCGAACAATCTGAGTAAGGTCATAAGCAATGGCAAAATCATGACAGAACCTCCCCTCATCGTCTGTCTTATTTGAATGGGTCAGCCATTCCACGTTATGGACATTGAAGTCACCACCATCTGTCCAGTCCTATTGTGATGGTCCTGCTCAGCCTCCATCCATTCCTTGATGTTATCTTCCCATCTCTTCCTCTGTCCTCCACACCTTCTTTCTCTTCTTACTGTCCCCTGCTTTTATTGTTTTAGCAAATCCTGTTGATCTTGTTACATACCACTGTAATTTGCGTTTTACAGTGGCTTAAAGATTTCCATAGGGCTCACAAGTTTGCTTTATGCAGTTGGTTACTTTCTTATTTGTAATATGTTCTTTGTAGGAAATACCAACTATTTTGCATAAAAAAAGGGTACAAGCAGTTGAGATGAGGTACTGCTGCAAAATACTCAGTATTTTATACCATGTCATGAGAAAGAAAAAGAAGAAAAAAATATTAACTGATTCCGTGTCTAATAAAGATGTATATATCGTCAAAACTGAATTTTTTTTTAAATTTTGATTATAGTCAGCTAACATACTTCCTAACTTCTGGGATGGCTGCTACCGGAAACGGTGACAAGGCAAATCAGTTCCTTCGTTTTTTTTCTTTTACGCTTATATCTTCCCTGTGCAGGTACTCTTTATTTCGATCATTCTTTTTTATTTAATAATCATTGAAACGTTTTTTCAGTCTTATATTTATTAAAATTATTAGAATTAGTTTTATTTTTTTAAAGAATTATTAGAAAACTTTTGAAACTATTTCGGGATTATTATGTATTGAATAGATTTTTTATGATGTTTGAAATGTTGTTATTTTAATTTCTGTAATTTAATTTGTTATTTTGAATTTTATTTTTATACTTTTATAAACATACATTTATTATATAAATTCAAATAAAAAAACCTATTTTTAAAATTAAAAAAAAAATATTTGTATAATTTCATAAATATATTTCTTATAAAATTTCAAATAAAATAAAAACTTTTATCTTTTTAATTTTATTAAAAGTGCAAATAAAAACTGTGTTACTTTTATCTGTATAATTGTGTTACTTTTTATTGTATATTTTTCAATAATGTCCTTTTCTTATATTTTATTTCAATAAATCGCTTCACAATAAAAATACTGAAGAACAATAAAAGTAAAGGAATTAATTTGCCTTGTCACCCCTTCTGGTAGCAGCCACACTGAAAGTTAGGTAGTACTTTAGCTGACTATAACTTTAATTTTTAAATAAATTAATGCCTATTTTTCTTTTAATGCTGCACTGTATTGGTTTATTAACTTACAGATTCTAATTCAAATCATACAACAACACATACACAGTGGGAAAACTATATCTAATACAAGCATTTGTGTTTTTGTTCTGTTAATTGCAGCATCTTTTATCATATTTCTCAAAATCTTAACATATACATGCTATTTGTGTTGAAAAACTCTCTACATAGAATGAAAAAATTATTTGTATTCAATACTAAGAAAATAACTTGATATTATTTTAAGTTTATCATTGTTGTCTTGTTTCAAACTCATAGGAATTTTTTTTTATGTTTCTCTTTTATGACAGTTCAGAGAAAGACTGATTGGATTTATCCTTTCCTCCTACTTTTTCCTTGTGTCCTTAAAAATAGGCATTTCAACTTCCAAGTCTCCTTGTCATGTAAAATGCACTTCAAACTGTATGTCAATATCCTGTTTTCAAAATCAATATAATCTAATTTAATTCCTGTTTTCATATATTTGTCAGTTAGTCTAGCACAAGGTCGCCACCTGAAGGTAAAGGTCATCCATGAAGTCCATTGTCCTCCTTCTTGCTCTGTATTTGGTTGGCACAATCATGTTAGTGGGCAGTTGAGATTTGGGTAATAACAATCAAAGTTGACCTGTCAGTATTTTCACAAATACTAACAGGTTCACAAGCAGTTGACTATAGGATTGGGATTGGCTAGCCATATCATATGATTTACCTCAAAATGGATGAAAGTGGGCTGTGATACTCAGATGCGATTAACTTGTTTGGTTCAATGTGATAAGGAGGATAACTAAATAATTAAAACCTGACAGATTTAAGTAGTAGTGCCTGTGGATTCCCATTAATCTTTTAAAAAAAGGTTTTCTTTATAAAAATGAAACTACTTGATCAATTTACATGATTTTTGGAATATGTTTTTCATTTCATCATGGGTACATACATCATACAAATTTGTCTTTATTTTTTGTTTTTTTTTGATATGGAGGAATTCCAGACAAGAACCTTTTATACTTATGATAACTTCTAAATATATTTATATTCAACTGATTTTAATTTGTCTTTCGATTGTTTATTTTTCTCTTATACAAAAAAAAAATCTGTTTGTATTTCTAGTGTTCATGCTTCGATTGCTGACAATAATGATTTGAAAGATCTGCAGGAAATGATGAGAGATGAAAATCTATCCAAAATGGAGAAACAGTAAGTTTAATCAGATCAACCAAACTTGTCATCTATTACACTTTTGCACTTTCATCTCATGATTGAGTGATCATCTCTAACAATTTCTTTCTTTTTTTTTTTTTTATTGTAAATGTGGACAATTTTTTTCTTATTGAATTCATCTTATTATCAATCATAGTATTTAAGTACATTGTTTTATTAATTTTGGACAAGCAACATAAGTTGAAACAAATACATTAAGTGTAACATCTTCGTTACATATCAACACTAGGGATCCACATTTTGTATGCAGACAGTCGCAAAGAAATAAAGACAAGGAAAAGAATTTAACTCACTTTTTTTTTCTGTTGAAATAACAGACATTTATGTACAGGTACATCCAGTATAATGCCTTGTCTCTTGTTCAAAAGTCTTCTCATATTCCAATGTGCTTAACAAGACTCTGCTGTATCGAACATGTGGTACTCTGTCTTTCTCCAGCCATGTATAGGACACATCTTTCCCTACCGCTCTTGGGTTACGTGTGTAACACATACATTTTTGTCCTTCTCAAGCCTGTTTTTCTTTTTGTTTGATAATCTTTTTTCTTTCCTTCTTCCGGTTCCTCACTGTGACATCTAAATTTAATAATTATCCATTGTTTTATTAAAATCTAGTTGGAACTATGCGCGGGCAAATAAGAAAATCCAGGAAACTCATGCTCTCTGAGCTGGATAGAAATGTTTTTACTTAATTTTTTACTTTGATATAAACATTAATTGGCAATGACACATATTTACTTATCCAAACCAGTTCCTGTTTTAAAAGTTGTAGGAAGTAGGAAATGTTGTTAGTTAATTTGAAGACCCCCCACCGAATCATGTTGCCTGCTTTTTTGTTTGTTTGTTTTGCCCTTGTTTTGCACCAAAAACTCTTATTATTTTTAATTTTATCACACACAAGAATTATTTCTTTAATTAAAAATTTTCAAAATAAGTTTGATTTTAAATTTCACTATTTCACTTCATTTTCGCACATTTTTTTATAAAATTAATTCTTTGTCTTAAATTGTATTTTAGTTCTGAAATAAAATGTTTATTTATTTTTTAAAGTTATAAAAATTGAACTTTAATTCGATGTTGTAATTGTGGATGGCTATTGCTTTTTCTGTTTTTGTTTTTATTGCACACAAAATTATTTCTTTGATTTAAAATCTTAATAAAAATGGTTAATCTTTAAGTGTAAAAAGATGTCTTGATTTTTCTTACAATCCCGAAAATGTATAGCAAAAGTAAAATATTATTTTTCCATATAAGAATTTTTAAAACTGATTTAAAGAAATGTTTATTTACATTGTTCTCTTTCGGTGGAGGAGAAATCCTTCACGACTGAGACAATTTTTATTTTTGTACCTTTTCTCCACGTTAAAAAACGACCCTGGTGTCTAACTGTCCCGTGGGGAGGCATAGTAAATAGGTACATAAACATTTTAACAAAAATAATGAATATTGAACATAATATTAGGACAGTTTCCAAATTGAGTAAAAGTCTTCAAATTCGCTAACACCGTTCAGATTCTATAACTTTCAAAATAGAAACTGGATCGAATGAGTAAATATGCCGCATCAACAATTAATTATTAGTTTTCTATAAGTATTAAATTTATGTATAACTCTCAAATTATTTCATAACTATGAAAGAACATCCCTGCAGCAATGTACTTATGTACAAGTGAGGAAATTCGTATTTTTTGGATTCTTATATGTCTTATATTTCTTTTATTTTCATTAATCAAATAAATTGCTATTATTTTGATATGTGTGATGTTTTTCTTAAAAAGTTCCTTTAAATGTCCCCCTCCCCCATTTCATCTATTCTGTATGACAAACTGGCTTATCTCCCTTATTTCAGTTCAATTACAGCATTTCAAATTAGAAAATGGCGGATCTAGAATAGCTATGTTTTTTTGTAAAATATAATTCTAGCAGATCTTCTAGTTGATCATTTTATTAATATCAACATGACACATAAATAAATGTTAATGTTTTTACTTGAAATGCATTATTTTGATGCATTAGGTATTCACTTATAATGCACAAGCGCCATATTAATGTATGCATTTTCTTCTACAAAACTAAAATAATTAGTGAGCCACTTTTTAAGTGATCTATTTTGGTTGTAACTGGTTCTTTTGTTGGGCTCATTTTATATTTAGCGGCAAAGAATATCTTCTGAAGGAGTATTTGCACGAAAAGGTGCTAATAGTTAAACAGAACTTTCTCAAGCTCCAACTATACAGGTATTGCTTTAAAGTAAGAAGATTACCATTCCTCCCAAACATATTGAGATAAAAATCTAATATATAAAAAGCTATCTGTCTGTCTGTCTGTGTCCATATTTTCAAACTCTATCTCCTCCGAAACTAAAAGATGCAGAGCTGTGCTAGGGGCTTCAAATGATTGGATTTTTTACGTGCCATTCTTTTATGGGTGCTTAGCTGGTTAAAATAGTTTTTAATGGGTCAAAAATGGGTCAAAATTGAAAAAATTGTTATACATTTTGTACATTCATCTTAGTTTATTTTTAATTTTTAATTAGTTTGTATGCATGCCACGTTGGGTACAATGGTAACGTCACTAGATTTGAATGCTACAGTTTTGGTTTCGATTCTAATTGATGGCACCTAAATACTTTCTTTTTACTTTTTAAATCACAACTCTATAATAAGATATATGAAATCTGGATGAAATAAAATATCATATTTAAGCATATTTTACGCCCAGGCAAAGCCCACCCAACCCCACCACCACCTAGTCAAAAATAATTATACACGATTTTTATTTAACTAGCAAAAGTACCCGTCGTTGACTGGGTTCAAAAACAGCCTGCAGAAAATGGACTCTGATTTATGAAAGTATGATAGGTTATGAAAAGAAAGGGTTGTAAAGAGATAGCTTCGAATTTGGGGGTATCAAAACCAAAGCAAAATATGATGAAAGTAAAAATAAAATAGATAAACCCCATAATTTATTATACCATACCTGTTCACACTGAAACACTATTCTTTGGATCTATATTAAAAAACCTTGTTAAACTTTGTGACATATTTCCATTCTATGGAGGTCAGGTGCAAACGAACACCCCATAATTTTATTATACCATATTTCTTCAAACTGAAACATAATTATCAAAGTATACTTACGCAGATAGATATGAAAAGTCTTTATTAAAGTTTGTGCCTATTTCCATTCTATGGAGGCCAGGCGCGAATGCAGACCCCACAATTTTATTATACCATCCCTATTAAAATTAAGACATACTTATCAAAGTATTCTTTTTTTTATTTTTAAATTTTTTATTTCCATACTTTGTGGACCAGATGCGAACGCAGACCCCACAATTTTAATGAACCACCGTTCGGCCAGATCAAACATACCCATTCCTGTGTCTCGATACATCTTCTATCATTATATGTAATCAGTTTTTTAAAATAGTCAACCATATAGGAGCCTATTCGTGACTAGACACACACACACACACACACACACACATTCAGCTTTATATTATAGATTATGACTAGCAAGACGACCTGGCATTGTCCAGGGCAATATAAAACTACATAGAAGTTAAATAATGTGTTTAACATCTTTATATTAAAATGTTTCTCTTTTTCTCTCTTTCCATCTGTTTATTGATTTTTCTCTCTTTCCTTCTCTCCCATTTTTCCATCCTTCTCCTTAACCATTTCTTTATCCTGTTCAAGCAAAATAATGGCTTGATAAGTGTTATTTGAACACTATCTGTCACGAACAATGGGCATGAGCTGGTATGGTAACACAAATGATGCTGAATGCTCAAGTTCCTATTTACTTACCTCCCCACGAGGGCGGAGTTAGATACAAGGTCAGTTTTTAATGTGGGGAAAATCCAGCTACCCAAAAAGGGGCATTCTGGATAGGAACAAAAATAAAAATTGTCTCAGTCATGAAGGATTTCTCTTCCACTGACCGCGAACAGAAAAGATGAAGTGTAGCATCAGAGCAGATACTACACTGTAATCTTAGCCTGAATGCTCAAGTTGCCAAATTTGTGAGTTATCATGGAAAACATAAAAAAAGTCCACTCGTTCTCGCTGATCATCAATTAAAGTTGCATGAGATAGGAGAGGAGGTTGAAGACATTACTATTTTGCATGTAAATTTATCAATAAGAAAGCTGTGTTCAAAGTGCGTGCTATGTGTACTTACAATCGATCAAAAATAATGTATTTATTGCGGACTATTATCCTCATCTTTCTTAGTTGTTGTTTGATGATGTTTCGACCAACTATTCCTCTGGCCTTCATCAGGTGGTAATCGTGATGGAATAGGAAATCCAAATCTCCTAACTGCATTCTCAGCAATCACTGCCATCCATAGTTTTGTCTTCTCACCATGTTTTTGGCCAAGTAAGCCTTTGGCCGGCTTTGGGTAGGATTGAAACTGCTATCTCAGACAATTCTCACCTGGAATCGTAGAGATTCAACGTCTCTATCCACTGCACCACGGACCCCAAAACAACAACTAAGAAAGATGAGGATAATAGTCCACAATAAATAAATTACTAAATAATACCCATCTCAATAATGAATTCCAATTAAATAATATATGCAAAAATAATGTGTTGACAATTTAAAGTGCTATTTTTAACCGTCACAATGCAACATAAAGAAGTTTACACGTTAATATGTGACATGCATCCCCTGGTTATTTTTAATTAATTACTTTATTCCATTTACTATGTAGAAAATAATTTCTTCCTCCGGTACTTGTACAGTTTAATCAAGACATTAAAAAATGAAAATATCGAAGAAAGGTTATATTGTACATATCTGTTTTGGACTGAAGATCTCAAAAAAAAAAAAAATTCATTTAATTTGATCGAGTAGTTTTTTTTTTACAGCGGAAAAGCACGTTTTTATGAGAGCACGTTGAAGTCAGCCATTATGGAAATTTTTAACATCCCACGGGGAGATAACTCTATGTAAAGCGCCGACACTCCCTCCCCATCTTTATTACTAGCTTTTCTTCCTAAAAATCGAACATTTTGCTCAGTATCATAACAAATTGTTTTTCGCTGTAAAAAAAAAAAAAAACTACTTGATGAAATTAAGTGAAAATTTTTTTCGGAGAACTTCGTTCCATAACGGATATGTACAATATAACCTTTTTTTTTTTTTTTGGATATCTTCATTTTTTAATGAATTGATTAAACTGTACAAGTACCCTTCATCCTTAGCAATTAGTATGTATTGACTTATTGACTAAAAAATGGTGGTTGTAGGTTATTTATTATTAATCAATTAATTTACTTATCTTTTTATTTTATTTTTTACTCTCTCTTTGGCTTGAGGAGTTATTAATAGTGATCATATCTACAGGGGACTATGTGAGGAGTTGAACTGTTACATTTAAACTTCTGCATGTTAGTACAGTCATGGAAGCAAGAAACAGGGAGGGAATTCCAAGTCTAGCAGTCTGTGGGAAGAAACTACTAGAATAGAAAGCTAAGAACCTCAGCAGTGAAAGAGTGGGATATTATTGGTTGTCAAGTTAGTCAAGAGTATGTACGTTCATCACAGCATATTCCATTAAAGTAATTGTAAAATAGGCACAGGACTATGTCGATAGGACAGGGGTTGAACCTTGACCGATAGCATGGGACATATTAGATTGGAGACTCGTTTTTGGACCCTATCTAAAAGGGAGAAATTAAAGATAAATGCCCCAGCCCAGATGTGTCAACAATACTCCATCCATGGGCGAATAGTGGCTTTGTAGAGATATAGGATGTTAATAATTCATTAGCATATTAGAGGGAGATCACCTTCTTTGCAGCAGTGTCCACAACGTATTTGTTCCCATTCATGTTGCCTTTGAATATTAAGCTGAGGAGTTTGACAATGTACTATTATATAAAGGGCAGATGCCTGTGGTTGTGTCCAACTAAAAGTAAAGCTGACATTCTTTTTTAGCATCATCTCAGACAGAATATGAGTACACTCTTTAATCCTTATCATCGAGTAGCCTCTGGGCCTTGATAAGTAGTGACTCTTTTTTAAAAAAAAGAAAAAAAGAAAAAGAAGGTTACTAAGTTTAAAGTTATGAAAGTGAGAGAATCATTGTATGTCATTTTCCTTTCTTTTATCTACCTAAAACTAAATGAAACTTTCATGTGCAAAGTTTCCAAAGAGCTACCTGTCTGTGAAACACAATACTGTGGAGCCACTTCCGAGCTAACTACAACATAGTCATTTCAAGTATAATGTTAACAAATTCTTATTGAGCTATCCTCTTAAATAATCAAATTCTACCCAGTTTCAACCATTGCTACTTCTCCTCAATGTTGTCTCACCATCCACTAGACAAACTAAATAACCTTTATCCTTGAATGTTTTTGGGCCTGGACAAATGATGAATTGTTAGCATATTAAAAAAAAAAAACTTATTTGAAATAGAATCTGCTAGCAATAACTTGTATGATGAAAGCTAGTGGTTATTGCCCCCATGCTGGTCGCAATGTCCTGAACTAGCAAAATAATACTCATTTTTAACCAACATTTCTCTCCTCGAATTAGAACAAAAATAATTCCCTTATCTTAAGTGTTTTTTTCTTTATATAATCAAGTGTTCTTTTCCTTTCTAAATTTAGACTCATTTTTCTTATTTTTAAAATAATAACAGATATGTTTAATTTTAGTAATTTTGTATGCATACAGTGTGGAAAACTTATGGATAAACATGACATCGACACAAGTGCTTGTCTTGTTCAATGAATTTCTTTATCTTTTTGCGAAACGCATTGATTGTTTCTGTTTCTCTCGCTGTTAATAAATAAAAGTTATACTGCAAAAAAAAAAAAAAAAAAATGAAAGTTATTTTATTTTCTTTGAAATGTTTGAACAAAAATAACATTTTTGCTTTCAAATTTTTCCTTATTCGGTTTCCATTCCCGGTCACTCCTTTTTTTTCTGGTTTTACTTTTGGGAAATTCCATGTTTTTCTAATTTTTATTTTTGAAATATGTATCATAAAGAAATTGCAACAATTAGCCTATAATTATTGAAGCTTGCAACAGCATTTAGTTTTTATTACATCTTAAGAAAAAGCAAATATCTTCAATAAAAATACATTGCTTTGATCTTTGGAGTTCATCTCTTCCATTTTATCCTTCCTATTTTTACTCTAGCAATAATCTCCAACTTTCAATGCCGTCTTGTTTGTTAGTTTATTAGAAAAAAAAAGGCTAATTTTTCAGTTACATTCATGCATTTATAGGTAGATTTTTTTTTTTTTTTACATGGAGGTCACCACTTGGCCCGGAAGCCACTCGGGGATAAGGGTTATTGCGTGTACAGTAATCAATGAGATAGTATCGTAGTAATCATTAGTATTGGATAATTGATAGGGTGCCTTACTTAAGAAAGTGGTTTGTCAGGAATTTGTTTATGTTGGACTTGAAGACATCCAAGTTGTAGTCAAGTGGGAAACAGGCAAACGGAAGAGAGTTCCACAGTCGTGCACTTCTAAGAAAGAAGCTCTGCTCATGGAATCTACGTTTGGATTTAGGCACAGATAAAGAGTGGGGAAAATTAATGACAGTAGTTTCAGCTAGACAGGTGTTTTTCGTGAAAGATTGGCGAGGGGGGACCAGAGATTGGAGCTCAGACGAGCACTTGCCATGGAAATAACGATAAAACAATCATGTAATCAATAAAAAGGACTCATTCGGTTGACATTGGTACCTTGATAATGTAAACAGAAGTTTGTTTATATTTATGTGATTATTGAAAATGTAATCATGTGATTATAATTTAAGTAAAATTAACCACGTTGTTTAACAAATAAAAAAAATAATGCAAGATGAAGTTTTAAAATGATTAAATGTGTTTTATTATATAATTTAAAATTAAGAACATTGAACAATAAAAATAAAATTTGGGCTTAATTTTACAGTAGATATTGTTCTTGGAAAGAAATAATGAAAGATGAAGTTTTAAAATGATTAAATGTATTTTATTTTATAATTTAAAATTAAAACATTGAACAATAAAAATAAAATTTTGGTTTAATTTTACAGTAGATAAACTTCTGTTTGCATTAAGCGAGACACCGACGTTGACCGAATGAGTCCCTTTTAGTGATTACATTTGATGATATTTGTATAACTAAACAGAAATTCTGCCCATTTATTTATTAAAATATTTTACAACATTTCAGCAATAGTAATTTATTATGTTTTGGAAAATATTTTTTTTAAATCAAATGATTTATAGCTAATAGTCCAACACATTCAAGGGAAGGCATTTAAAGTTTAAAAAATATATAATAAATAACCCACATAACAACATGGGAAACTTAAACAATAAAAATTAAGTGTGATTGTGATTGCATAATTAATATACCTCTCCACGAGAGCAAATCTTTAAAGTGAAATTCATCAAGAAACAAAAAAGACAATTTAGATCTTAGTAAGATAGATAAGCATCAGATAAGAATTGGACTATGAAATGCTGAACGATAACTTTTACTAATCCTCATATTAGAGTTGCAAGGGTTAAACTACTGACCATCACGAACCAAGAGAACTGCAGAGTATGTTGATAGTTTCATTCTAACATTTTTTTATTTTTTTATTTTTTAATTACATTTTCACCCCAAACAAGGCACATTGCCACTTTGGTGTAGGGGGCTACTATCAGGGGCAACAACTACTGGGGTACTATGTAGGGATTTGGGCAGCAAGATGTTGGTTCACGTTGCACTTGAACTTCTGCATGTCAGTACAGTTAGGGAAGCAGTGACCTGGAATGGAATTCCAAAGTCTAGCGGTTCTGAGGAAGAAACTACTGGAGTAGAAAGATCTTTTACGTCTAGGGATCTCTACAGTGTGGGGGTGGGATTTTGCAGCTTGTCGGGTCTGTCGAGGATGTTCACGTCGTGGAGGCACAAGTGCTTGCAGTTCATCAGAGCATTCACCATTAAAATACTTGTAGAATAGGCAGAGAGATGCAACGTTTCGTCGATGGGGCAGAGGCTGAAGCTTAGATGCCAGTTTATGGCCTATCAGATTTGTGACTCTCTTTTGAACCTTGTCAAGGAGCGAGAGACTAGTAGCCGATGCACCAGCCCAAATATGACAGCAATACTCCATACATGGGCGAATGGTTGCCTTATAGAGGTTTAAAACAACTTTATTGAATCGCCTTTGTTAACATGTTAATAAAAGAGGAATGAAAGAGAATGATGTTAGTAAAGGAATACACCCATGAGTATGGCCAAAAAGAATAGGTAAGAGAGCCCACATGTTGTTAAATAAACATCCCATCAGTAGGGAAGAGAGAAGCGTTCATATACGAAGGATGGAATCAATGTCCTGTTTGTAAATGAAAGAAAGGGTTCATATGAGAATTTACATACACAAATTTTAGTGGTGTTCATTTTTTTTGTTCTAATTTTTCAGCTTGAAAAATATCAAAAGAATTTGGAGTGCTAACTACTCTAAAAGGCAAGAATGGCTGGGAAATAGGGGATTGGGGAGTCATTTTATATTAAATTTATATGCAAAATTGATTCTCCTCTATTCTAGTTTCTAAATTATTTTTGTTATTATTTTATTTATTTTTTTTTTTTTGCTTTTTTCCACTAAGGATATTAAGGATATCCCCATGTAATCAGCTAAAAAAATGTAGAATCTTATTTAGTATTTTAAATTGTTGGCTCGAAACTCATTTATTACTACGATTGAAATTCGAAAGTATATTTCAAAACTAGTATTTCTTGAAGGAATCACTATTTTATTAAAGAACTACAAACTACACTAATTGTGAGCAAAAAAGTTGTGTTTTATTTACTTACTAGCATTTCAGCCCGGCGTTGCCCGGGTGTTTGGAGATGTATGTTAAGCAAAAAAAAAAAAAAAAGCGGTCAATTTTTTTAACTTTGACCCCTATTATGACCCCTTAACATTTATTTTTTGGAGTCAAATCAAGTTAAGTTAGATCCATGTCCAAGGAACCTATATCTAAAATTTCAAGTGTTTAGACCAAAAATTGTCGGAGGAGTTTGGTAGAGTTCTCCAAGGTCAAATCGTTGAACTTTGACACCTTAACAGACAAATTTCTGACCGAAAACTGATCAGAAAGATTTTCCAAAATCTCAGTACCCTGTATATGAAATTTCGAGTCTGTAGACTTAAAATTGACAGAGTTATTGCATAGGGAAATGTACACACACAGACACATTCACTTTTATATATATATATATATATTTTTTTTTTTTTCAGAATAAACCTGCAGATGTAGTTTAAAAATCTAGTCAATTTTTATTAGCAGTTGCCACTACTATTACTATTGCTGCTGACTAATAGCATTATATTATGAGTGAAAAAATATCAAAAGAATTTGGAGTGCTATTTACTCTAAAAGGCAAGAATGGGGATCATTTTATATTAAATTTATATGCGAAACTGATCCCCCTCTATTCTAGATTCTAAATTATTTTTTGTTGTTATATTTCATTTTTATTTTTTTCCACCAAGGGTATTAAGAATATCCCCATGTAATCGCTTAAAAAATGTAGAATCTTATTTAGTATTTTAAATTGTTGGCTAGAAACTCATTTATTACTATAACTGAAATTCGAAAGTTGAGTATATTTCAAAACTAGTATTTCTTGAAGGAATCACTATTTTATTAAAACACTATAAACTACATTAATTTTAAGAAAAAAAAAGTTGTGTTTTATTTATTTATTTATTTTTTTTTTTCAGAATAAACCTGTAGATGTAGTTTAAAAATCTGGTCAATTTTTATTAGCAACTGCCACTACTACTACTGCTGACTAATAGCATTATATTATGAGTGATAATTGGATCAAACAGTCAAATTGCTTACTTTCACTTAAAAAGAAAAGGTACCTGCTGTCGCTTTTCTTAATCAGATAGGGCATGTTTTAAAAACATATTACTCTATTAGAAAAAAAAAAAAATGAATTGTTTAATTAAGTTTAGTTTTTGAAAGTTATCTTGATAATGAATTTCAAAATTTAGGAGAAATACTTAAAAAAGAAAAAATATCCACAGTTAGTAGAAGTTCAATAAACTCATTTCTTATTCTTTTTAGTAAAGTAATTAATTTTACTTTTTCAAATCTCTCTGGCATTAATCTTTTACTGTATTTATTAATTGCTGTCCCAATGTAAATATTACATTCAAATTTCCATGTCTAGACCCTGGAATTGAGACCTGATCTTGGAAGATATTCCAGCTAGTTATGAATGAATAAATATTCTCTTCAAAGCAATGAAACTAAAACCACTTATTTTGTTCCAACCTGATAAGACAGCAGGATTCATTTATGGACTTTTTTTTATCCCCCTCCTGATCTTCCAAGGTAGAATTACTCTATAAATCAGCAGAGTGAAAACCTATCTAAAAACCCCTGGGGTCAGTTTTAATTATGATTTTATGATTTAGCCTAATACTCAAGCAACCAGATTGCACAGTATATGAAAGTGAAAAGATCAGATTTCATTTCTGTAAAAGTGTTGCACAGGGAATTAATTATATTGCTTTTCCAGCTGTTATTATTTGATTACATTTAAATTGGGGTTTCTCATAAACTTCTGAACTTAGATGATTCAGAGTTTTTCTCTTTCTCTTATTTCAGGTATGTAAGGAAATCTATTGAAATGCATAAACTGGGCTTAAACAAGAAGGTATTTATCATTTAGTTTTATTTATTTACTAGCAGTTCAGCCCGGCTTTGCTCGAGCCTTATGTACTGTTCATAACAATATGTGCATGTGTATATATATATATATTTATTAAAAAGTTTGACTCATGTCCACGTAACCTACATCTAAAATTTCAAGTGTTTAGACTCAAAATTGGCGGAGGAGTTTGGTAGAGTCTGCAAAGGTCAACTCTTTCAACTTTGACCTCTTGGCAGCCAAATTTTCGTCCAAAAACTGATTAATAAAAAGCTTGCTGCATATCTGAATACTCTTTATGTAAAATTTCAAATGTTTAGACTCAAAATTGACTGAATAGTTTGCTAGAGAAATCTCGAGTTTGTAGACTGAAAATTGACAGAGTGTGTTTGGTAGGGAAATGTACACACATAGACACACACACACACAGACAATTTCACTTTTATAGATATACTAGCATTTCAGCCCGGCGTTGCCCGGGTGTTTGGAGGTGTATGTTGAGCAAAAAAAAAAAGCAGTTAATTTTTTAAACTTTGACCCCTATTATGACCCCTTAACATTTATTTTTTGGGGTCAAATCAAGTTAAGTTAGATCCATGTCCAAGGAACCTATATCTAAAATTTCAAGTGTTTAGACCAAAAATTGTCGGAGGAGTTTGGTAGAGTTCTCCAAAGTCAAATCATTGAACTTTGACACCTTAACAACCAAATTTCTGGCCAAAAACTGATCAGAAAGATTTTCCCAAATCTCAGTACCCTGTATATCAAATTTCGAGTCTGTAGACTTAAAATTGACAGAGTTATTGCATAGGGAAATGTACACACACAGACACACACGTTCACTTTTATAGATATACTAGTATGGGTGCCCGGCGTTGCCCGGGTATTTGAAGATGTATGTTGAGCAAAAAAAAAAAAGAAAAAAAAAGTGGTCAATTTTTCTAACTTTGACCCCTATTTCGACCCCTTAAAATTTATTGTTTTGGGCTCAAACTAAGTTATTAAGTTAGATCCATGTCCAATGAACCTATATTTAAAATTTAAAATTTCAAGTGTTTAGACCAAAAATTGTTGGAGGAATTTGGTAGAGTTTTCAAAGGTCAAGTCATTGAACTTTGACCCCTTAATCGCCAAATTTCTGGCCGAAAACCGATTACATCGATTTTCCCAAATCTCAGTAACCTGTATATCAAATTTCGAGTCTGTAGACTTAAAATTGACCGAGTTATTGCGTAGGGAAATGTACACACACAGACACACAGACAGACACTTTCACTTTTATAGATATATAGATAGACTAGACTTTTTAGTCTGTTAATGACATGCAAAAATGTTATAACCTGTTGACTTAAAATAAGTACTTTATGCCAAATTGATGGTTAGTTAAATTTGTGTTCATTTTTGTATTAAATACTAATCCTTATTAATCACTAACTGTACATTGAACAGATATCATAATACTTAGTTTGGTGGATATTATCTATACAGAATTTCAGTCAGATTGGACCTGTAGTTTTTATTCATCCTTATGCATCAAACGAATACCACAAAACTTAGGTTGCTGCACCTTATAATAATCATGTTGACACACCAGTTCCCGCTGGATCACCGAAGTTAAGCAACATTGAACCTGGTCAGTACTAAATGGATGACCATTTGGGATTTTCAGGTGCTGTATGTGCTCTCCACTTATCTTGGCATTGTTTCCAGTCATCCTGGTCTTCTCCTTGCCACTGGACTCAAACAGTGCCGATTCAGGAGAGGTGTGGTTGGAGATTGCGCAACCCTTGCCTCACAATTACACGCCCTACTGCCCCTAAGGGGTATTCTCTGTCTTTCAAGACTGAACGAAAGCATGGATGGACCTTATCATAACAAAGTCAATCAAAATTTTAGCCAGATCAGCTCAGTAGTTTCCTAGAAAAAGTGGAATGGACAAACAGATAGACCAATCAACAGACTAGTAGGAATATGATTTGGTTTATTTTTACTTTTCTAATATTTTATTGTGTAATATTTTATTGCTGGTGGATGGAAAAATGTGAGACATAGTTTTCATGTTGCTGTGATGTCACGCGGCACTAAAAGCATTTCTTTTCTAGTTTGACTTCAAACAAACCAAACGCACCTTGTGAGCAATAGTAAACCTTTTCTCTGGCTCTGCTTGATAGGTGGTGATTTGGATATATTTACATAGGATTATTAATACCATGGGTTACTTGATGTATTCTCTGGTGAGAAGATCAATAAAAAGAATTGAGAACCATATGAGTTGTTTGTGTGGTGTTTACAAACAATGAGGTTAACCACACGTGAAAGAAATTAACAATGGCAGAGAATAAAAGAAACCATGCCAAATCCAACATTGTGTATAGAAATTAATAAAAGTATTTTCAATGAAAAAGGAAATAAGCTAAAAGGAACAAAGCAAAAGTCATCATTTTGAAAAGCTAACAACGGACACTGCAAAATAGAGAATTTCAGTGTTCATCTTTAACCTCAATTATTTCTTTTTTGTCTCTAATACTTCTATTGAGCTCATATTTATTACTAGGTGTGCCATGAAGCTCAAAATAAAAATTGGGCTTAGACAGATCTGATATGCTTTCATTCCCATAGAGATGTCGGATGTCCTAGGTTAGAAAATGATAAGAGTCTTTAGCTTATACAAAAAGATCTCTCTCACCATACTGTTGGGGAAACTATTTCTTAGATCCATATGGCAAAATATAAAATCTTAAATAATAAAAAAAAAGACTGCATTTAAATTACAAACAAAAAATGTTTTAATTGTTCAGTGAAAAGTAATATTTTTTGTATTAATGCCTGTTTTTTGTTTTAATTTCAACAAATAACTAAATCAGGATCACCATGAAGAAGTTGAAATATTTATAGACCTTTTGGATGGCCATAAAAAGGGAAATTTTACTTTTCAATTGTCTTCATCTGTTTATAAGAATTTTTTGATAGATTCTACAAAATTGTTTTACATTATTACTTAACATGAAGATGCTTTGAAATCAAATGTAAAAATGATTTGTGAAATGCATAAAGTTACATAAAGTTACTTATGTATAAGTGGCAGTTTCGACCATAGCTTCACCTGTCTCTGTCTACAAAGGAATATGCCTCATTGCTTGCATTTAATTATGTGACATAAATTGGTGAATGCCATCTCTTTCATGGATGTAAACCAGTGGTCCAACGACTGAAGTCAAGGAGAAGCTTTCTCAAACATCCCCTAACATTCTGGCCCCAATTGATATGAATGACTGTCATCTCAAAGAGGCTCCCTGATTTGACAAGCTTCTGGATTTGACCATCACTCCTGACTTAAAAATCAAATCTGTTGCCAACTGCAGCTATAAATCTGGCAGAACAAAACAATAATGCGAAGAACTGCACAAGAAAGTGTAAAACTGTTGTATGGCAATATGCCTCAAAGATATGCAAAATATTTTTTAAAAGGTTTGCAATGATATTTAATAGTTATAGTTTGTAATTTAGAAGAGGAGAATCATCATGTGATGTCCTGATAAGTCTATATATTTACATATCGAAACTAACATATAGACATAGTGAAAGGAATGAAATGGTGTAAATAAGAAAGAAAGGGAATAAAGAGTGAGGGAGCTTATTATGACATCACAATGTATTGTGACTATTAACTTTGTAAAGTAATGATATAAATAATTAAAAGAAAGAAAAAAAGAATGAAGGGGTAAAAAGGGAATCTATTATGACATCTCAATATATTCTGACTTTGTGATTTTTGTAAAGGTGTGATTATCAACTTCAGAGTTACGGAATTATCTCTCTCTCTTTCTCTCTCTCTCTCTCTCTCTCTCTCTATATATATATATATATATATATATATATATATATATATATAAAGATCAAACAGATCATATGTGGTCTAGTTTATATATAAAAAAGTTGTTTTTTTTCTCTTATTTCTGTCTTTCTAGAAATTACATGCGGTCAAAGTTGTTGGTGTGACTTGTGCTTCTTGTTCATTTAGCTGCCTGGAAAAAATGAAATTTCCTGTAAGTTTTTGGGCATTTTTGGTTTCTCCTTCTTTTTGATGAGCTTTTACTGTGCATATAAGGGAGACAATTTTTATTTTAATCTTCAAGTTTAAATAAGAGTTATCTCCCTTAGATTATTTTAGTTATTTTTAGAACTAAATATCATAACTGGCTGCTTATAATCATAAAAAAAAATCATTGTTTAGGATGAATATTCATAGAAAGAAAATTTAATGTATATGTTAAAATGATAAATATTCTATCTAGTATCATAGTGTATAACTAAATGTAGGAAATAAATAGTTTAATCTTTATTGTACAGAAATATAATTATTTATCCAAAAAAAAAAAATAGATTAATGTAGAATTATTTTTTATTAATGATGTATTCATTAATTAAATTTGTCTTCAGTTTAACAATCTTCCTTGCCTGAACAAGTATTTTTATAAAGATTTTAAGGGCAGGTGAAGCACTCTTTCATCTTGGTAGGCAATTATTTAGAGATGGTCGTCTTCAAGTAAACAAGTTCTTGATGAGCCGTTCCCCTTAAGTAATCCAATTTACCAAATTTCCAATACTAACAATTACTACGACATTGTCCCATTGACCATTGTATGCTTATTAACCCTTATCCTCGAGTGGCCTCTAGGCCTTGATAAGTGGTGACTCCTTTGTAAAAAAACAAAACAAATGGTGTCTCAATGAAAACACTGATCCTCATCACCACACTGAGTTGGCGTAAAGAAGTACATCTAGCATATAAAATGTCTTGCCTCAATTAACAAAGAAACTTGATCTTAGATAAGTTTGAAAGTCACCTTTCTAAAAGCTGTCCAACACATGCCAGTATGTTAAACCTAATATGATGACAACACTAATGATGAGAAAGAAGCTAAAATTGATTACACTGTTCTCATTGAAAAAAAACAAAAAACATGTTTTAAGGATAAAATGGAAGAAATTGCTAGTGAGAATCAAATATCAATTTGACAGATGCAATGCTATTTAGGTCTAAAGTGAAAATCTAATTTATGTTCTCATCTAAATGAATAGAAAATAAAATTGATTCTTTTAAAAATATTTGTAGGAGTGTAGAAAGTGGACTTTAATTTTACTTTCACCAGCCTCATAACTCTTGCTTTCCTTATTTTGTCCTTTAGTCCTCACATTCAATGAATGATGTTTCTGACAAAGGGGGAAAATTGCTGTTTTCACGACCAGAATATATCCATCTAATACATGTTTTGGTTAGTTTTTGACCTTGAAGTGGTACTTTTTGTTTTTATTTAGCTTCTTACATCAAGTGGCATCATGTCTTGTCTAGTGCAATTTCCATTAAAAAAATGTCAGTGCTGCTAGCAACAGACAACCTACAAAGGTGATATGTTTGTACATACATTATCATGTAACCCACCAGAAATGCCTAATTATCTTGACAAATATACATAAACTCAGATGGGTCATGTTATAGCCATGAATACAAGTAACATTTTGAGGGTAAATTGGTTGGTCTTAAAGATATCATTGCAGATTATGGCATTGTCTATGTCAAATTCGAATCCATCCAGATCTATTGAGGTCATTTATGTATCAATACTTTTGATAAAGGTATGAGCCTTAAACTCCTTTCTGTTATGGGTAAAATAGCAAGCTGTGTTCAATTAATCATATACAATGAACCATTTACAATAAGTATTGTTCTTTATAAAACTAGTTAATATGCCATAAAACAGATGAATTAAAATGGCAGTTTGTTTTTATGGAATTGTTTGAAATGTTTTTTTTTGTATTTAGAATTATATAACTTCAAAAGGGTTGACATGTCATTGTTGTGTTGAATAGCTCCAATTGTTAGCTGGCCATCTTATCTCTCACATGATTGGTGCCTCTTTGGGATAAAATAATCTTAAAGAAGAGACTGATTGTTCAATGGGTTTTTTTCGACTAAGTTTGGAAATCTTGGCATAGATTGAGGTAATTCTTGTACATAAATTCATAAACCATACCACATCCAGCATCTGTTGGTTGACTAGTCTGTGGTGAGTTATTGGCACATCTTGTAGAAGTCAGACATCGCAGAAGTAGAGTGTCGCAGTTTTTGAAAGTGTGATGTCACAGTGACATGTAAGTCCCATCATGTGTCGTTCCTACCATAATACCATTAAACCAAGCTAAATGAAGTAAAAAATAAAAAAATGCAAAAAAACTGAGACATGTGCATGTGAGTATTATACTTTTTCTAAACAGTCCACGTCTTGTAAGTAAAAAATAAATATTTTAGTTGAGATCGAAACCAAAGCCTAAACACAGTGAGACAAGTATGATATCCATTAGGCTGGCTCAGCACAAGCTTTGCAAAAGTTTTTCAAACCTACTTATCCTTAACATAAATACTCTGTCACGTGAACGATCGATGCATGTGCATTCGTGAAACAGTTGACAAACAGATAAAAATCCAATGACTCCCAAGTACCAATTTTTCAATTTTGACCCCTAGTAGCCCTTTATCTGGATGAAAACCAATTAAAAAGTTTTCCACATGTCTGAATACCTTGTAGACAAAATTTCAAGTGTGTAGATAAAAGATTTGTTGAGTATATAGGTTGAGAAGTGCCATCACTAAGGCTATGATAAGAGAATATTCTTATCATTGTTTTGACTCTCGAGTATATATCCGACACTGTTAGACAACACAGTTAATCAACCGAGAACCACATCACTCTATATAAAAGCATATAAAATGTCAATGGATACACACTCGAGAGTCAAAACAATGAAAAGAATATGCTGTTGTCCTAGCTCTAGTCATCACACATATATTCTCACTTTTATAGATGTGCTTTTGCAGAGTTCTTGTAACAAAGAAAAGAAAGCTAAATAATGATTTACTATAGAGATTAACATGTTTTTGTCTTGCATATCCAAACCTATTGCTCCACTCTAATGTATTTTTTACTCCTTTCTATTCTCTTCCCATTCACTCATTATATTTAGTTTAACATTCATTTTACATCTTGGCATATGTTAAACAGCTTTCAGAAATTGATTTCCAAACTAACCTATCTCTGCCCAGGTCTTTATTAAAACTACATATGCTGAAATGCGACATATTTTCTTTGGAAATCATTTTCTTAGTTGTGGCATGGTTATTATAGGCTGGATGCCCTCCCTGATACCATTTAAGACACCATTTTAAGACACCATTTCTAGATGATTGACCATCAAGACTATAGAGTGCTTCACTTGCCCTTAAAAACATTACGTTCCCACATTGAGAATAAAACCCCAAAATCCTGGGCAAAAGCCAGTAATTGTAACCACTTTCCCATCAATAATGTTTTCTTTCACAATTGTTTTCTATAATTTTGTAGATTGTTCTCCTTGATGAATGTAGTCAAATGACAGAGCCAACATCATTGCTGCCATTGGCAAGATTTGGTTGTGAAAAACTCTTGCTTGTTGGAGATCCATTGGTTTGTATTAAATTGTTTTTGTTTTTTAAATGTTATGGTATAGTTCATAAATATATTGTATTTGATATGGTATAGTTCATGAATATACTGTATTTAATATGGTATAGTTTATGAATATACTGTATTTAATATGGTATAGTTTATGAATATACTGTATTTTATATGGTATAGTATATGAATATACTGTATTTGATATGGTATAGTTTGTGAATATACTCTATTTGATATGGTATAGTATATGAATATACTGTATTTGATATAGTATAGTATATGAATATACTGTATTTGATATAGTATCGTATATGAATATACTGTATTTGATATGGTATAGTTCGTGAATATACTGCGTTTGATGGCTTATAAGATGCATCTAAAATAATATTTACTTTGTTAAGTAAACATTTTAAAACTATGAATTTCAGGTAAAAGGTTTTTCACCTGATATTCACATTAGATTACTTTATGAATTCCATATGTATTCAATTTTTTTTATTAGATCCCAATAACTTTAATAGTTGTTGGGACCTTCAAGAACTGGTTTAGAATATCATCAGTCTGTAAATCAAAGCTGACCTTTGACTTTATAAAATTCAGAATGATTTTTTTAACATTATTTAAAGCAAAAAATGTCTTGTAAACTATCAAATATGATAAAAATAGTTAAAAATGACTAAAAAAAAAACCCTGAAATTATTCTTGAATCATGATAAAAATGTTATTCCATAGAGAATTGTGATATAATGATAATCCACAAAATGTCACACAAATGAATAATAGTTCCATAAGAAAAAAGTAAATCAGTCTTAGTAACATACGAGTTAGACAAAAAACCCCCAAAAAACCTATTTGTATGAAAATGCTTCATCTTGGAAACCTTATCAAAAGGGTTTACCTGTATATTTGTAAAGTTGAGCCATTTATCATACTGGCAGTAAGATTAAAAGATCAAAAAGAAAAACAGCTTTCTAATATGCTCAATCATATCTATACGATTGACATTTAGATGTTAACTAATTTGCATATTGTTTTGCAAAAGGAACTTTTATTAATTAACTATTTCTTTTTGTTCTCTTATTTTGATGCTTATTTTTCTTTAGCTTTTATCCACAATTCTATTTTTAAATATTATCCATATGGATGTCACTCATTTATTTGCTTGCTTCAAAGTATTTGATAGAATTTGCAGGTAGTAATGAGTATTACTTGACAGGAATTGTGATGCGAACACTTCTATTTTGGTTCTCATTGATGGACCTCCATGACCCTGTGCTATTCCTTGGTAGAGTATACTTGTCCTGTCTTGGACAGATTAATGTATTCTAAAAAGCTAAACTAGCATCAAAAAACATCTACAGCTTAATCACTGTGGCTTGAAGCATATCAACCTAAATGACATACCCCTCATTATTGGTATTGCCCCTTCAGATGTGTGATGGGAAGTTGCCAGCTGATTAGAGATTTCACTAACTAACAGTGATGAATACTATCTCCTTCATGAATGTGAATCAATGGTCCAATGACTGAAATCAAGAAAAAGCATCCACAGCCATGTCAAACCTCTGACACTTAGGAAGAGACTTGACTACAGCTATGGACTAGATGGCTAGAGAATAGCTCCCACCTTCTCCTTCTACTAACACGAGAATTTCCTCTTCTGAGGTCTTCTCTCACAGTTCAGAAACACCTTGGCTCCAGTGGAAGACACTCAACTGCCTGACGACAGGAATGGCTTGATCAAAAGGTGCTATGATGAGATGGGGGCTACAAAACTAACCAAACCATGTGAAAAAGTTGGAGAGGAAGACCATATAATGCGATACTGCTTTGTCTGTCCTCTACTGCCCAACCGGTTCAGCTCGAAAGATCTTACATAATACAACACTAATGCAAAGGGCTGCAGAGAAATATGAGATCACATTCTTCAAAGACACACAAAGAAGAAGATTATCCTAAATAAATACTTATCATTTTCTATGAAAAAAAGACTTTCCAGTCCTTTCACTTCCAGGGATTGTAATTCTTGGTTTTCTCAATTTTCCTGAGATAACATGTGAGACACATGTCTCACTTGTATGCCATAAAGCAAAGTTTAACAAACTCCTAATAAAATAAAAGGAGAGAGAGAGAGAGAGAGAGAGAGAGAGAGAGAGAGAGAGAGAGAGAGAGAGAGAGAGAGAGAGAGAGTAATATTTCTTTTTAATTCTAAACACAATATACTTTTATTTGAACAGCAATTGGACCCAACTATTCAAGGTAGTGAAGCAGATAATAAGGATGGTCTTGAACAGTCAATGTTTGACAGACTTTTAAAAATGGTAAGTGGAACATTTTCAATTTATCAAATTATTATTATTATTAGTTAGTACTAGTTAAAGTATTCGTTGCTAGCAAAACTATCAGTTCACTTTCACTTTACTCTATAATCTTGCTGACTGTGGGAAACAGATGACCTAGAAACCAGAAACATCTTAATATGGAGATATAGTAGCAGTTATAAATAAAGACTTTTTTCTCTCGCAAAATAATGTCCCTGCTAGGTGATTTGATAACACGCTGACCAATCAGTTTGCAGAGCACATTGATTTCATCTGTCCTATGAAGAACTACTTCAGTCTTTTTGAGTCAACAAAATAAAAAGTCTCTCTCTCCTGTTCTTGTCCACTGGATACTCACGCATCAACTATCTTCACCCAAAGATAACTGCTGACAGACCTTCAACAACTCAAAAATCTTCCTATATTTCTTTTCTTTTCTTCAACCCTACTGACTTAAAACCAACCATAAACCGATTCATAAAAACAAAATGCCAACAACAATGGAACACCTATACAAAAAACAAGCTACAAGAAATCAAACCCACACTTGGAAAATGGAGTCCCAAATCTAAACTAAATCAGAAAGAAGAGGTGATTATTACAAGAATAAGAACAGGACACACAAATATCACTAATCCTTTCCTAATGAAAGGAGAAAACCCACCTGAATGCTCACCCTGCCAAGAAAATTACATGGTTAAGCATTTCCTAATAAACTGCACCAACTTAGCCCTCTTACGCCAAAAACATTACAGCATTAACATTAAAGATCTCTTTGAAAATATAAATGAAAATAAATTTTTAATTACTTGAAAGAAGTAAATCTTTTCTCAAAAATATAAAACTACTTTTCAAAATAAAAAGTTTTTTTTTCAACCCCAATTTTTTTACAAAACTCCCTCCAAACTCACCTTGACATACTGAAAAGTAAAGAATACCTATTCTATTACGACTGACCCCCCCCCCTCCAAAAAAAAAAATAAAACAAAAAAACAAACACTTTTTTTGGCTTTAAATGATCATGCAGCTGTTACTAAACCAATAAACTGAACAATCGATCAATCTTTTCTTCACTTAGACACTGTCTGACTTTCTTCCATCTATACCAAACGGTGTAGATAATTGAATAAAAACTTTTGTTGTTATAAAAAAAAAAGGTTTTCTTACATACTACTAATACATACAAGTGCGTCACATTTTTATAGAGTACTTAAGACAAGGTGAGCATATCCAAGCCCTTTCCTCTCCATACCTAATGACATTAATATTCTCCAGTTAGGTGGCTCACCTTACTCATGAACACTTGGCCATTAAAGTCTACCTCAGAACTCTTCTACCCTAGCTTGTGATATTTGATGAGGAAGTATTTTACTCAGTGGTGCAGTGTTAATGCTCTTTCCTCCTATGGTTTATTTATCTCTCTGACCAACGAATGTGTTGCTCAAAAATAAAAAGAAGCAAACTATTTCACATCATTGGATGCAAACAAAAGAGATTTCTTCACAGATATGAGGGATTGCTCACTCTAAGCGGCATTCTCATGCACCCAGATGTCAACCCTGATATTTTTATAGTCCAACAGTTATTTTGTGAGGTTTGGTTCTGTTCAGTCTTAGAAGGTTCATCCTGAGGCATCCAACTGTGTAATACTGACATGATTGCTCAGACATTTCTGTAAGCCAGAGTGTGCTAATCTTAGTGTACTGGCCTTTCGAGTTAATACCTGACCTTGCGTCTAACTTCGTTAGCTTGTGTATTTTAATAAACTTTTGTAGCTATACATTATTGCAAAACATGTCACTTATCTTCATATTTTAATGATGACTATATCGACTTAATTGCTATAAAAATTAGATGTTTATGAAGTCCTCAAAATTAATGAGAAAATGTTTTTAGCTTACAGTTTTTGCATGCTTCATTCTATAATTAAGGACTATGGGTATTTATTTGTGAATATATATACCTATCCTATTATACAAAAGTTATCTTAATGAAGTTCATAATGAAAACTTTTCTTTTTTTTTTTACCTTCTGCTTTATACATTTTTTTTTTTTTTTTAGCTTTTCAGTTTGAGCCTTTTTTTTTTAATTTTTTTTTTTATAAAATTAAGCAGAAATAAATGGATAGTCAGTTTTGGAGATTAAATCATTTCTCTTTCAATTTTATTTTTAACCACTTCAGATCCACTAATGTATTTCATGCTAAAAAGTTCAAGTGGCTTTTCCACGCACATAGATTCTAACCCTGACATTTCTACAGTCCAACAGTAATTTTGTTGCTGTCAGACTGAGGTTTAGTCATTATTTAAATGTATAGCTACCTTCCAACAATCAGAGAAAGAAAAAAAAAATGCGAAGTTAAAGGTTATTTTTGACTTCAGATCATCTGAAATTATTATTTTTTTTTAACTTAGTCCCTAATTATCCTATTGAAATTTAAAAAAAATGTATTAGAAAGACTTAGATTTGGAAGTAAATAGCTAAATATTCATTGCAGTCTGAAATGAATTCAGAAAGTAATTCTTTACTTTAAATAAAAAATCAGTAGTGCATTTTTTATATTACCAGAAATTATGATTTCAATTTATATATGAAAAATTAAATTACTAACATAATTCTATGATTTTAAATGAATATTGGTGTGAACATATTGGTGTGAACATAGGCAAAGCATAATTTCATTTTTGACTGAAGAGTATGCACTTCTAAGTTGGTTAAAGAGTATTTGAGAATAGGTATATTTGATAAAAATTATCATTGGTAAAACATGCTTTGTTGGTCCCCCGATTTATCGGAGAGGGACCTATGTTTTCAGTGGCGTCTATGCTTCTGTGCGTCCATGCGTCTGTTAGTCCGGACTATTGTCAGATAACCGTCCATTAGTTTTTCCTGAAATTTTGCTACAAATTTTATTTCATTAAATAGATGTGCACAGTAAAAAATTTGTTTTACAAAAATTTCTGTTGCGCTCCAGGGGCTCAAAAGAGGTAAAAAATGCCCCAAAATGACACATTTTGCCCCATAACTTTTGATCCATCCATTAGATTTTTTTAAAACTTGGCCAAAATGTGGAGCCCATTGTTCTTAATATAAATCCAGTATGGGTGACACTGACAAAATTCTGGTTCACATCCTCAGGGACTTTCAGTGCTAAAAACGCCTCTTTTTGTGGCTCTTTTTTCATATTTCTCAACAAGAACTTAATATGTCTGACTATATAGGGTTTTTTCACGGTGGTCAACTCAAATATACATGTGTTAAGACCTGAAACTGCATCATTATCCATTTACACTGGGATTCGGCGTCCCCAGCGGCTCAAAAGAAGTAAAAAAAATGCCCCAAAATGACACTTTTTGCCCCATAGCATTCAATCCATCCATTAGATTTTCTTGAAACTTGGCCAAAATGTGGAGGCTATTGTTCTTAATATAAATTCAGTATGGGTGACCCTGGCAATATTCTGGTTTGCATCCCTCTGGGACTTTTAGGGCTAAAAAAAATGCCTTTTTGGAGCTCTTTTTTCATATGACTCAAGAACTTGATATGTATACCTATATAGTAGTTTTCCATGGTGCTGAATTCGAATATATATCTTAAGGCATGAAACTGCATTGTTTGTCCATTTTCACTGGGATTTGGCATTCCCAGGAGCTCAAAAAGGAGTCACAAATGCCCCAAAATTGCAAAAAATGACAATTTTTACTTCATAACTTTTGCTCCATCCATTAAATTTTTCTGAAACTTGGTGAAAATGCGAAGGCAACATTGGCCCTTCACACTTCTCACATTCATCATTTCTTCACTATTTTTTGTGGTGTCATCTCACATGCAGCACAAGAGGGGGACCATGCACACACGGCTTGTTTTTTTTTTTTTCCTTTTTTGATGCTCTGTCTGATTAATTGAATAATAATTCAATGAATCTAGAACACAAAATAATATTGCAATTCAAAATTTTGGAGATGAAGAATGATTGTACAGGGTGTCCAAAAACTCATTGAAGGATTTTGAATTTGAATAGATTTTTTATTTTTGATGATATTTTTCTGTAATTTTAACACAATTTGATTAAAACATTGGAAAATTTTAAAAAAAATGCAAAATTCAAAATCTTTATTTATGAAAAATAATGTCTTTTAAATGTTGCCTATTTTCAGCTTTGCATATTTGTGCTCTTTCCAAAACATTATTCATAGCAAATTGCAGAATCTCTGGATTGCAATTTAACGCCCTTATTTCATTCCATTCTTGCAGGGTTTAGGGTTCATTAACATAAACTCTTTCTTTAAGATATTTCCACACGAAAAAGTCGGGGCTAGTCAAGTCTGGGGAATGTGGTGACAATTTGACATTGCCATAGCGAGAAATAATTTTGTCGCCAAAGAATGGCCTGATTTTGGTAAAACAATTTCACAACTTGCATATGCTGTACTTATCCATAATTAACTTAAATATTTTCTGTAAAATATCTGAAATAAAGAAAAAGAAAAAAAAAATTAATGGTAAAATGACAAAGATTTTCAACCTTTCAGCGACTTTTTGAACACCCTGTATTACTTGGATCAATCAAACTCATATTCTCGTCTTAAGTGTTATTTGCACAACGTTTCAGTTGGTTTAACCTCCGAACATGGCAACTTATGCATCTGAAGAAGATCAGAGATTACATTGACCAAAATGTTGTGCAAATAACTCTCACGATGAGAACATTAATCCAATTACACCAAATAATGTTATATAAATTGTTAAAAAATTATTATTAAATAGATAAAATATGAAAAAATCAAATATAAATGGATGATTCTATTCATTTAATAATAAAAAAAAGAAACAATTATTTGGTGTTTTAAATTCTTTAAATAACTTTACAAAAAATGTTTTAAAAAATGTGACTAGTCTCTTCTACTTTGTTGAATATTTTGTACTGATACATTATTTAAGTTTCAAAAGGAACAGCTAAGGTTACTGCAATTGAGGCAGTGAAATTTCCAGCAATTTTTTAAGCAGATGTTATGATTGAGTCCTGTATGATGAATAATAAAATTTCATTGTTGTTGAATAAAACATCTATTAAGAAAGCTAAATTTTTTTTTAAATTTATGAATTACTAGCGGGGGTGGCTGGCGTTACCTGGGTGTGGAGAGATGGTGTAGTAAGGAGTCAATACAACCAGAAAAACTTGTGAAAAAAAAAAAAAGTTTAAGCGAACAGTAAAATAATCCAGTTTTTATTTTAAAACAAAAAAAAAACAAATCCCATTATCTAAGCCTTGATATAAGAAAAAAATAAAAGAAAAGCTATGGTATTGCTGGAAATGTCTTCTCAATTATTATATCATTTCTTTCTGATAGGTTCATAAGAGTAGTAGTTGAGGGGCAAAAATCAGAAGCTCACAGTATTAATAGGGCTAAAAAATACCTTTTTGGAGCTCTTTTTTCATATGACTCAAGAACTTGATATGTATACCTATATAGTAGTTTTCCATGGTGCTGAATTCGAATATATATCTTAAGGCATGAAACTGTTCATAAGAGTAGTAGTTGAGGGGCAAAAATCAGAAGCTCACAGTATTAATGCCGGTGTCCCTCAGGGGTCCATCCTGGGCCCAACTCTTTTCCTGATCTACATTAATGATCTTCCAAATCACATCCTTACATCATTTGTAGACATTTATGATCTTCCAAACCACATCCTTACATCATTTGTAGACATTTATGCTGACGACACTACCATTTATGGTAGCACATCTAAGACAGTAAACGACCAAGTTCTCTCCAATTCTCTCTCCTCTGATCTTGAGCACGTAGTACAATGGGGTAAGGAGTGGCTGGTTACTTTTAATGCATCTAAAACCAAGCTCCTCTCTTTACATCATCAACATTCTGATCCACATCTGGCATCAATTGAAATGAATGGCTCTCGTCTTCAGGAGGCCTCAAGTTTTGACAAGCTTCTTGGCTTGACCATTACTCCTGATCTTAAATGGAACATGTACATCAAATCTGTTGCCAAGGCCGCTGGAAAAATGGTGGGATCTTTCTATCGATCCGGTAGATATCTCACTGCTGATGCTATTCTCTATCTATATAAGAGCCAGGTACGTCCAAGGATGGAATACTGTTGCCATATCTGGGTAGGAGCTGCTAGAAAGGACTTGTCCTGCCTTGATAGAGTTCAAAATAGACTTCGTAGCCTCGTAGGAGATGTCCTTTTCTCTTCCTTGCAACCTCTATCTCACAGAAGAGATGTTGCGAGTTTGTCTCTGATGTATTGTTATTTTCATGGAAAGTGTTCGACTGAGCTTCAATCTATGGTCCCCCCTCGCCAAACTTTCACAAGAAACACTCGTCTAGCTGTAAACACTATCAATAATTCCCCCCACTCTTTATCTGTGCCTAAACCTAAACATAGATTCCATGAACAAAGCTTCTTTCTTAGAACTGCACGCCTGTGGAATTGTCTTCCGTTTTCCTGCTTTCCGGCTGACTACAATATGGTTGTCTTCAAGTCTAACGTAAATAAGTTCTTGATGAGCCGTTCCATATAAGTTATCAAATTTACCAAATTTTCATTACTAATGATTACTATATTGTCCAATTTCTACTGTACACTCTTTAACCCTTATCCTTGAGTGGCCTATTGGCCTTGATAATGTGGTGATGCCTATGTAAAAAAAAAGAAAAAAAAGGAGTAGGCAGGTAGGCAGGCTCGAACCTGTAACGTGAAGAAGGAAAAGAAGGTGAAAAAAAGCAAACCGTTTAACCCCCGCGGCTACCATGACATATGACTTCGCTGCCTTTCAAATTAAGGCTAGTCATTGCAAGCGCATATGATGTCTTTGCAAAAATTTTGAGAAAATTTTGTACAAAACTGCCCAGTTGAGGGTGAAGAAATGAATGTTTTTGGCCAATTTTTCGATATTTGTCGTCTGAAGGATCGAGCTTGAAAACGATACTTAAACTGCTGATCAAAAATTTAAGACCACTTAAAAATCTTTAAAAAGAAACCTTTTGTTAAGGATGGATTTTAAATTCTTCCGACATAAGTTTACTAATACTACAATCTAAAAGGATATGGAAACAAAAAGGTACATTCCAAAAATTTTATTTAAAAATTTGCATTTTTTATTAAATTAGGCTTTTTACACATGAGCAAAATTATAAGACCAAGGGTATAAATTTTTAGATTTATGGTAATTCTAATGTTTTTAGTTCAGTTAGAGATTAGCAATCACTGTGTAAAGGTGTTACCATGCCTAAAGCAAGAAAACTAATCGAAGTTGAGCGCTCTCGAATTCTAGGATTCTATAAGCAAAATTTGTCACAGCGAGCGATAGCAGCTAAGGTAAATCGCAGTAAAATTGTTATTTGCAACTTTCTAAAGAATACTGAGAATTATAGAAAAGCAAAATCTTTTGTTGCCCCCACCCCCAATTTTTCCTACATTGAGTAGGAGAATCAGATGGGTTGTTATGAATGACAGAGGACTTTCTTCTAGTCAAATTAAGGCGGTTACAGATGCTGATTGCAATCCAATAACCATTAGACGACACTTATAAAAAAAAAGGCATGATAAATAAAAAGCATAAACAAATTCCTCGATTGCTTCCACGTCACAAAGTGGACCGCTTAAGATTTGGTTGTGAATACTAAACCTGGGACGCTGAGAAGTGGAAGAAAGTCCTGTTTTCTGATGAGAAAAAATTCCATTTAGATGGTCCCGATGGCTTCCAGCGATATTGGCATGACAAAAATATGCCCTTTGAAATTTTTTCCGCATGTCATAGTGGTGGAGGGTCCGTAATGGTAATGGGGTGCCTTTTCTTACGGAGGGACGATGGAGGTCCAGGTGGTGCAGAGTTGTCAGGTAGCAGCTGGTTATGTTAGCATGCTACAAAAAGCATCTTTGATGATGGAGGGTCATCGTTTGTGTGGGGATGGATGGTTATTTCAACAGGATAATACTGCAATCCACACTACAAGACGAACCTTGAACTTTCTGCAAGAAAATGGAGTCCATCTTTTGGGACATCCCGCATGCTTACCGGACTTGAACCCAATTGAAAATGTTTTGGGATGGATGATAAGAGAGATATATCAAAATGGCAAACAATATTCAACAAAAAATGAACTTCATGAAGCTATCTTCAGAAACTGGAGCAGGATTCCCTGCATCTTAATAGAAACCCTTATTTCTAGCATATCCCAAAGAATTTTTGAAGTCATCAAAAGCAGTGGAGGTAGAACTCATTAAGTTTGATTGTTGAATGTTTTCGTACACTTTTTGTACAATTTAATAGAATTTTTGTCTCTGGTCTTAAAATTTTGATCATGTTTAAAAAGCCTAATTTAATAAAAATGTAAATTCTAAAAGTAAACCTTTGGAATGTACCTTTTTGTTTCCATAACCTTTTAGATTGTAGTATTGGTAACCTTAAGTCGGAAGAGTTTAAAATCTATCCTTAAAAAAAAGTTTTTTGATCAGCAGTGTATCTCATAAGGATCCATTGCATGTGTGGAAAGTTTTTATGAGAAACACACACACACACACACACACACATTTTCCCTTTATATATATATACATACATATATATATATATATATATATATATATATATATATATATATATATATGGCATGGATTCTTAGTGATGTGATAGATTTGCTACTATTGTATTTCACTTCGATGTGAATTGAGTGTTTATGGGATTGCTCATCAGTTGTGTAAAAAAAAAAAAAGTAAACATTAGAAAAGAAAAAAAGACAATTATACTGTGCAGAAAAGTTTTCACATGCCTTAACAGAAAAGTTGTAAACTTGCGAGAGGAAAGTAAAGATTTTTATGCTGCTAAATTTCTTTGAGCTAATTGAAAAATGTTGTGATTCATATGAAGTATACAATGAAATATGTCCGGTTATGTGTACAGCTGATAAATTTAACCAACTTAAAATTTGATTTTGGGTGTGACTAATTCTGCCACAGTATATTCTGTGACTTGTTTAATGCTTTCTGAACAAGAAGAAATTGTGCAAAACATTTATCAAATGTGACTATCTTGCGTTGTGCACCTAAAAAGTTCTTCTGTCAGGTTATGGGGGTGTATTTTCGACTGAAAATAAAGAACTAAAATAACTGAAATAGAGATTGTGTTAATGGTGTGAGGAGGCATAGACATAAACGACCATAGTTAGCTTGTGCTCGAGGAAACAGTGACATGCAAACCTAGAACAAGATAGATTCAAGACTAAAGTGATTATGTAAATTTAAGTGCTGTTTGGAGTTCGATGTGATAGAATAAAAGATGGATTTTTTTGTCTTGACAGAGGTCTTTTGGTTTTTGGATGCCATCCTGTTCACATACAATTTTGTTGTTGAAGAAAAAACTGCTACTGCTTATGTGAAGAGTGAACATTTTCATTGTGGGGAAAACAAAACAAAGCAAAATCAGGTTTGAGCATATTTTCTGTAAACTCCAAATAATGAAATAGGAATTAGTTGCCTAAATACATCTTCCAGTCAGATAAATTATAAATATTTTTTTTCAGAAACAAGAAAGTAAATGTAGAAACTAAAACAATGGCAGGTGAATCGCATTTAATGATAGAATTATGGAACAGCATAATCAGATATTAGTTGAGACATTTTACAAAACTATTACAGATGTGAAATATGAAACAAAAATTGCACTTGCATGAGAAGTAAGTACCAAGGATACTTTACAAAATAATGATGTTTTTAGTGCAAACCAATTAACGTTTGGTGTCAACATTAATCTTTTCCATATGACATGTTTTTGTAGATTGATGAAAATTAAATGGCAGAATAAGATATCAGACACAGAAGTTTTCACTTATGTAAATGAGTATTCTTCTGCATAAGTGTTAATTCTTATTGAGATAAAATGAGAATCAGGCTTTCGTCTTTGGGAAGAGTAAAGTTGGTGTCGTTCGTATCAGGTTACTAGATTAATGAGATTTATGTTTTATAGAATTAGTTATTATAATTTGAGACTTGGATGTTTTGAAAGTTGGCGTCATCATGTTTTGAAGAACTGTTAACACAATTTAAGACTTGGACTTATGATTATTTATTTCAACTTTTTTCAACTGCGACAACTTGTCTCACACATATTGAGTCTTTGTTTTGTATGAGACAGGAACATAGCTGTTTTATACATCAAACTAAAATAAAAATGTGGGAAAACTAGATATAAATGCTGAGTGGATGTGCTTCCCACGCAAAGTGTTCTGATTGGATCATGTATTTATCACTTTGCATATAAGAACAAACTTGTGCAAAGGATGTGTTTGGTTAATGTACCTAAACCCAGAAATGAACCAAGGACTTTCAGATATGTTTGATTAGGTAATTCCTTTCAATAACAGTAATGATGTTTGCTCATAATATCAGCTGTAACAGTGGTCCTTATTTCTTCTGTGTCCACCAACAACACTAGAGATAAACAACACCCATCAAAAACGTGCATGAGTAACATGGAGTCCAAAACTCCCAAGCAAAATATATGTCTCCTTTCATTTAGCCATTTTAAACTCCAAAGACTGTCTGTTTTGCATAATCACCCTTGCCTTGGTTTTAGGTTTGTGCCTGCCTGCAACCAGTTTACCTGTAGTAGGTGCATGCTAATCATGGCCACTTATCCCTCAGTCTCTCCACACCATTATCACATTAACATAACTACAAAACTAAAGCCAGATTAAATAAGACACTAGTAATCTTAGAAAAGATTGTCCCACATGCATTAGAGAGTGTTCAAGCTTGATATTTTTGGCAACAGTTTTGATGTCCTGACAATCTATTGATATAACACAAAAAAGGGTATTTCTATATCAATCTCATAATGTCTGTCCAAAAGCTGAGGTTTGGTGTTTGAAAAGATGGGTACTGCTACAGGTTTTGAATCATACTTAGAGTATGTTCATTTTTATGACAATTTATTTTTTGATAAAGAAAACTAATGAAAATTTTTTTTTTTTGACTGGTAAGTTAAAAGCTTGATTTGAAAAAAAAAAATAAATTGTGTTTTTTAAATTTAATTAAAACAGGTTATAAAGAACATAATGAAACAACCATTTTTACAGATTCTTTTTTCACTGGTACAACTTTTGAACCTGACAAATGCTGACTAGGTTATGGTTACAAATAAATTCGTTTTTTGACTAGTTCAAAATACTATACAAATTTTTTTTTATGAGAATATTATTTTAGCACAGATGAACTTGTCTGCTTCTCAAGACTTCTGATTAGTTAAACACTTTGGCATCTTCTGTTTACTTAAATGGCCAAAAGATGCCAAACAAAAAGTTGGTTTTGTGTGATTCAAAACCAACACCAAAAGATACATCTACGAATTAAATAATGGGTCAAGACCTTTGTATAAGAGAATCAAAGAAGAATTGCTACAGTTGAGAGGTGCAATTAATTTGTGCGAGAATATGTTATTCAAGTGGTGTAAAAGTGGATCACGTATAAGAATTTTGATTAATCACGTGGATTATTTTCACTTCTGTAGTAACTATTTTCTTTCAAGAACACATCATAGAAAAAGCTAAAGAGAATGTTTAAGATCAGCATGCAGAATATGGGGTCATTTAAGTATCTGGGATTAGAAGTTGTATGAATTACAAAAGGAATGAAAGAATCTTATATTTTCACCAATCAAATAAATATCTTTATATATGGGGTATTTTTATGTGGATCTGTATTCTCACTTCTTTCATACTCACTTCTATTTTAATGTGAGTTTTGCTTCTTTTCATGCAAGAATTGACTCACATCAGAGAGGGTGACTAAGGTTCTCTTAACTAATTAATTATTTAGTTAACTGAAATAATGACATTATCACAGTTTCCTACATTATTAGCAACTACCTTGCACAAACCATGGAAGACTAATATTATTATATGCCTCCCATTCGACTTCCACAAACTCATTTGAAAAATATGACATCATTTGTAATCTCAGCTGATACTTCTGTTTTGTTTAACTTACCTCTGCTTAGATTTAACCTTACATGTCCACCATCCTTGATTCAATTCTAGCTATGATTCATTTGTAGATTTAGGTCATTATGACATGTACTTACTGCAACCCTTATCAAAATCCACATCAGCGAACTTAATTGCTATTGATATAGGGTCCCTAAGATGTAACATATTCCAATGAGTATAGCGAAAAGTTGTACAAGTAAGACATATGAATTGACTGCAGAAAAAAAGCTAACTTAAATGCTTAAGTGGACAAATGATGCAAGTTATTTCACAAACAAGATCAGATCTAAGTTATTAAACGAGTGTTATAAGCAGTACAGGAAGGCACCCGACTGTGAAAATACTACCAGAGCCAAATAAGGTGTTGCCTCAATTAGATAGAAAATTATACTAACATTTAATAATTTGAATAAATATTAAGTCTTTGAATATTCAGATGCTACATATGCTAGCCTGGAAAAGATGAGTTATCTCAAGGTTATATTGTTGTTTTCAGGCAAGGAGGTGGCAACTATTAACTGGCATCTAAAAAGTTGGCCAATGTAACAAATATTCCATTAATGTCTAAAACTTTGGCATTAAGTAAGGTCAGAGGTGCAGGATTCTGGGGTCACTGACTTTGGAAACTACAAACAGGAGATAAAAAGTGGCCATGGCTAGACTGAAATATGGAGTCAGAAGAGAAATTTAGATGTTTATAATAGATGGAAAACTACAATTGGCAAATTTCTTAAAAAGAGGTGCTTCTACACTAATTGTTACAAATATTTGGTACAGGTAAATTTTAAAAAAAAAGACACTAAATGAAGAGAGTTGCAATGTGAGTTATAAGTTGTTTTTTTTTATGGAAGTTGCTCTCAGACAAGGCATGAAGCCACTTAATGTAAAGAGATAACAAAAACAAAAAAAAAATGACTATCACAAAGACAGAAGATGCCTATTAGTCTTAGTCTTGAAAAGATCAAGGCTATATGTAGTAGGAAGCAGTCAGCAGGAAGGGTTCGACAAACCTGCAATTTTTGGAAAGAAGTTAATTGTATTCTGCTGAGCTATCAAAGCAGTGAACTGATGGAGACCACTAGACCAACACGTCAAACGAGCTGGAACAAAGGAAACAGAAGAGGTCATACAATTCTGAAGAATACATGCCATCATAGTATTTATATTAACAAAACTGAGATTAACAACATCATGTCTATGAGAGAGAGAGAGAGAGTGCAAAGAAGAAGAAAGAGGGGAGCTAATCAAATTAGAGATATGTGTCTGCACTTTATGAAGAACTCTGAAATGAGACAGAGATTTCCCAGCTCAAATATGACAACAGTATTTGATACATGGTTTGATAGTAGATATGTATCAATAGAGAATAGTCTCAGGTGCGAGAAAGTGTTTGAAACGATAGAGAGAACTTACTTTACGAGAAACAGCAAGTACAATGGATCTAATATGTGAACTCCAAGAAATACTTGGTGAGAAAAAAAAGATCAAGAAGTTTGAGATTTCTTATCAAAAGCAGAACCAGTCATGAGAATCTCAGGAAGAAGAGGTACATGCCTATAATTGAAGTATACAAGCTGAGTCTTAACAGGTTTTCCTTGAACTGTTCAGATTATAAGATATCACTTTTGGATCATTTCTGAGTATTTATAGTTTGTTTTAACTAAAGTAGATCTTTTCTATTGCAAAAGCAAATTGTGTTAATAATAGACAATAATATGGACATGACAAACATCATCAAACATATAGATAAATATTACTTCATTAAAACAATTTATATGAGTAGTTATTGAATTTAAAAAAAAAAAAAACTACTTTAATAGCTTTTTTTAGGACCACTTGTCTTTAGAATTATATCCCCATTTCTTCAACCATACAAATATGCATAAAGTTAAACGTAATGTAAACAAATATCTTGCTACACAACTCCTCATTTAAGATGCCCTTATAAATCTGACTCCTACTTCACAGTAGCCCTATTCTGTCTCAGTACCAATATTCCTTGTTTGGATAAAAGAAAAAACAAAAAAAGAAAAAAACTTATATACAGGGTGGAACGATAAATTTGTCTCCCTAAAGAAAACAACACTACAACTTTATTTCAAAACTTTTACTGAAAAAATCAATTACAGTTACTTGATTATGTGGTAGAGCTAACATCTATTCAATGTAGCCGCCTTCAGCCTCAATCACCGCCTCAATACGGGTCCAGAACTGGGAACTGCCTTTTCCACAAGTGCAGGTGGGAGCTCGGCAAATACTCAGTGGATGACTTTGGTGCTGTGGGAGGTCATGTTGGTGGTGTTCTTGATATATGACCAAACAGTAGTCAAGCAGTTTATGGTCAAGGGAGGAGAGGGTGCTATTGAGAGAAGGGTACAAAGTTGTAGCACTTCTTCTGAAGCCATGCCTGGGTCTCTTTAAATATGTGGGCCTGTGCTGAGTCCTGTTGCCACACCCAGGGTCAGCCAATGGTCACCTGATTGCACCAACAAATCTTTAGCACATCCAGGTACACTTTGGTATTGACTTTCATGCCGACTTCGAAGATGTGGCCCTCACTTGAAACCATACCAAAAATCATAACCATGGCTGAAAACTGTGTTCTCAGGATTTGCATTTTGAGGGTGCTGGCAATGGTCCTGTTGTCATAACTTGGATCAGTAGATAACATGAATTGTACAGCGGCGCAGCTCTGATCTCGCTCATTGAACATTGTGTCACTTTCAGACATGATAGAAGGCTCCTATTGCTCTTGGGATTTCTACACAACTGGCTAACTAGTAGATGGTCTGCAACAAAAAAAGAAAACCATTTTTATCAAATGGAAATGGAATCATGTCTCTTTTCTAGGGTGACAATTTTATCGTTCCACTCTGTATTTTATAAGAAAATAAGTTTTTCAAATATAAAAGTGGTTTTCAAAAGATTATTTTGAAAAGAATTTAAATCTGAACCAGATTTACACATATGCGCAGTAACTTTTTTTTATTTAAATATGTTTTTATTGCTTTTCCGACAATATTTTAAATGTGGGGACAAAAATAGAACTAAAAAGGTCTTCAGAGCACTCTTGAAACCATTCTTTCCAGAGTCTTTATTCCTCAGATTTGAAAGTATGTGTGTATGTTTGATTGTAAAGTACAGTATTCTCAGCTGGAAATGCTATAATAATTGTGTTAATTATTTCCACCTGATTTTGTTAGATGTATCCTGAAGAAGCCCCATGGGTGCATCAGTTGAAATGTGGTATTAACAGCCAAAACGACTACACAAGTCCAATTGCAAATAAAAAGAAAATGTGATGTGTAAAAATAACTTCATATTAATAAGTGGCAGTGTGCCAAATTCTTAATCTGCTTCTGTTTCCAACGGGAGTGCAAGATTGGCATAATTGATACCGTTGTTGGTCCCCCAACAAAAGAAGAGTGGCCCTCGTCTGTTAGTCCATTCGTCTGTCTGCAATAACTACGCCTTGGAATTTAAAAATTTTTTGCATAAACATTAAACATGATATGAGTAAAAAAGTAACAGAACGGATTTTCCGGGAAAAACTCTAGTTGACCTCCCCCCCCCCCCCCGCGCCCTGACAGTGCCTTTCAGGTTAAAATGGCTAAAATTGACACTTTTGGGCTTATTAAAAAAATTGATGCGTTGGATTTTTATAAAACTTTCTGAAAAGTTGTAACTAACTGATTTCTATATAATTTTGTTTGTCTATACTTCACGATAACTCTTGGGTGTGCGGAAGGGGCTCTTTTAAGGGCAATAAAAACACTCCATTTTCGGGACTATTTTATCATATTTGTTCAGAATTTTCTGTGTATGACTATTTAGCAATTTTGCATGGTGCTGAACTCAAATTTAACTTTGGAGCCAAATGAGCGGGTTGGGGTCAAATGATAGACTTATTCATTTCTTTTTTTGCATGGTGTGGATCTGAAATTTACATATGTTAAGGCCTAAAACTGCACCGTTTGTTCATTTTCACCAGGATTTGACGTCCCCTGAGGACTTTTGGGGTTGGGTGGGGTGGGGTGGGGTGCTGAACTTAGTTATTTTTTTATGCCTCGTTCAATGTGCACTCACGGGGGACTATGCATGCTTCACTTGTTGATTGTGAAATTGTATTGAGTTGAATTATGAATATTGTGGGGAAGGTATGAACCTACAATTTCTCTCATTTTATGAGGGAAGATAGAAAGTTGTGCTCATAACCACATCATAATAAATGGTTTCCAATATATCATATTGCAGCAAAATCCCACCCCTTCACTGTACACAGTATTACAACAACATTTGATAAAAAGAAAATGAAATAGGCAAAAAACAAAAGTTGTTTTTGCAGAGACCCGACTGTTTATTTAGTAACAGTTTGAGTTGCACACTACATTATTTTTCAACGTAACCACAACCAGAGACGACTACCTCAAGGCTGGTGTGAAATGAGTTACATGCTTGGGAAACTATGTCCTTGTTTATAGTGGTCCAGGGTGGAATGATAACAAGTGTTGCCCAAAAGAAAACAATACTACAACTTTATTTTTTAAATTTTAATGAAAAAAATCAATTCGAGTAACTTGTTTATGTAGTAAAGCTGACATCTATCCAATGTAGCCGTCTTCAGCCTCAATCACTGCCTCGATACAGTCCAGAACTGGGAGCATGCCTTTTCCACAAGCACCGGTGGGAGCTCAGTGAATGGCGGCAATCAGGCTGGTTTTGGTGTTGTGGGAGGTCATGTTGGTGATGTTCTTGACATATGACCAAACAAAGTAGTTCAGCAGGTTCAGGTCAGGGGAGAAGGGGCTAGTGAGCTAAGAGTACAAAGTCGTAGCACTCCTTCTGAAGCCAAACCCGAATCTCTTTGGGCTTGTGGGCTGGTACTGATTCCTGCTGCCACACTCAGGGTCTGCTAGTGGCCACCTGATTGCACAAGGGGATCACCACACTCTTTAACACATCCACGTACACTTTGGTATTAACTTTCAAGCTGACTTTGAAGATGTTAGGTGGCATGATGTGACCCTCACTTAAAATAAACCAAAGACTATAAAGTTGCCGAAAACCTGTCATTCGTGGCAATCTAACAATGCATTTTGAGGGTACTAGCAATGGCCCTGTTGCCATAACTTGGATTGGTAGAGAGCATGAGTTGTATAACAGTGCATCTCTGATCTTGCTCATTGAACATTGTGTCATTTTCAAACATGATAGAAGACTCCTACTGCTATTGGGATTTGTACACAACTGGCCAACTAGTAGATTGTCTGCAACAAAAAAAGAAAACTGGTTTTCGTCAAATGGAAATGGAATCATATTGTCTTTTCTAGGGCAACAATTTTATTGTTTCAACCTCTAAACAGCTCCACAATGGCAGCTTTAAATGAATTGACAATGTTGTGGTCATGCTTGTCAGTCTTGGCCTCAATCCTACCCCAGAAGAAATAGTCAAGAAGGTTACAGTTGGGTGAGGAGAGTGGCTATAAGTCCAGCAAGCTGTGGTGAGAAACATTGTTGATCAGCTATGCTTAGATAATCGTTGTAGGGGCATCCGATGGTGATCTTGTCCAACCAGTGCTTCATCATGCTCTTCAGCAATTTTTGGTAGATCTCAACAGTGAATCAAGTGTCAGATTTTGCTATACACAGAAGGAGTTGATATACCATAAAACAAATAAACCAAACTAAACTGTTTTCTATTTAAAGCTCCCATTAGTTTATTTCCTTAGTTGCTTAGGAAGATTCTTGACTCTGACAGATTATTATATTCTATTAAAAGTTTATAATATAAAGATGTTTTTGATATCTATAGTGGTCGACTCAGAAGGATTTGTAATGTTTTATTTTTGTTTACCGACCTTACCTCATCTCCCCTCCTCTTCGCTCTCTCTCACACACACTGTCTTGTTTCTATATTAAATTGAGAAAAACTTGATTTCAATATTTTTCTGCTTTTAGCAAACTGGCGAAGATAAGCTGATTAATAACTTACTGCATGACTTAAATTTTAGGCCGATTCATCTATTTCCTTTTTATCATAAAGAAGGTAAATATTGTTTATCTTTTTCTCTCTTTATGCAGGCTTTTTGCAATTTAAAGTATTGACGTCATGACAAAATCATATTAGGTTAACCAAATGTATCTTGCTTTTTGTTCATTGGCAGGAAAATTGTTTTATTCCAAGACTCTCAAAGTGGTTAAGACATTTTAATAGGTTGGAAATTGCAGGTGGGACTGGGTGATTCTGTTATCATACAAGTTTCAGATGTGTGCACCATTTCCAGTTTCTAGACGAATATATGAAGAAAAGGTTTAGATATAATTCAATTTCAAGCTCAATAAAAAAGTAGATAAACCAACACGGTACGATAATATTAACTCATATAGTGAAATTTTAATATTCATCGTTATTGGCAAAAGTTTTCTGAAATTGATTCAAGATGTTATTTTTTAAATTTTTACAAAAAATTATGTAGACATGAGCGATATAGAAATGGAAGGCAGAAGAAAAACGAGAGAAAGATATGACAGAGATAAGAGAAAGAGGGACTGTGGAGGATTTCATTTTATTTTTGAAACTTTATGAGGTAACGTGAGTGAAAAAAAAAAATAGAAAGAAAAATGGAATAATCTTACATGTTTAAATTACGTAGAACTTTTACCTAGTCATGGCTGATGGAATGAGAACATACTACCCACATGGATTAAATAAAAGGTTCCATTTGAAATTCTGTGCAGATTCCCAAGTTCGACAGAATTACTCCTGATTTTGACAAGATACACCTAAAGAAGGTCAGAGGTTACATCGACCTAAACATTGTGTGAATAACACTCAAGATGAGAACAGTAGTACAAATGAACAAAATAATACGAAATAATAGAGGACTTATTAAACAATTACATATTTTATATTTGTGAAAATATTTCAGAGATCATATAGATTACAGATACTGCATAAGTGTGCAGACACATTAGGTATATGTTCTCGATAATCAGTTCAACAGGCTAAGGTGTTGTCCTGTTCAGTTTCAGAAAGTCCATTCTCCCAAGTTTTACCTTCTCTTTGAGAAATTGTTAGTATATTGCTAATTGGCAAAGGCACCCAGGGATGTCCATGGGCTGCCTAGGCATATTTTGTAGGTCAGAGTGTGTTTGTTGCAGAGGCCCGACAGTGTGAAAGGTGCCAATTGACCATAAACTAAAGACAAGACAAGATAACAGCAATAGCAAAGAAGCTGGAGAGCTGCTGGTGTGAGATGGAGTTACTGCAGGAGTAAGCTGTAGTCATTGGAATCTGCAGGAGTAAACTGGATTTGTTTGAAGCTGCTGGAGTTGCTAGAGGCTGCTGAGCTCAATCCACTTGACTGGATGTATCAAAGTTGTTGTTAGAGAGGTTCCTTGCTTCTTGCCATTCTGACCATTTGCTGTGAAAGCCGTTTGTTTTATGGAGAGTCATTCGTGATACAGGTTCTACTACCAGTGATGGTGTCGCTAAACAACGAATGACTATAATTAATTTCATACCATATTACTTACAGTTAAAAGTATCTTTAGTGTTGAGTAACTGTATTCATTTTAATTTAGGTTCGAAATAATAGTCCTTTCTTTTTGTTAGGTTTGTGAAAGATGAATGTGTTGTAGTTTCTTTGTTCTTTGAAAATGGTCATCATAGTGTATTTGTTGGAGTGTCAAGTTTCAGCCAACAGCATGTTTTTGTTTACAAACATAGGAATGGTTACCTGACAAACCACAACATGACTCCTAGTGCACTGGCTTATTGACAACAGTTGATCTTGTGTCTAACTTCGTGGAGAGGTCAATAAAATAAGTGTACTGAGCCATTACTGCAAATTGCAAATATTGTTGACTGATTTCAAACTATTACCACTGTTTCCATGAAACATGTTCTGAATAAACTGTTTACTTCAACAAGAGAATGTCATCATATTTTCCTATAAAAAATGAATCTTCTACTTAATCAAATAGAAATTTCTTTAATTCATTGAGTTGTTTTTTATTGCTTCAGGCATTTTATTTATTTATTTTTTATAAATGTTGGTTGCAAACTTTTATAATTAAATTCACTTTAAAAAATATTTGTCATTCTGTTTACATTGGAAACAATATAAATACTAAATCAGCTGCTAACGTTCGTTTTGAATATACATTAAATTATCTCTATTAATGTTGCACATGTCATCGTAATCGTTATCACCATCATCAATTTAACATCTATTTTACATAATAATATATGTTAGATAACTTTTAAAAATTGACATCTAAACTAATCTATACTTTCTCACGTCTGTATTTATCTCTGTTTCTCAGTACCTGTCACTCCCATGTTTTCCTTGACCTTCCTCTGTGTACTAACTCTGCTATTTCAACATTTTTACATTTACTGATCTAAGAACTCTCACCCATTTTTTAAGTCTGGCCATACTATCAGAGTCTTTTGTGCTGCAGACCTCTCCCTACACTGTCCAGATTTAATCTTCTTCTAAAGTCATCAGATCTAAGCCTATCTTTAAGACTCACATTGCACAGCTATTGTATAATTCTCATACTAGCGGGACCTGTGGAAATTCCACAGCAGACTATTTCATATCTATAATATAAAGCTGAATGTGTGTGTGTGTAGTCACGAATAGGCTCCTATATGGTTGACTATTATAGAAAACTGATCACATATAATGATAGAAGATGTATCGAGACACAGGAATGGGTATGTTTGATCTGGCAGAACGGTGGTTCATTAAAATTGTGGGGTCTGCATTCGTGCCTGGTCCACAAAGTATGGAAATAAAAAATTTAAAAATTAAAAAAAAAACGTTTACAAGTGTTTTTGATATAGATGTACATAAGAATACTTTGATAAGTATGTTTTAATTTTAATAGGGATGGTATAATAAAATTGTGGGGTCTGCGTTCGCACTTGGCCTCCATAGAATGGAAATAGGCACAAACTTTAATAAAGACTTTTCATATCTATCTGCGTAAGTATACTTTGATAATTATCTTTCAGTTTGAAGAAATATGGTATAATAAAATTATGGGGTGTTCATTCGCACCTGACCTCTATAGAATGGAAATATGTCACAAAGTTTAACAAGGTTTTTTAATATAGATCCACAGAATATTGTGATAAGTGTTTCAGTGTGAACGGGTATGGTATAATAAATTATGGGATTTATCTATTTTATTTTTATTTTCATCATATTTTCCTTTGGTTTTGATACCCCCAAATTCGAAGCTATCTCTTTACAACCCTTCCTTTTCATAACCTATCATACTTTCATAAATCAGAGTTCTGTAAAGCAGAAGCACGAAATCAAACAGAATAGACTATCTTTCTATCTGTCAAACACATGATAACAGCATGTAAAAGACATGATGATGATGAAGGAGGAGGAGGAGGAGGAGGAATAATTTTCTTAAGATATTTGTTTTTCTTCTGCAGTTTAAAAATTTCTTACTAATTCTAATGTTGCTTTTTAGCAGGTATTTTATTTGCTTTCTGCAAAAAGCTGATTCATTTTTATTTCCGATGTGCAATTGAATGTCTTTTATTCTTTTAAAATATTCCAAAGAACTATTTATTTCAAAAGCTTGTTCTTAAAAGAAGAAAAAAAAAATGGCTGAGTTTAATAAAAAAAAAAAGATACTAATAGTCTGCATTCAATACTCAAGAGGAATTCTGTTTTGTTTTGTTTAAATAAAATATTCATTAGAAATTGGGGGGGGGGACTCTGGTTAGCATCATTGGAGAATGAAACTATTCCAAGAGACAATGATCAATTCTGACTACTACTTGGGAATGTGTAAAGAAAAATTCTGATCTTTTGAAAAGAATATTTCGATCTGTCCGTGCATTTATACGAGCGACTCTGTCTGTTTGATGGTTTGTCACATTTGAATCTGAGATAGCATTTTCGGTACTTATGTAAAATACAGACCGTGTTATCATTGGCATATACTGGACAGATTACGTAAACCATCGGAAGCTACTGAAACACTTAACCAATGAAATTGCAGCAACGGACTATTGGTAAACAGTATCTTTTATTTATTAAAGGTTTTATAGTATCTTTTGTTATTAAACTGTTGGATGAAAGTACAAAAAAGTTTCCTCTCCATGTTAAGAATGACTTTCTAAATAATAATTATTATTTCAGCATGGCCTGTAAACTACCATCCATCCATCCATCCATAGCCCTTGAGCGGCATAGGCCATCTACAACTTTGTAGATGCCTTTGTAACGAGGAGTTCTTTTTACAGGGTGATGTTGCTGGCCCCACGCCCAACCTTCCCAGAAGGTACATACAGTGCATAGCCTTCTCAAATGGTCACCCATCTTGTACTGGCCAGGCTCAACGTTGCTTAACTTTGGTGATCTGGCAAGAACTGGTGTGTCAACGTGATTGTGCCGTACCTGTAAACTGCACAATATGTTTTTTTTTCATTGAAAATACCATATGGTGAATGTTTTCGGTTAAGATTATGCTTTTTTTTTGTAATTTTAACTTGTTTGCTAACATTTTTATTGTCCATTGCCAATGTTTATTGCCCATTGTTTTCAGTAAAAACAAAAAAGATGTGCAAAGTTTTCACTCAGCATCTTCCAGTGGTTTACGCAATCTGCCAGAATATGTCTAAGATGGTGTGGCCCCTATTCTGCATAAGTACCATATTTTGAACACTAAATAGAATATCCTATATCTTTCTAAGATCACCATTCGCCATACATGGAGTATTGTTGCCATATCTGGGCTGGTACACCAACCACTAGCCTTTTCTTGAACAAGGTACAAAAAATAATTTCTTAGCCTAATCCTGCACTGTCTGCCAAGCTTCAGTCCCTGTTGAATCGCTACAGTGTTGTATCCTTGTGATTGTTTTACAAGTACTTCCACAGCATGTGTTCCAATGGACTCACTGCACTTGTAGCCCCTCAGTAAAAATATCTGCCACCCACCCGACTAGCAGCAAAATTCCATCCTTCGACTGTAGAGATCCTTAGATGACAAAAGATTATATACTCTAATAGCTTTTTCCTCAGTCCATTGCTCTTAGAATTTCCTTCCTGCTCTCTGTTTCCCGAACTATACCAACATGTAGGAATGTAAATATAATATAAACAAATATCTTGCTGCTCAACTCCCCACCCAGGTAATCCTAATATAAATTTGACCACTATCATCATAGTCCACATATGCTTCAATATCAAGAAGCCTTGTTTAGGGTGAACAAAAGAAAGAAATTGAAAAAAATACATGTATTATTTAGATTGCTCAGGTTACTGTTCTCATCTTAGTTGTTATTCTTACGTTTCGGCCTATGTAACCTCTGACCTTCTTCAGGTGTATCTTGACAATAGCTCTTATTGTTGAATGGTGGGAAACATGTTTTTGTTCTTCAACAAACTATAGTTAAAACTCAATCTGAACAATCCCAAAATAATACATATCAGCAGAATCCGTGGAAATTCCACGGTAGTTTAGAATTTTTAAAGCACATTAAAAATAAAATGAATAAAAAAATATAAAACAAATAACGATGAACTTGCAAAATTTTTTTAGCAAATTCTTTTTTAACCTTTAAAAGCTAAAAGAATTGATTTTAAAAAATTAGATTTTTTTCATGAAAATTCAACACACAATACATTACTTTATTTTTCTGAATAATTTTTTATATAAAGTATAAAGGTACAGATGTCAATTCACTTGCATATTTTTTAAAAATTTAAAAAAAGAATCTATAATAAAAAAAACTTAATCTCCTCTCTGCATGGCTTTTTAAAAAAATTATATAATAAAATAGCCAATGTTAAACCGTAAACAGACAGCCATATTTTTTTTTTTTTTTTAATTTTTGGAGAGGAAATGGATTTAATGATTTGTAACTGATAAAGAGTTACTATAAAGGGAGGTAATTCGTTTCTCATTAATTAATGTTTGCGATGATGATGTTTTTTTTTTTTTTTTTTGCGTGACACCAGACGTTGGACGAGTAAATTATAATTAGATTATCAATCCTCATCTCAAAAGTTCAAAAACATTATATCAAATCGGTGTACGGTGTGGATTCAAATGTACATGAAAATAGAAATGACACAACACTCTTTTCATTTCATAAACACTTACTTCACAGATTTGAAAATTTGCCGACCATCGAAAATAGAAGAAAAATATTCTTTCCACCGTTCAACAATAAGAACCATTGTCAAGACATCTGAAGAAGGTTGGAAGTTACATCAGCCAAAACGTTGTGAGAATAACAACCAAAATAAGAACAGTCTAAACAATTCAGATGATATATATTATTAATCCTCATCTCCAAAAGTTCAGAAACATTATATATATATATATATATATATATATATATATATATATATATATGGTCTTTTTGTTTTTTCTTTCTCTTTTTTTTTCTCTTTCATTCCCCCCTCCTAATCCCCCCTTTTTCTCCTGCTTCTTGCTATATTTAATTCGTTATTAACTAGTCACTCTATCTCACTTTTCTTTCTTTCTTTTTATTTTTTTTTATTTAACCCTCTCCCCCTCTCAACCCCTCAACTTTCTCTGACAAGCGACTTTTTGGTCAGGAAATACACTTTTAAACCTTTTTTTAGAAACACAAAAATTAGTTTATCAACAGACATGCTTAATGAAACTCGGTGTTCAGTTTAAATCACCCACCCTGCGCACCCACTAATACAACCTACCGTTCTGGTAAAATAGGCCCAACTAATAATGTCAAATTTATATTGTCTATACATCCAGCTGTTGATGTGAGTTATGCTGATGTTCGAACGATTTTCCAAAAAGGTTTAAATATGACTTCTCCATTTTTATCTTTTTCTTTTTAAGAGAGCTCACAACTTTTATGGTCTTTTTTTTTTTTTTTTTAATGAGCTCACTTTTTTCTATAGCATTGAATAGTTCTTGGTCGCCTGATGATGTCTCATTGTAGCGACCAAATGTAACTGTTTATCTTTAAATAAATAAAAATAATATTTTTTGCCCTTTGTTATCGAGCACTATCTAACAACCTCGTTGAGTTCATTAGTTCTCATTTTTGAATATCTCAAACCCATATATATATAATTGTGACACCATGCACTGATGATTCCCGAAAAGATGAAACACTAGTGTCTGTAAGTATTTAAAAATTATTATAGTAATAATAATAATATATATATGTGTGTGCGGGTTTTATTTTTTTTATTACCGATTTATCTGTTTAGTTGCATATGTTTCGGTTACCGAATCGTATTAACGATCTGGTAACTTCGTCAGATTTGACAGAAATGGTTATCATAATTGGAAAAATGATATTAGAAGAAGCGCGAAAAAATCGCATTGTATTTGTTTTCTTTCTTGTATTTTCGTTTTTTTTGTTTTTTTTCGCTTTTTTCGTGCTTCTTCCTAATATCATTTTTCCAATCATAATAACCATTTCTGTAAAGTCTGACGAAGTTACTGGATCGTTAATACGATTCAGTAACCGAAACATGTGTAACTAAACAGATAAAACGGTAATAAAAAAAAGACACATATTTGCTCTGCAATAGTATTGAGCACTTTCTCCAAGTTTTTACTAATTACTATTTTTGCTATATAAATAAATATATATATATATATGTATATATATATATATTAGTTATCATTCCTCAAAATAAAAGATGGAATTAATTCACACTCATAAATTTTTAGTAGATTTTTTATGCAGAATTTTCATAATATTACATCTTACACATGTTTCATTGAATAGAAAAAGATCACTGAACAACTCTTCAGAAGCAAATGGATATTCTTCAAAAGCATGCTAGAAAGTTTATTATATGGAATGAAAAAAGAATTTGGAGAAAAAAAAAAGAAAATGGAAATATGTAAAGTCTGCAAGGACATAAATTTAAAAAAAAAAGAACACTTATTGTAGTGTTTATAGGAAACTCCCCCCCCTTCAATAATTGCATTAAAAACAAATGTGGATAGTGTCTTATGTTACCATGTTGTAGTAGTCTGAATGCTACTACTACTAGTAATAATAATAATAATATATATCTATGTCCATATATATATATATATATATATATATATATATATATATATATATATATATGTATAGCTTTAAGTAAAAGAGAAAAAAGAAAGATCAATTCCACAAAAGGAGACTACCCGCTCCATAGAAAACAGACACCCCATAAACCGTTAAAATAAATCACCACACAGCAGCAATACACCCCCTATTCAACCATAACACATTTACCCCTTAATCTCAATACTATGTTAAAGACAATTTATATTCTTATATATCACACTATATATAATAAGCTTCTCCTTATTTATTTAGAATTCATTAAAGCTTCCTCCAACACTCTATAATTCCTCTTAATCTTTTTCATCCCTAACGAACCTTATGCTAGATGCCACATCCCCACCATGCTACCTAGCACCGTCTCTACTCTTCTGATGAGAAGCGGTAGGCTTCGAAATGCCCTGGCATAAAGAGTCCCTTCTATCCCCCAAATTTTGCCTGTATTCCATTATTCAATGCATGATCCATTCTATATCTACCTATATATAGTTTTGTGTCTTCATTTCATTCTCTTGTTGTCCTATAAATAAATATATATATATATATATATATATATATATACACACTAGCTGTACCCTGCCACGCGTTGCTGTGGCTCAAATTGGCGCAATGGAAAAAGTTCTAAAATGAGAAAAAGCATGTTTCTTATAGGTTTAAATTTCCATTTTGCATGGGTACACAGTTTTTGTTGTTCCATTTTCTTAGCTGATATAGAGATTTCCGGTTTGGTGACTCTTGAATACGTAACATAAATTGTCCATGTGAAAAAACAGTCAGTGTGTAACTGTAAGACCCACAATTGTAAAGATTGTTCCCTGTGCTTTGTTGATGGTTATTGTAAATGACAATAAAATTGGAAAGTGCAATTTGCTAAAGTGTAATGATGTATCCAGTGGAATCATAGGAATGAATGGAATGAAGATATATTCATCTGTGAAAGGTCCTGTTAAGATTGTTGTTTCTATGATATTGTTTGTTAATTTTTTTTACTGCAAGCTATGTGCCATTGCAAAGCTTGGATTGGTTTATATTTCACAACATGATAATTAGTACACCAAATTTCAGTTGCAATACATGCGGCGGCATCCCTGGCAAATATAACTGTTGGATAATTAACCACTTTATTTGCTTTCATAACAGTGTCGATGGATTTGTATTTGACTACCTCACTTGGAATTTTACATTTAATTATAGCGTTAAGTTCATGGGCATCTTTGTATTGACCTGCAAGAATAGCTCATTCACTCAGTCAAATGGAATTCTTATAATTTGAATATCTGCAAAAACCTTTTAAACTAACTATTCTTTTGATGGAATAAAATTACAGAAATTACAGAAGTTAAAAGTTAAAGAATTTTGCCCTTAACTCTGATCAGCTGGCACTTTTTCGTACCCAATTTCCCACAAGTGATGCAAAAGTTTTTGTGCGGATCGAACAGTCTGCAACTGGACATTCATATTTTGAGTTAAGTTTAATGTCTTCACATGGAACAAAAAGGTAGAGTATTTGAGGCAAGCATTTATTTCATCTGCTGGTGTTGATTGAAGAATAACAGGTAACATTTATCTGAAATATCCTGCAAGCAATATTACTGCATTCCCAAATGGTCTGACATTGCCACGCAAATCTTGCAAGGATCGACCAAGAGTCTAAAGTGATTTTTTGCGTACCATTGTGCATTCATCCTAAACAATAAGTTTGCATTTTTGCAATATTTTTCCCCATATTGGATGTTTTGGAGATGTCGAACATGAGATTTTTGAAAAATTGAATGTTTTAAAGTAGAATAAATAATTCTTCTACTTGGCAGCAAGGTCGCAGGTATTCCTCATGCAGCAAGGGCTAAGGCTATGTCATTTTGTTACCAAATGGCTGCCAAAATCAATTTAATTAGAAAGGTTTTACCAGTTACTTCTGGTGCTGTTCAAGGTAGCAGTAATTTCCAAATAACTTCTATTCTCACAGTCAGTAAATTAGTTGACTAAAATAGGATTTATCCATGTTTTGACAATGCCTTATTCACTGTAATTAATTTAGGAGACTAAAATAGGATGAGGGATTAGAGATGGACAGATAGAGAGGAAGATATATAGATAGAAAAGAGACAGTGAGAGGAAAATAGAGAAAGAGAAGGAGATAGCGAGATAAAGGGATTGATAGATAAACAGAGAGAGAGGGAGAGAGTTAGAAACAGAGAGGGATGAGACAGAGGAAAAGAGAGAGATAGAGGGAGTTAGAGAGAGAAAGGAGCTCAAAGAGAGATGGAGAGGGTGATATAGAGAGAAAGATAGATTGAGAGGGAAAGGGAGAGATGGATAGAGAGAGATATTAAGAGAGGAAGAGAGAGGGGGAGAGAAACAGAAGGTGAACTACACTTCACCGTTTTTTTCCTCGTTCAGTAGAGAAGAAATCTTTCGAGACTGAGGCAATTTTAATGTTTTGTTATTATCCAGAGTACCCCTTTTTTTTTGGGGGGGGGGGCTAGATTTTCCTCGCATTAGAAACCGACCGGGTTATCTGTACTTTCACTTAACAAATTAATAAAAGAAAAACATATTGTAAAATTTGAATTTAACAGGAAAATACTATTTTAAAAAATAGCACGATAGCATAAGTGCATAAGTGCCACTTTAGGTACTCCTTGGGCGTTGAGTTCCATGGCGACCAGCATAATTATTTAATGGTCGCTCCCTTAGCCCCCCCCCCCCCAGTCAAGGCTAATGCATGCGCACGTAACATTTTTTTTATTTACTGACGTTGGCTTAGTAACTAAACGATTTATTGATAATTTCGTAACCCTTAAACGCATGCCGGAAGATTTAAATTGGTTCATTATTGTTGTAATAAAAAAAAAAAAGTTTCATTCAACACAAAACCAAAAACACATATTAATGATAAATGATTTATTATTCTATTCATTGAAATTTACTAATTTTTAAATAAAAAAGTAAAAAAAAAGAGTCAATAAAAAATAGTTGCTTATATGCGCATAAAAAACTTTGTTTTTTTTAGATTAGGTCCACCTTATAATCAACCTCCTCATCTTAAGAACAGCTTCCGGAATAAACACCACTTTTGGAGGGGGGGGGCTATTTGCAAAATTTAACTGATATTTGTTGTCAGCATACCCACCCGAAAATACTATTTTAAAAAAAAAAGTAGGGGTTCAGTGCCCGTGGCAGAGAAGTAGATTTATTTATTAATAAAAGTTGCGGAAAGTAAATTTATTTATCAATAAAAGTCGTCATTTAAAAAAGAAAATTGTGGAGGTGTACCTAAATGTAAATATTTACCCAAAAAATTATCCCGAAGTTTATTACAAAAACGTTTTGTTTTCGCACTATTCAACAATTTGTTCATCCGCGCATGTAAATTAAAAAATATTTGTAAAAGTGAGAAGTTATCAGTAAATGATTTAGTTTTTTTTTTTTTTAATTTATTTATTTATTTATTTATTTATTTTTTTACATTAGGTCCACCTCCACAAATGTTAAGAACGGCTTTCAGAATAAACACCCTCAACCTCTCCATGTTAACAACGGATTTCGGAATAAACACCATTTTGGGGGTGGGGGGATATTTAAAAAAAAAAGTCGATAAAAGTCGTCATTTAAAAAGAAATTTAAAATCAAATGTTTGTAAAAGTGAGAAATTATTAATAAATGTTTAGTAACATTTTTCGGTGCTAATGCAGAGAGTGATCCGTGCTATTTTTTAAATCGTGTTTTTTTTTTTTTATTCGATTGCAAGGTTAAAGTACAGAATAGGTACAAAACACCCTCCCCTCCCCATGTTAAGAATGGCTTTTTAAATAATAACGTTATTATTTCAGCATGGATCACTCTCTGCATGAGTACCCATTTTTCTTTTAATATTCATAAAAAGTAAAACTTTTTTCAAAATAAATAAATAAATGTTTGTAAATGTGACAAATAATCGTTTAGTTACGGCAACGTCAGTAAATAAAATGTTACGTGCGGGGTGGGGTGGGAGACTAAGGGAGACACTATTATTTTTTTCTACTGGTCGCCATGGAACTCAACGCCCAAGGAGTACCAAAATGTAATTTTTTTTTTGTAAAATAAATAAATTTCAAGCAATTTTTGCAATAAATAATAGATAGCAACTTTGTTAATTTTACGACTCGCCCCAGCATATTATAAACACTCTAACTTCCCCATGTTAAAACTTTCGGAATGAACACCCTCAACCTCCCCATATTAAGAACGGCTTTCGAGGTTTATGGAAGGGCGTTTTTTTTTGTTGTTTTTTTTTTTAACACGGGGGGGGCGGTTAGGGTGTTTATAATACGTTGAGGCATGTCGTAAAAATGAAACAGTTTAGAAAAAGTTAAAACAAACTTTTTTATGTAAACAATGCCGTGAAAATAAACTAAACAATTAAAACGTAATGTTTCATGAGTGAAAAAAAATTAAAAAATTGGTAAGTACATAAATGAATTTAAATTTTTAAAATATGGGATTATTTTTTTATTTTTATTTTTTTTTGTGTGCTAATGCAGAGAGTGATCCGCGCTATTTTTTAAAAATCGTTTTCCACGTTTAATTAAAGTTTTATGATATATTTTTATTCAATTGTAAGGTTAAAGTACAGAATAGGTACAAAACACCCTCCATTCCCCATGTTAAGAATGGCTTTTTAAATAATAACATTATTATTTCAGCATGGATCACTCTCTGCATCAGTAAGTTTTTGTTTTTTTTTACTCATCGAGTTAACAGAAAATGAAATCTTTCGTCAATTCGTGGCTGTGAAATGAATCGAACCGGAAGTTCAGTTTTATCAACAGAACAGATTCGCAGAAATGGTTAAAAAAATATATTTATTTTATTTAATATTTTAATTTTAATAATTCGCAAGGTAAATTTATTTTAATAACATAAAAACATACTTCGACTCTAAAAATGGGTTGTCTGAAAATTTCAAATAAATTGGTAACATAGAAATATGGTTTTATTCGTTTAGAACGAACCAACTTTACGTTTATATATATATATATATATATATATATATATACATATATATATATATATATATATAAGAACAAGTAGTTCATTAAACATGTTAAAAAAACACTTTGAAAAAGAGTTATAAACATTTTGGCTTTTAAAAAGGAAACATTAAATAAGTGGATAGTCATTAATCCGCCGAGTTTCAAAGAAATACTTTCCTTCTCATCAGAGGGTAGGATTTAGAAAAATGCGGGATCGGATTTTGCTTGTAAAAGTATTAAATGGAACTACAAGTAAGTCATAGATCTTACTTGATAACAAAAAGTGAAGCAGAGGGAATAGGGTGAATAAAAGTGATTTTACATGAATGGATAGTCTGTTCTTATTATAAGCTGTATCTCCTATTTGGTTTTATCGAGCTTTTACATCTGGTTGAGATTACTTTATAAATATTAATTCTTTAATATTTATAATTTACTTTAGTTTTGCCATCTTGGATTATTTTGGTAAACTTAACTGCAATTCTTATTTTATATATATATATATATATATATATATATATATATATATACATATATATATATATATATATATATATAAATAAAAGATTATATATATATAAGAGATTGAATGAACATATTTTAGATGTATCCACACATATTTATAAGTGTCTTGGTCAGTCCGGTGGTCTTTCGATCTGTCACATGCTTAAAATTGAAATCGTCTTTTTACCGATAAATGTGCAGATTGAATGGATACAATCACAAGAATATCCGTTCTTGCTCTCATTCTATAACGCCATTTTTTTTAAAATTTTCTTTCTTGTATTGAAATGTTTCTCTTCCCCCACATCTGGTGAGAGAATTCCTCAAGTGCTTTTACTGTGTTGAAGAGAAGGACAAACAAAAAAGAGTGCCTAGATAAAATCAATATATTCAGAGGAAATAAATCGATCTATTTGGGCAACAGCTGTGTCACGGAGAAATTTTTTACAAACTATTATTTAGCAATAGTTTAAAACTTGTCCTTTTTTTTCTTTTGTTTTATTTGGTTTATTCAGACTACTGTTCTCATCTTGGATGTTATTCACAGAAGGTTTCCACTAATATAACCTGCAACATTCGTCAAGGGTGTCCTATCAAACATGGAATCTGCACAGAATTTCAAACTTTTTTACCCTTTATTTTATCCATTGTTTTGTCAGAGATGACAATATTTGAATTATTTGGATTAATTGGACTAATGTTTATTTTGAGTGCTATTCTCACAACGTTTCAGTCAGTGTAACCTCCGACTGTATCTTGTCAAACTTGGGAATCTTTCTGTTGAACTCGGAAATCTATAGAGATTTAAGTGAAACATAAGTTCAACAAGATGCACCTGAAAAAGATCAAAGATTACATCGGTTGAAACGTTACAAGAACAATATTGTGGGAATTCAGTCCCCTCAATTGAAAATAGTGTTGAGATGATTAATCGGAATCGGAATTGAAATCGGAATCGGAATCATTGGAAATTTTGAAGGTATCGAAATTGGAAAAATTTGTGCCTAATTTCCGAATCCAAAAACGATTCTTTTAGTATTTTTTAAACTTAATTTTCCCTTGCTTCTATTGATGGTAAATCTTTATTGTTTTCCAACTATTAGTAAAACTAAACTCTAATGATCATAATAACATCCAAATAAGACATAATTTTTTTTATTTGCATAAAATAAACAAAACAAAACTTGAAACTGCAAAAATTCACTAGGTTACCTCTACAAGAATGCAGTTTATTTACAAGGTATCAAAAAAAATTGTTTCAAATTGAAGAAATATTTTGTCAGGAAAAATTATATCAAGCATTATTGCTAATTAAATAAAAATAGAATATAAAAAATGTTGTTTTTTAATCTTTAATTTATTTATTTTATGGGTTTATGCTTTTGTCCAGTTTGGTTTTGTCTGGTAAGTTTTTTCTGCTCCCTCACTCAGCATTGACAAATATAACAAGGAATAGACAAAACATTGTAGAAAAGCTTAGCTTCAAATTGAATTTGAAATGAATTTGTGAATTTTCATACTTCCATGTGAAAAACTTTTAGCATCAAATTTTCTTGGATTCTTTTATGAATCATTTACTTATGCTTAAACTTGGGAATTCCTGCAGCTCTAGATGCCATCTGAAGTCTGATCAAATGTTCAAGTATTTTTTTGCACCTGCTTGCCAAATGTTTAGATGATGCTCCACAGAGAGGTCACAGTTAAAAGATTTCAAACAAATGGGCAAGTTTTATTTTCTTGGGCCGCTTGTCTGACCATCGTGTCCTCTGAAATCCTTCTTCTTAATGTTTTATTGTATCTTTCGAAAAAGTTTTTAAAAAAAAAACCCAAAAAACCATGAATATCTCACAATAAATTTATCAAAGTCTTGGATGAATTATTAAAGGGAAAACATTTACAAGTTTGTCAAATTAAAAAAGAAATCATATCTACATCTAAAAATACCCTTCCTCCCAATGATAATCTACTTTTTATTTTTTTATTTTTTTTTTTATTTATGACCCACTACAAACAAAATTATTTTAGATTTTAGGATGGAGGGTAAGTAGAGCATATAGATTTGGGGCAATTATTGAATAAATATCGATTGAAACTAGCTTGTTGTTCAAGAGTCTTTTTAAAAAGCGGCTACCTCTCCCCCAAAATTATATTTAAAAAAATATCTTAAAATGTTAAGAGTTCTTTAAAACCAAATAAAATCGATTTTTATAAGTTATAAACACACTTTGCACTACTGTTCTCATGTTGAGTGTTCCTATTTACTTGCCTCCCCTAGAGGGTAAAGTTAGATACAATGTTGCTTTTAATGTGGGGAATATCCAGCTTCAAAAGAGGGGCACTCTGGGTTGAAACAAAAATAAAAATTGCCTCAGTCTATAAGGATTTCTCCTTCATTGAACAAGGAGAGAGTAGGTGAAGTGTAGCCTCAGAACAGATACTACATGTTAACGTTTCGATTGATGTAACCTTCGACCGAATTTCTGTACAGATTCTCAACAGAAAAATTCCCAACTTTGAGAACACAAAACAGAACAATTAGTATATTAATATTCTTTTTTTTTAAATAGGGTGGGGGATGGGAGTTTGGGGGTCCTCTTCTTAAAACAATATCTCCCGCAAGAACTGTTCTAAAATTTATTTTCAATCAATATTTATTCAATAATTGCCCTTTTTTCCTAGCTAGCCAAAATCGTCTTTTTTCCATTGCCCTTTTTTCCATTATCTTTTTTCCATTGCCTAATTTTCTTAAATTCATAAATTTAACATAAAATGCTCACCCATTTCCAGACCATTCTAATTGTTTTAAAGCAGTTAACTAAATTTTTTACCACTGACCCACAAGCCGAATCGGCAAAATCATAAAACCACAAGTAATCGCTTTATTTTTTGTATTATCACCCCGACTTAGGGTTAGTAGTAAGAAAGGGTTGTGTCTTTTATGACTTTTGACAATGACATATTTTATACTACAGTTTGACCAGGAACATAAACATGGCCAAAATTAAAAACAAACAAAATCCGTTACCTGTTCTTAAAACACTGGTTCAAAAAAGGTGATCATTTTACGTTAAATTTATATGCGAAACTGTTTTTCAGATTGTTTACATGCAATGGCCTAAAAAATTGATGACTGAAATTTTTTTTCACAACAATAATTGCACAATATAATTGTTTTCACAATATAATTGCGATTGTCGAAAAATGAAAACAGAAGAAAAAAACACTGATAATTTCATGAGAATACAGTATTTATCTGTACCGTTTTACACGTAACTCTTAAAAATTAAATAAAAACATTATCTTTAAACACTCATAGATAAATATAAAACGATTTGTTTAGGAATTTAAAGTGCAAGATCAGTTTCACACATAAATTTAATGTAAAATAAGCGTCTTTTTCCAAAACATTCTAGCGTGTTAGGGCAGTTAACTAAAAACAAAATATATTTTTCTATTAGAAATAAATTATGTGCGTTTATTTGAGGGGAGAGATGTCTACTTTTTTAAGTTATTACGCATGGTTTTACAACGTTGCCAATCGAACTTAAGTTAGTGGGAAACAATTTAATTAACATCCATAAAGAATTAGAATGACTCAGAAATAATGATTATTTTACGTTAAATTTATATTTGAAACTGAGCTTCCACTCTAAATACTAAAATGATCACTTTTCTTTCTGTCAAGTTTTTTTTAAGGGTTTAACATGTAATCACCAATAAAATTGATATTGCATTTCAGAATGGGAATTCAGCTGAGAGTGTTAATCTATAAATTTGTTATTATTATTATTATTATTATTATTGGCTCACAAGGAGCTTTCACACAGGTTATCAAATATCTCTCCTTGAAAACAACATATGGTGTTCCCTGGAAGTTGACTGACAACAAGTCTCCCCAGATTTTCAATACTCTCCACCTCTTTCGATAACATTTGCAAATGAATTTGTGTTATCGTTCTTACATTGTTTTCTAATTTTTCCTTCCAATCGTCAACTATTTTCAACTGTTTATGAAAACTTTCAAGCAGCATGTTGTACACTAACGATGGACTGATACTTTCTGGCTTTGTTTTAAAATCAAAATCAATCTTTTGTTGTCTTACAATTTTCAATCAATTACAAGGAAAACATTTGAGAAAACAATACACACTGAAATTAGCAGGGCTTATGTAATAATTTTAAAATTTACAAAAACAACAAACCTCTAATTAAATATTTATAAATTTGAAAAGAATCGGAATCAGAAATCGTATCAGAATCGAAAATTTAGAACAGAATCTGTAATTGTATCAGAATCGGAAAAAATTTTAGGATCGTCCCATCACTACTCGAAAATTCCCAAAGTAAACACTTACCTTGAAGTTGTAACTTTCGTGATCTGTGTTTGCAAAAATTTTGGCAAGTTTAGCTTCGATCTTTCAGATCTATTATGTGGTGTTTTTTTAGTTCCCTTCAACATCGGCAAGTTGAGGGTTGTTAATATTGAATCCTTTTGCAGGAAGCTGAAATGTTCAATTGTATCCTTGGCAGGTTTAGTTATGCATTATTAAGTAATCTTAACAAGGGAGAAATAACAATGCATGTTCCCTTATGGAGGGAGAACAGCAATCCCTCTAAACTGAGGAAAGATATGTGTTCGAATCTTTAATAAATTTTGCTTGGTTTTTATAACAAAACATATGCTGGAAATAGTCCAAGTATATTTCCAAACTGAAATATAAAAACAGTTTTCATATTCATTTCAACACTTGAGTTCCTAGCTTACTGTTAATTAATGTCGAATTAACTGGAACATTTTATGACATGATAGACAACATCATGCTTTCACAAGTTTTCAGCCGGAATTTGGTGCAAAAATCAAAATCTCTAACAAAACCTCACCCACGAGATTTGTCTAAAAATAAGTCTAAAATGAACAACCATCATGCAATTGCAAATGTTCAAATGCGAATTCACAACAAAATTCAAGATAAGAATGGTAGTCCGAATAATCCAATAATCATCAGTCATTATGTTTCTGATTTTTTTTTTTAGATGAAGATTGACAATTTGTATTATTTAAACTACTGCTCTCATATTTAATGCTATTTTCACAATGTTTCAGCCGATATAACCTCTAACCATCTTCAGGTGTATCTTGTCAAACTTGATAATCTTTCTATCAATCTATCAAACTCATGAATCTGCATGGAATTTTGAGTGGAACCCTTTATTTAATCCAAGGGAGTTACATATTCTTGTTCCATCCGCCATTGACAGGTAGAAATCTTAAGTAATTGGCAATTGTATTCTTTGTATCATCCGTACATTGGCTGAAACGTTGTGTAAATACTATTCAAGATAAGAACAGTCGTCCAAATTATCTGTCACCATCTAAAAAAATTTCGAAACATATTTTTTAATTTAATTTTTTTATTATTACACACTTTTCTTTTTTAAATTAAAAGTGTTTTCTTTTTTACAAGGGTGTCATCACTTATCAAAGCCAGAAGGCTACTCAAGGATAAAGGTTATTTAATTTATAGCAGTCACCAGGAAAACAGCATAGCAATTGCTAGTGGTGTAAATTGGGTATAATTTGATTATTTAAGGGAATGGCTGAACAAAGACTTGAAGACGACCATATTGTAGTCAGCTGGAAAGCAGGCCACCAAAATAGAATTTCACAAGCAGGAAGTTCTATGAAAGAAGCTTTGTTTATGGAATTTGTATTTAGATTTAGGCACAGATAGAGAGTGGGAGAAATTGTTGATAGTGGCTATAGTTAGATGAGTGTTCCTTATGAAAGTTTGACAAGAGGGGCCATATTGCATTTGTTTAACATTATGGGGGAAAAAATTATATGTCGAGACCCAAGTAAATGCATTCTTCTCCAAAAAACTATAACACCTAGATAATTTATTGAACTACTTTACTCATTGTTTAAGACGTGTCCATGAAGCTTTATAAGAGGTTCTGTCTGTTGGTCTAGCAAGTGATAGTTTTATTAATTTGACTTAATATCTGAAAAAGGGTTGAAACTCAATCAAGGCACTGCTTACATTCTGACTTCAGCAAGACCCTTGAAGTTAAATTTCACTAGATAAATATGAACATAATAATCAACTTGTTGTCACAGTCAGTATGATAATACAACTAACAATCACTGGACATTTTCTGCTTCTTTATCACCTGCAGATATTTACTTCCTTCCCACCGCAGAGAAATGTGGCATAAGGCCAGAATGTGGGGAGAATAAGCTAGCTAGTGCATCTTGGCCCCTTAATAATTATATGAGCAGCCTGGTCAGAATTCCCAATTGAGGGTGCCTCATGCAGTTTGCTATAAGCTAATTCCTTTCCAAAGCAAAAAGGTAAGGCTGGGAGGAGCTGAATAGAACAAATATCACCGCTTGACAGAAAAAAAGCCACCTGCGTCAAAATAGTCGAGTCTCTATTGGACTGATTTTCAAGGATGTATACTCAACTGGTATGATTGATGTAAGAAAGGAGATGGCTTTCTTCACCTCCAGTCGCAAGTCAATAGATTTCAGATATTAAATAATTGTTATGGGTTAAGCTGATATATCTATTTCTGCAGTAATGAACTTACCCAGAGACTATAAATATACAAGGTGCCTTCAATAAGTTTACAGACTTTTTGTATGGAAACTTATATTGAAAGTGCATGCATGAAACTCTAGTCGCCTTCAAAGTAATCTCCTCTGGCTGCAATGCACTTGTGCCATTCCAACAACTTCTGGAAGGCCATATGGAAGTCCTCTTAAGTGAGCATATCAATGACCCTTGTCACAGCCTCTTACATTTCCTCAATTGTTTCATAATGACAGTTTTCTTTGAGCTTAGGGAATAACCAAAAGTTACAGTGAGCAAGGGCTGGATTATAAAGAGGGTGAGGAAATGTCTTGATGCTCATTACGTCTTTCTTTCTGATTTTCTCTGAGCATCCTATGGACAAACTTCTTGCAAATCTTCCACATCTTCACTTTCTCACAAATAATTGTGTGTACAGTTCCCACACTGACATCAAACTGTACACTTATTGTCTCTATAAACACACAACGGTCTTTATCCATAAAATTCTGTATTTGGCCAATCAACTCTGGTGTTCTGACTTCTTTACTTCTCCCACACCTCTCATTATCCCTCACAGACTCCCTGCCTTCCTTGAATCTCCTATGCCACTCAAAAACTGATGCTCGATTCATGAAAATGGTCCAAAAGCAGTCTGAAGCATTCCATATGTTTATTTGGCATTTTTTCCAAGTTTAAAACAGAATTTTATTGCATATCATTCTTCTAAAGTGTCCTCACATCCAGATTGCATTTTTGAAATTCACCAGCTGTGACAATCAGGTTTTAGAAGTGTATTTCAATTCTTGCTGTAGGTATTTATTTGAACTTTAAATCATAAAAATTGGTCAGTCATCTCATAAGATGTATAGCAATAATGTGCTGAATTTTCAAGAGTCTATGACAGTTTTAAACGCCTATACAAAAAATGTCTGGAAACTTCTTTAAGGCATCTCGTAGTTACATCTAACACATTATTGGATAGCAATGCATGGTGGTTATGGCCCCCTGAATCATGAAGTATGTTTTTGTAACATACTTTTGCTAATACACATTTTGTTAATTATATAGCACTTTGTTTTGATTATTACTGGCCTATAAAGCTACAACAATAATCTTATTTCTTTTTAACCAATGAGAATGCAGAAAATTCATGGGTTCATATATATATATATATATATATATATATATATATATATATATATTTATTATTAATGTGAATTTGCTTATTGCAGTGCAGCATCCAGTTATTCTCTTTCTCCTAGGTCATGAGTTTGATCGTTACTGGTAATCTATGATTTTTACATTTTTTTTAATTCTCAAACTACATGCAAAGCAAAGACATTTATTTTATGGCGTGGATAAGGCAAGTTGGAGCCACTTCCACTGCTTGATCCACTCACCGTATCTTTGTATACATGGTTGTCTCCCTTATTTAATTTGGAATAAACATGCCATTCAGGTACATATTCGTTGGGTTGTGTTGGTACAGTGTAATATTTCTAAATTAACAATTGTGTTCCCTATTTACTTACCCTCTTCCCTAAAAAGAGTTGTTCTGAATTGGAATAAAAGTAAAGTTACCTCAGTCTAAAAGGATTTTTTCCTTTACTGACCAAAGTTTTGTTTTATGGCATATCAACCTTTTTAGGTTATTTAATGCAAAATCTATTAATTTTGGAAAAGTTTTTATGCTTTCAAGTTCTTTGTATATTCAAATATTTATTAATAGTGTTTGGTTTTGTTGTTTTGTAGAGGAAAATTGCTGTTTTTGTTTTTGCAGAACATGATTGAGTTTTGTAAAGGAAAAAGTAATAACATCAATGTTTGGTGAATTTTAGGTCCGCAGACTAGTATCTTCGGACAACCTGATCTGGTAGTACCAACTGATCGGTGACAGAAAATATGAAATGTAATATTAGAATAGATGCAACATTTTGCTGTAAATAACATTTTCATGGCTAAACATGCGGATTGAATGGACGTATGTTAGAAAATATCTATTCTTGTTTATTTCCAGAAGTAAATGTATTGACAAGATAATATATGCAAATATAGCAGTTAGTTTTCTTTATTGATGAAAGCTGACATAAATTGCTGCAATTAAAAAACGAAATAAATGTAAATGTGTTTTTTTTTTTTTTTTTTTTTTTTTACATAGGCATCACCACTTATCAAGGCCAAGAGGCCACTCAAGGATAAGGGTTAAAGAGTGTACAGTAGACATTGGACAATATAGTAATCATTAGTAATGAAAATTTGGTAAATTTGATAACTTATATAGAACGGCTCATCAAGAACTTATTTACGTTAGACTTGAACACAACCATATTGTAGTCAGCCGGAAAGCAGGAAAACGGAAGACAATTCCACAGGCGTGCAGTTCTAAGAAAGAAGCTTTGTTCATGGAATCTACATTTAGGTTTAGGCACAGATAAAGAGTGGGGGGAATTATTGATAGTGTGTACAGCTAGACGAGTGTTTCTTGTGAAAGTTTGGCGAGGGGGGACCATAGATTGAAGCTCAGTTGAACACCTTCCATGAAAATAACGATACATCAGAGACAAACTCGCAACATCTCTTCTGTGAGATAGAGGTTGCAAGGAAGAGAAAAGGATATCTCCTACGAGGCTACGAAGTCTATTTTGAACTCTATCAAGGCAGGACAAGTCCTTTCTAGCAGCTCCTGCCCAGATGTGGCAACAATATTCCATCCTTGGACGTACCTGGCTCTTATATAGATAGAGAATAGCATCAGCAGTGAGATATCTACCGGATCGATAGAAAGATCCCACCATTTTTCCAGCGGCCTTGGCAACAGATTTGATGTACGTGTTCCATTTAAGATCAGGAGTAAAGGTCAAGCCCAGAAGCTTGTCAAAACTTGAGGCCTCCTGAAGACGAGAGCCATTTATTTCAATTGATGCCAGATGTGGATCAGAATGTTGATGATGTAAAGAGAGAAGCTTGGTTTTAGATGCATTAAAAGTAACCAGCCACTCCTTTCCCCATTGTACTACGTGCTCAAGATCAGAGGAGAGAGAATTGGAGAGAACTTGGTCGTTTACTGTCTTAGATGTGCTACCATAAATGGTAGTGTCGTCAGCATAAATGTCTACAAATGATGTAAGGATGTGATTTGGAAGATCATTAATGTAGATCAGGAAAAGAGTTGGGCCCAGGATAGACCCCTGAGGGACACCAGCATTAATACTGTGAGCTTCTGATTTTTGCCCCTCAACTACTACTCTTAAGAACCTATCAGAAAGAAATGATTTAATAATTGAGAAGACATTTCCAGCTATACCATGTTACAAGTCCATCAGGCATATGTACACAGTGCGATGCTATATGGATGTGAAACCTGGTCAGTGATGGAGCTAGAGTCAATGTCAGTCGGGACGGTCTGCTTAAATGTCACCTCAATGACATTGTGTCACCCCTCCTTTGCTGTCACCCAGACCGCCCTGCTTAGCTACGACACTTTATAAAACCACTTAATCTTTTTTCCAATTATTTTTCACAGTTTAAAGAAATGAAATGAATGTCATCAAATGATTTCAAATGATTTACTATTAAAAACTACAAAAAATACAGGGTTTAAAGTTTTCAATAAACATCGGCAAAAATATTCCTCAGTTAATAATTAAAAAAAAAAAATGTAAGAGTTTCTAATATTTTTGAAAAGATTAAAAACTTAAAAACACTTGGCATACTATATGATAAATAAATCCTGTTTTAAAACTATTTTCGCACCTTAGCCTTAGGTTGAAAAATTTTGTTGTCACCCGGTGTGGACCGCTCCCCTCTAGCTACGCCACTGGTGATGGTTGAAGGCATTTAACACATGGAGAGAAATGATATGAGGATGATATATGATGGATGTATAATGTGAGTATTTAAGACAGGTCTAGAGAGATCTGTGCTAGACAGGAGACTTCAATGGTATGGTCATATTAAAAGAATAGATGAGAGTTCTTGGATGTAGAACCATTGAGGTAGTAGAGTCAGTTTACTTTATTTATTGAGTCTGATTTATTTTGACATAAACATGAATTTGCACTTTGGAAATTTTCTGCTTTATACAATAAGAATGATTTCAACCTTTAATTTTAGTTATTAAACGAGACATGTTTTAGGAAAGCTGATTCCAATAAGTACCATCTTTGACAAGAAGAATATTATGGTTTGTTTGTTACTCTCAAGATAACTATTTTTGCACTGTAGGTTAAAAATGCTTAGTATTTGTTGTGAAAGCAAAACAGCTGAACTGAAAAGCAATAATTGAATCTATTTATTCCACGAGAATTAATTTGATACGATTATTTACATCTCGTCAGATGGTCTAATGAGACATACAAAGGCAATTATAAGGAATTATTATTAACTAATTATATACACATGTAATGTCATCTAATTTTTGGTGTGACCAGACTCACCGTTTGTTGATTAGACTGTCAGGCTTAAATTTGAAATAGTATTTTCATCAGTCTGTCAGAGATAAATTTGAAATAGCATTTTAAGCAGTGTGTTGCACATTAGTTTGAAATGGCATTTTCTTTATTTTGTTACACCTAAGTTATAAATAGTATTTTTGAAAGTCTGTTACACTTAAGTTTGAAATAGTATTTTTATCAGCTTGTTCCACTTAAGTTTGAAATAGCATTTTACTCAGTGCATTATGCATAAGTTTGAAATGGCATTTTCATTATGTTGCCACATCTAAGTTATTAATAGTATTTTCAACAGTCTGTTCCACTTAAGTTTTGGATAGATTTTCATTAGTCTGTTGCATCTAAGTTTGAAATGGCATTTTACTCAGTGTGTCATGCATAAGTTTGAAATGGCATTTTACTTAGTGTGTCATGCATAAGTTTGAAATAGCATTTTACTCAGTGTGTCATGCATAAGTTTGAAATAGCATTTTACTCAGTGTGTCATGCATAAGTTTGAAATAGCATTTTACTCAGTGTGTCATGCATAAGTTTGAAATAGCATTTTACTCAGTGTGTCATGCATAAGTTTGAAATGGCATTTTACTTAGTGTGTCATGCATAAGTTTGAAATGGCATTTTACTTAGTGTGTCATGCATAAGTTTGAAATAGCATTTTACTCAGTGTGTCATGCATAAGTTTGAAATAGCATTTTACTCAGTGTGTCATGCATAAGTTTGAAATAGCATTTTACTCAGTGTGTCATGCATAAGTTTGAAATAGCATTTTACTCAGTGTGTCATGCATAAGTTTGAAATGGCATTTTACTTAGTGTGTCATGCATAAGTTTGAAATGGCATTTTACTTAGTGTGTCATGCATAAGTTTGAAATAGCATTTTACTCAGTGTGTCATGCATAAGTTTGAAATAGCATTTTACTCAGTGTGTCATGCATAAGTTTGAAATAGCATTTTACTCAGTGTGTCATGCATAAGTTTGAAATGGCATTTTCAACAGTCATTTTTAACAATCCGTTTTTTAGACTCTAAAGTGTTTACTAATCTATATATCTATAAAAGTGAAATTGTCTGTCTGTGTGTGTGTATGTAGGTATGTGTGTGTCTGTGTATGTACATTTCCTTACCAAATTACTCTGTCAATTTTCAGTCTACCGACTCAAGATTTAACATAAGAGGTATTGAGATTTGAGGAAATCTTTTTCATTGGTTTTCAGCCAGAAATTTGGCTGTCAAGGAGTCAAAGTTCAACAATTTGACCTTTGAAAACTCTACCAAACTACTCCTCCACCAATTTTGGGGTCTAAACACTTGAAATTTTAGATGTAGGTTATTTGGAAATGGATCTAACTTGTTAATTTAATGTGAGCTCAAAACAATAAATGTTAATGAGTAAAAATTAGGGTCAAAGTTTCAAAAAATTGAGCTCTGCATTCTCTATCAAATTACTCAGCCAATTCTTGTTATAAACATTTGAAATTTTACATAAAGTGTATTCAGACATAGGACAAGCTTTTTTATCAGTTTTTGGCCACAAATTTTGCTGTCAAGGGGTCAAAGTTCAAAAGATTTGACCTTGGCGGTCTCTAGCAAGCTATGCAGCAAATTTTGGGTCTAAACATTTGAAATTTTACATAAAGGGTATTCAGACATGCAGAAAATTTTTTAATTAGTTTTTGGGCGAAAATTTGGCTGCCAAGAGCTCAATGTTGAAAGAGTTGACCTTTGCAGACTCTACCAAACTCTTCTGCCAATTTTGGGTCTAAATACTTGAAATTTTAGATATAGGTTACCTGAACATGAGCCAAACTTTATATATATATATATATATATATATATATATATATATATATATATATATATATATATATATATGCGCACATAAAGTTATGAACAGAACACAGAGCCCATGCAAAGCCGGGCTGAACTGCTAGTGTAACAAAAAAGAAACAGTTTTTAAATGCAAAACTTGCAGTGAACGTCTAAAGTTGAAATAAATATAGATTTGAAATTTGTTGCTTTGTTGTTGTTTCTCTTACTTTTATTGCAAATCAAGATGATAATGTATTTGTTTCTATACAACAAGAATTTGGTTTGTTTAACTAATCAAATATACATGAATTAATTTGAAAAATCAAATATACATGAATTAATTTGAAAAATCAAATATACAAACATGAATTAATTTGAAAAAATAAAAAAATAAAAGAATAATGTTTTTAGCTAACTAATATCTTTTTCTGCATTTTGTCATAAATAGGGCCATGAATCTGTTCTGCTGCGAAGACAGTACAGGTGCCATCCTGCCATTAGTCACATTTCAAATACACTCTTTTATGGAAGACAACTTGAAGATGGAATCAAAGATGAAGACAGACCAAAACTTGTGGTTAGTAATTTGAAATATTTTTGTTAATTCTCAATGCTTTTATTTGCATATTTGTACTGTATATTATTTGGTAGTAATATTTGTGTATTTGTACTGTATATTATTTCATAGTAATATTTGCATATTTGTACTGTATATTATTTGGTAGTAATATTTGTGTATTTGTACTGCATATTATTTGGTAGTAATATTTGTGTATTTGTACTGTATATCATTTGGTAGTAATATTTGTGTATTTGTACTGTATATTATTTGGTAGTAATATTTGTGTATTTGTACTGCATATCATTTCATAGTAATATTTGTGTATTTGTACTGTATATTATTTAGTAGTAATATTTGTGTATTTGTACTGTATATCATTTGGTAGTAATATTTGTGTATTTGTACTGCATATCATTTCATAGTAATATTTGCATATTTGTACTGTATATTATTTGGTAATAATATTTGTGTATTTGTACTGTATATTATTTGGTAGTAATATTTGTGTATTTGTACTGCATATCATTTCATAGTAATATTTGCATATTTGTACTGTATATTATTTGGTAGTAATATTTGTGTATTTGTACTGCATATCATTTCATAGTAATATTTGCATATTTGTACTGTATATTATTTGGTAATAATATTTGCATATTTGTACTGTATATTATTTGGTAGTAATATTTGCATATTTGTACTGTATATTATTTGGTAATAATATTTGCATATTTGTACTGTATATTATTTGGTAATAATATTTGCATATTTGTACTGTATATTATTTGGTAATAATATTTGCATATTTGTACTGTATATTATTTGGTAGTAATATTTGCATATTTGTACTGTATGTTATTTGGTAGTAATATTTGTGTATTTGTACTGCATATCATTTCATAGTAATATTTGCATATTTGTACTGTATATTATTTGGTAGTAATATTTGTGTATTTGTACTGTATATTATTTGGTAATAATATTTGCATATTTGTACTGTATATTATTTGGTAATAATATTTGCATATTTGTACTGTATATTATTTGGTAATAATATTTGCATATTTGTACTGTATATTATTTGGTAGTAATATTTGCATATTTGTACTGTATATTATTTGGTAGTAATATTTGTGTATTTGTACTGGATATCATTTCATAGTAATATTTGCATATTTGTACTGTATATTATTTGGTAGTAATATTTGTGTATTTGTACTATATATTATTTTGTAATAATATTTGCATATTTGTACTGTATATTATTTGGTAGTAATATTTGCATATTTGTACTGTATATTATTTGGTAATAATATTTGCATATTTGTACTGTATATTATTTGGTAGTAATATTTGCATATTTGTACTGTATATTATTTGGTAATAATATTTGCATATTTGTACTGTATATTATTTGGTAATAATATTTGCATATTTGTACTGTATATTATTTGGTAGTAATATTTGCATATTTGTACTGTTTATTATTTGGTAATAATATTTGCATATTTGTACTGTATATTATTTGGTAATAATATTTGCATATTTGTACTGCATATTATTTGGTAGTAATATTTGCATATTTGTACTGTATATTATTTGGTAATAATATTTGCATATTTGTACTGTATATTATTTGGTAGTAATATTTGCATATTTGTACTGTATATTATTTGGTAATAATATTTGCATATTTGTACTGTATATTATTTGGTAGTAATATTTGCATATTTGTACTGTATATTATTTGGTAGTCATATTTGCATATTTGTACTGTATATTATTTGGTAATAATATTTGCATATTTGTACTGTATATTATTTGGTAATAATATTTGCATATTTGTACTGTATATTATTTGGTAATAATATTTGCATATTTGTACTGTATATTATTTGGTAGTAATATTTGCATATTTGTACTGTATATTATTTGGTAATAATATTTGCATATTTGTACTGTATATTATTTGGTAATAATATTTGCATATTTGTACTGTATATTATTTGGTAGTAATATTTGCATATTTGTACTGTATATTATTTGGTAGTAATATTTGCATATTTGTACTGTATATTATTTGGTAGTAATATTTGCATATTTGTACTGTATATTATTTGGTAATAATATTTGCATATTTGTACTCAGGTACATGTATTTGATGATTTTAATCCTTACCATAATAGTTGGTTTGATTTTTTACACAGATCTATTTCTAATTACAATACCTAAGGATTGTGTGACAAATGTCTATACTCCACTTGAGAACACCAATCATCTCATGATATTGGTAGACATCTCTTTAAGTTCTTGATCCCAAGCTAAGGAACCGTTATTTAAAACAATAAGATGCTTCAAAAGGCTGATTGGAAAGCTATCAGAGAACACATCAGAAATGCCCATAGACTAATACTTTTTGTGTTTCTGCTGCACAGTGTGTCAATAAGATAATTGAATGTTGCAAAGCAGGTATTGAAGCACATGTTCCCACAAATGAACTGATGAAATCTGAGCATTCTGAGAGTTGTAAAAAGCGAGTCAAGATGATTACAAATAGAATATCCAATACAACATCATTATTGAGCTGTATAATAAATGAATTGTTTCTCTACATTTTATTGCTGTTGGTTCAAGTTATTTAAAACCTAAAGATAAACCTACTTTTCTGAAATTAATTTCTTTTTTTTTTTTTTGTTCAGCCGGAATTACCAACTTTGTGTTTCTATGATGTTAATGAAGGCAAAGAAAACTGTGAGAGCACAGGTAGTTTCTACAATACACAGGAGGCTGACTTTGTGATCAGTTTAATTTTAGCATTGCTAGCCAGTGAGGTTGAACCGTTATCAATTGGTGTCATTGCTCTGTATAAGTCTCAGACAAACCAGATTAGCAAAAAGATGCTGGAAGCATGGCAGAAACCAGACAACAAGTGAGTTTTATGTTTGTTTGTTAACTTGTTTATTTGATTTTTCACTGTATACCTGTCTATGCCATACTATAAACTCATCTCTACATAGTTTTTTTTTAGTTTCATTCACCCCCAAATATGACAAATTGCCACTGAGACATAAGGGCTACTGTAAATTAAGGACTATGCTTATATGGACACTCTAAGTAGGGAGTTGAGCAGCGAAATATCTGTTCATGTTACATTTAATTTTTTGCATGTTAGTGCAGTCAGGGAAGCAGGATATCAGTCAAACGAATCCATTCTTTTGTCACTACTTCGTTAAGATTAGAGTGTTTCCTTGACTTTGGTAGAAATGGTGGTTCATACTATTTCGAGACATTTCAATGTATAAGAGAGCGTAATAAATCTAGATTTGAACACAGTTGGTCAATTCCACTGCCATTACTGATCACCATTATAAGACTCAAAGTCTCTCCCCAGTATATTTTATGTTATAGTATTCAAATGGTTTATGGTATTTTGATGGTATTATAATGTTTGATATTGTTGTAATAGTTGATGGTATTCAAATAGTCAATGGCATTGTAATGGTTGATGGTATTCAAATAGTCAATGGCATTGTAATGGTTGATGGTATTCAAATAGTTGATGGAATTGTAATGGTTGATGGTATTCAAATTGTTGGTGGTATTGTAATGATTGGTGATATTCAAATTGTTGGTGGCATTGTAATGGTTGATGATATTCAAATTGTTGGTGGTATTGTTATGGCTGATGGCACTCAAATTTCCATATATACCTCTTTGGCAATTACTGTGATGATGATCAGGAAACATGAGTTGGAACAATTACATCGAGAGCATTGCCAGGGCCGCTGCGAGGAAGGTGGGCTCTCTCTACCGTGCTAGAAAACTTCTAACACCCGAAAGTATCCTGTACCTCTATAAGGCCACTATTCGCCCATGTATGGAGTATTGCTGTCATATTTGGGCTGGTGCATCGGCTACTAGTCTCTCGCTCCTTGACAGGGTTCAAAAGAGAGTCGCATATCTGATAGGCCCTAAACTGGCATCTAAGCTTCAGCCTATGTCCCATCGTCGAAACGTTGCATCCCTCTGCCTGTTCTACAAGTATTATAATGGTGAATGCTCTGATGAACTGCAAGCACTTGTGCCCCCACGACGTGAACACCCTCGACAGACCCGACAAGCTGCAAAATCCCACCCCCACACTGTAGAGATCCCTAGACGTAAAAGATCTTTCTACTCCAGTAGTTTCTTCCCCAGAACTGCTAGACTTTGGAATTCCATTCCAGGTCACTGCTTCCCCAACTGTACTGACATGCATAAGTTCAAGTGCAGCCCCCTATACCAAAGTGGCAATGTGCCTGGTTTGGGGTGAAAATGTAATAAAAAAAAAAATAAAAAAAATGATCATCAATCCTGGTAAGTGTTTCATTTAATTCATTTTTTTCTTGTTATTGGTCCACATCATCAAATTGATTGTTATTAGTCCACATCATCAATTGATTGTTGTTGACACAGAAGAGAATGCATTTTCTTACCATTCCAGCTGGGATCAAAGTATAGTATCTGTTTTGTCCTTGATTAGTGAAGATAATTCCTTTTTGGCTATGCTGATTTTAAATTTTACCCCAACCCAGAGTGCCCCCTTTTTAGGGGAGTTGGATCTTCTTCATATTAGAAACCGATCTTGTGTCTAACTCTGCTCTCGTGGAGAGGTAAATAAATAAGGACAGAGAAGAGAGTAGGGTGATTGAATATGTGGCTTGACAACTCTCCCTTTCTTTATCAAGGAAAGAAGGAGAAATGAAAAACAGATGCTGTTACATTCATAGGCAACTTAAGTAACAAAACGATTTTATATGAACATTTTCTTCATTTCTCTTTTCCCTTGTATTCCCAATAACAGATTGATATCCAAACAATACCATAATTGTAAGTCTACTTTCGTTTTTGTTCTTTTTTTTGTATTTCTTAGTCATTACCAAAAAAAAAAAAAAACACACTCTTCTAACTGATGGCATTTAGATTTCACATTATCATGAACAAATAGTGCATGGTGGTTGCTGATGCGATCAACAAGCTGATTATTATGTTATTTCCATTTAGATTTTCAAGTATTATTATTGACATTACTCACATCTTTTCAACCGTTTTCCTCATCTGGGTTGCTGCCATTTTAGCAACATTGCTTATCAAGGCCCATAGGCCATGCAAGGATAAGGATTGTTGAGTGTCAGGTAGCCAGTGAGACAACACTGTGCTGATCGTTAATGTTAGAAATTGGATAGAATTTGATGATTTAAGAAAATGACAGTGGTTGTTGATAGACGAGTGTTTGCTGTGAATGTTTTACATGAAATAGAGGAAACATAGCTTGAAGCTCAGTTGAGCTACTGCAATAAGACTTGCAATGTCTCTTTTGTAAGAAATAGGTAGTAGGAAGCCAAAAGTGAGTTTGGACAGTTCTACTTTCTTGCCTTCATGTGGTATACCTCCCCACCACCATGGAAACATGTGACACAAGGCTTAGAAGATAGTAATTGAAAAGCTATTGCGCAAAAGGAGATGCACTCTGGCTTCACAAAAATGCCTGAGCACCCCCTGCATGCTCCAGTAGGTGCCTCATGTGATTAGCAATAAACTGACTTTTCCACAAATTGTGATGGTAAAGTCTGCAAAGTTAGGCCTCCTAGGATTGCACATAACAATACCTTAGTCTGATAGAACAGGACAGCTCTTGCCGCAGCAGCCCACCCCATTAAATTGATTGTTGAGGACATATTCTCGACTGACATGAAATGTCAAAAGAAAATTTGGGGCCTTCTTTATTTATGTTCAGTATAGTCAATAACTTACTGACAGTAGATTAGGTGTTGGTTAAAAGTTACTCTAGAGTGAATGCTATCTAGAGGTTGTGAGTTCAATCCTTGATGAAGGAACTTTAAAAAAAAAATTGATTTTAGATATCTAAAACATATTAAATGTCAGATATGAGCAACCTATGGAAATGTATAAAATAAAAAGTCCAATTTTGAATTTCACTATGAAAAAAAGCACCTGAAGAAAGCTGGAAAGTACAATAGGCTGTGATATTAGCAGCAACCAAAATAAGGAAAATAGTTTGAAACACTTAAATAGCAACAATAGCTTACCCCAGAAATATTATCAAAGATTATATTGTTTGCTGCTATTCTTAACATGTACTTAGAACCTTTTATTTTGTTTGCTTGATTTTTTGCTTTGCTGTAAAATATTGAGTGCTCTTGTACCAGACATGGGCTGATCCAAAAATGCTTGGGTTAGTAGATGTAGAAAAGTTGACATGACAGGGTCAACTGGCATGAGAATGCCAAGGAAAGCATGATAGGAAGTGATATGGACAGATTTGAGAGAACAAGTGATAAATAAAGACCTGACCAGAGATAGCTTAGTTTGAAAGATAATTTCTAAAAATCATCCAACACATGCCAGTCTGTAAAACGGATGTAAAATAAGATGTACTGAAGATGATTAAGTTTACTTATTAATTTAACACTATTTTTGATATGAGATGCAAAGAAAAGATTGTACAGAGTGGACTGATAAAATTGTCACTCTAAATAAAACAACACTACAGATTTATTTTAACACTTTTATTGAAAAAAATCAATTCAGGTAACTTGATTATGTGGTAGAGCTGACATCTATTCAATATAGCTGCCTTCAGCCTCAATCACCACCTCCATATGGGTCCAGAACTGGGAGCATACCTTTTTAACAAGCACCGGTTGGAGCTTGGTGAATACTCAGCCGATAGCGGCAATCAGGCTGGCTTTAGTATTGTGGGAGGTCATGTTGGTGATGCTCTCAACGTATGACTAAACAAAGTAGTCCACCGGGTTCAGGTTGGGGGAGGAGGTGGGGGAGTGAGAAAAGGGTACAAAGTTGCAGCACTTCTTTTGAAGTCAAGCCTGGGTCTCTTTGGACTTGTGGGCTGGCGCCAAGTCCTGCTGCCACACACAGGGTCTGTCACCTGATTGTATCAGGGGATCACCATATTCTTCAGCACATCCAGTTACACATTGGTGTTGACTTGCAAGCCAACTTCGAAGATGTGAGGTGGCATGATGTGGCCCTCACTTGAAACAACACTAAAGACTATAACCATGGCTAGAAACTTTGTTGAGCTGTGCCCTCAAGCGTTGAACTGTCCGGATTTGAATTTTGAGGGCGCTGGCAATGGTCCTGTTGTCATAATTTGGATCGACCTTGCTCATTGAACATTGTGTCCCTTTCAGACATTATAGAAGGTTCCTATTGCTCTTGGGATTTGTACATAACTCGCCAACTAGTAGGTGGTCTGCAACAAAAAAAAAAAAAAGAAAATCGATTTTCATTAAATGGAAATAGAATCATGTCATCTTTTCTAGAGCGACAATTTTATCGTTCCACCCTGTATATTTTTCCTAGTAATGAGTTTCAATGGGATAAAATATTGTTTTGGACTTTTTATGTTTGCAATGTCTCAGCTCATTTGTCATGCTGTCATTTTGTCATTTTGATGCCTCATGATAACGCAGCTTCCTCTTGCATTAGCATCTTTCCAAGAACTTCAGGCTTGTTAAACTCTCTTTCTGCTGACTGTTTTCCTCCTACCCATAGCCTTGCTATTTTCAAGACTGGTTAATAGTCATCTCCTGTTTTTGCAATAATCATCTGTCATTCTTTTCAGTTCCCTACATCAAGTGGCTTCATGCTTTATCTGGAGTGATTTCCATAAAAGAAAAAAAAAAAATGCTGTCCACAAAAATCAGCAGTTCTGATTGATTGTTCATGCTAATGTACTGAGAAATATTGAAAAAACAAGCAAGAAAAAACACAATAAAACATTTTTCTTTTGTTATGAGCACTGTGTATCCGACTACTAATATTTCTCTCTTTTTGTTTTAATTTTCTTATCACTTTGTTTTTCCTGGGGATGGGGCATTCTACCAGATGCCAAACATTCTCCCATTAGTTTAGTTACTCCAACCGAGAGATCTTTTTAAAATTCTAACCGTCCCTTTAAGTGCTATCGTTTGTATTTATTTTGCACTTGGTTCACCAGGTATATTCACCAGATAGTTTTTGAAATTCTTTTTCATTAGCCCGGTTGCTCCTATAATGACTGGTATGATTGATACCTTCTTAAGATTCCAGTTTCTTTTCATGTCGTACATAAGTCCTTGGTATTTTGTTATTTTCTCCCTCTCTACTCTGTTAAGGCCAGCATCATTAGGGACGCTTACTTCAACTAGGGTTGCCACATTCTCCTTCTATGTCACTATGTCAGGCTTAATAGCCCCATTTTCTAGGTATGTAGCTGTAGGAATTTTCTAGTCATAATGGATTGTGTATGACTTATTTCCAACTGTTCTTTCTGGTAAACATGTTCCCAGGATTTGCTACTACATTGGATATTCAGACTTTTACAGATTTTCTTATTTTCACTTTTTTTTTTTTCATTTTTCTTCATCTTTTTCTTCTGGGGGGGGGGGACATCCAACCAGATGTCTAACATTTACCCCTATTTTAGTGAGTCCATCCAAGAGATCTTTTCAGGATTCTAGCCGTCCCTTTCAGTGCAATCGTTTGTATTTCACTTGCACTTGGTTCACTGGGTATGCTTGCTATGTACTTTTTAAAGTTCTTTTTTATAAGCTCAGTTATGAAAATAAAAGTTATATTTAAAGTAACGAGAAATTGTCTTTGTGTTAGCTGCATGATGCATCAAATTTGGAAACATCCTTATTTCCAGCGTCTCCAAGTCGAGTGCCGCCATGGAGGAAGAAAAGTACAACAAAAAGTATATCTATTTATTATTGTTGTTGTTAAAATTGCACTCTGTCATCTTAAGTGAATGTTACTGTGAATTACCCACCCATGAACACATGCACCCTACATTTATATGTTGATACGCAAAATGTTACATAGATGTTATACACACATATGATAACAAAATGCGATTTGACAAATGCATGAAAAAACATTGATATTAATGAGAGTATAATGTTAGACAATTATATGCACCACTATGACGACTGCATATATATTATACATACATATTTATGTATAATATATACCCTGTATGTAATATTCCTAACATCAGGTAGAATAGAAATCGGTCAATCTACATTATAATACAGGCAAGTTGCTTGTTTAATGAGCAATGTTGATTTCGAAAAGAACATTAGCAAAAAAAGTTTTTTTTGTTTTCATAGCATCAATAGATCTACATTCTAATGCAGGCACGTCGTCTCTTTTGGTGGTGGCACTGATTACAAAAGGAGAAGCATTCGCAAAATAAAATTGGCACTTCTGCAGTTTATAAACCATGCTGAAATAATAACATTATTTAGAAACCACTTCTTAACATGAGGAAGGGGCACTTTGTTAATTATTTTTAATTTTCACCTAACAATTTTATAAACAGAAGTTACCATAAAAATTGAATTTAACTTGACAATCCTCTCTAAAAAATAGCATGGTCTGTAAACTGCACGAGTACCAAAACATTCTTTTCTTTTCATAGAATCAGTAGAAATGAATAAATCTACATTCAATGCAAGCACATCTTTTCTTTGATTGACAACATCAATTTGGAAAAAGACATAAAGGAGAAAAAGAAGTTATTTTTTTTATAATATCAGTAAATTGGTATTATTTGGATTCATCAGACTACTGTTCTCACTCTGAGTGAGATTTTCACAATGTTTCGGTCGATGTAACCTCTGACCTTTTTCTTGTGAAAATCACACCCAAGATGAGACCAGTAGTCCGATGAATCCAAATAATACGAATAACCAATCCTCATCTCAAAAATTCTGAAACATCACATCAGTAAATTGATTGATTTTCACTATTTTGTTTGATTTAAGTTAAAATTATCACTGCCTTCTTTTGCATGACTATATCAGCTATAATTTGAGTAAAGCATCTTTAAGGACATTATCACCCAGTATCAACAAAAGATGGCTAACAACACATTTCTCGTTCAATCGAAGGCTATCTAAAAAAATAATGTATGGGATTTTTAGAACTATTGATGCAAGCTTTCTTTTTGCAAGTTGCTCATTCACATCAATTGGTGAAAACTCATGAATTTTATCACTTTTCATAACTTCCCCAATCCTCTGTATCAATTAGGTTGTAAGAAACTCAGAAATAAGTGAGGATGAAAGTGACAAATTTGGGCCTCACCAGTTTCTTCTGGTTGACCTGCAAACACTTGACCTGCAAATGGATAAGAAACCCGAGTTGTTTTGTCTTTTGTCACAAGTTCAATTTTTAATATAAGGAAAAATTTATTTTAAGAAAAACAGGGTTTGTATTACTGTACACATAGATTCGAAAAAGTTGTCAAAAAACAAATATATAACAAATAAATGTTATCAAAGGCAAGATAAGTTACTTTTATGCCAAACTGGATATATTTTTTGTGTCTTTATTCAATGTAACATATTTATTCAGCTCGAAAAACATACAGTGTTTACCGATGTATTCGAAAATTCAAAATGGCGTCTCACACCCTCTTTAACACCGTAAGTTTGGAAAAAGGTGTTATAAATAAAAAACTATACAAAATACTATTAAAAACCCGCCGAATATATGTCAACCTATGTCACGGTAACATATATTGAGCAAGTTTTTAACAGTATTTTATCCGTTTTTTTATTTATAACATCTTTTCCCACACTTACCGTGTTAAAGAGAGAATCAGACGCCATCTTGAATGTTCCACTGTATGGTTTTCGAACTGAATAAACATGTTACATTGAATAAAAACACGAAAAATATATCCAGTTTGGTAGAAAAGTAACTTATCTTGCCTTTGATAATATTTATTTGTTATATATTTGTTTTTTGACAACTTTTTTGAATCTATGTGTACAATAATACAAACCCGAAAAACAAAAGTAGGGAGATATTTATTTTATTATGGCTTGTTTTATTATTTTTTATTGCTTGTTTTATTATTGCTTATTATTTTATTTGTTTATTGCTTATTATTGTTTTATTATTGTTTGTTTTATTATTTTATTATTTCTTGTTTTATTTTATCATTGCTTATTATTGTTTTATTATTTTATTTTATTATTGCTTATTGTTTTTTCTTTTATTAAAGTTTTATTTTATTATTGCTTATTATTGTTTTATTATTTTATTATTGCCTATTATTGTTTTATTTTATTATTAGTTTTTACTGTTTTATTATTTTATTTTATTATAGCTTATTATTATTTTATTTTATTATTGCTTATTGTTTTATTATTGCTTATTATTATTTTATTTTATTATTGCTTATTATTATTTTATTATTGCTTATTATTATTTTATTATTGCTTATTATTATTTTATTTTATTATTGCTTATTGTTTTATTATTGCTTATTATTATTTTATTTTATTATTGCTTATTATTATTTTATTATTGCTTATTATTATTTTATTTTATTATTGCTTATTGTTTTATTATTGCTTATTATTATTTTATTTTATTATTGCTTATTATTATTTTATTATTGCTTATTATTATTTTATTATTGCTTATTATTATTTTATTTTATTATTGCTTATTGTTTTATTATTGCTTATTATTATTTTATTTTATTATTGCTTATTATTATTTTATTATTGCTTATTATTATTTTATTTTATTATTGCTTATTGTTTTATTATTGCTTATTATTATTTTATTTTATTATTGCTTATTATTATTTTATTATTGCTTATTATTATTTTATTTTATTATTGCTTATTGTTTTATTATTGCTTATTATTATTTTATTTTATTATTGCTTATTATTATTTTATTATTGCTTATTATTGTTTTATTATTGCTTATTATTATTTTATTTTATTATTGGTTTTTACTGTTTTATTATTGCTTGTTTTATTATTTTATTTTATTATTGCTTATTATTATTTTATTATTGCTTATTATTGTTTTATTATTGCTTATTATTATTTTATTTTATTATTGGTTTTTACTGTTTTATTATTGCTTGTTTTATTATTTTATTTTATTATTGCTTATTATTATTTTATTATTGCTTATTATTGTTTTATTATTTTATTATTGCTTATTGTTTTATTATTTTATTATTGCTTATTATTATTTTATTTTATTATTGCTTATTGTTTTATTATTTTATTTTATTATTGCTTATTGTTTTATTATTGCTTGTATGCACAAGAATTTAAGATGCTAAAAGTGTCAACAACCTAGAAAATAAAATATTCTGTTTTGATAAATAGGGACAACCTTTTGTTTGTTTATTAAAAAGTTTGCTAAATAAAAGAAAAATGCAAAAAAAATAAAATAAAAATAAAATGAAATAATTAATACGTCCCCTGTTTTTTTTTTCTTAAAATAAATCTTTTCCCATATTAGCAATCAACCTTGTGACAAAAAATAAAACAACTCAGGTTTCTCATTAATTTGTGGGCACAGGTCAACCAGAAGAAACTGGTGTAGACCCAAATTTGTTGCTTTCATCCTACCTTATTTCTGGTGACCTGAAAACCTAACTGATCCAAATTAGTTTCATGAAATTTTAATTTTCGTTTTAAACTTTTCTTTTCTTTCCAGCAATAATTGTTTGAAATTTTCAAAGATATTTTTCTTTCTTCATCAGATTTTTAAAAGATAAATCCATTAAAAGCATACAAGTGTCGACTGTTGATGCTTTCCAAGGAGGAGAACGTGATGTCATTATACTTTCCTGTGTCAGAACTAGCCAGACTGGCTTTGTCAATAACAATAAGTAAGACAACAACGGTTTTTATTTCTTAACATATTAGACGATACCAGTGCCAGTATGAGAGGCTCATGCTCCCTTTCTCATTCCCAAAATATAATACAGGGGCTGCCTCTACTAAGAGTTTTTTTTTTACAAATAATAATATATATATATATATATATATACAAAGGAGTCACCACTTATCAAGTCCCGGAGGCCACTCAAGGGGAAGGGTTAATAAGCGTAGAGTGGTCAATGGGACAATGTCATAATAATTGTTAGTAGTGGAAATTTGGTAAATTGGATTACTTAAGGAGAACGGCTCCACAAGAATTTGATTACGTTGGACTTGAAGATGACCATATTAATAATTTTAATGAAATTTTCATATCTATTCAATAAAACATAGCAGTTTTTATTGCTTATTTATATTAAGACTCAAATGAAATATGGTTGTTTAAAATAAAATAGCAGGAAAACCAAAATATTATCGAAAATAAGTGAGTAGAATTTTAATAAAAAAATAAAATTAATTTGCTATTCAGAGTTCATGAATTCTGAACAAGATTTGCATCAAGTCTGTGTGACATAGATTATCTCCCTTATAATATCTCCCTTATAATATAAAGATATCACGTGATTTTGTCGTTCAGGAACTCTAAATAGTAAATTAATTTTATTTTTTTATTAAAAATATAGATTCTGGTCCAGAATCACCCCAATATTAAAAAAAAAAAAAAAGAAAGAAAAATCTATGTAATGTACATTATTTTGATAAAACTATCATATTCTATTTACTCATAAAATTTTATTTCCTTATTTAAAAATAAAACTACTTGATCAATTTATATGATTTTTGGACAATGATTGTTTCATTTTGTCACGGATACATATAGCATACAGATTTTTCTTTATTTTTGATTTTTAATATATGGAGAATTCTGGACAAGAACCAAATTCTACTTACTTATTTTTCATAATTTTTAGTTTACACTAATATTTTTCATTGAAAAATATGTATATTAAAGTTTTTGTTATTTTATTTTAAATTACCATGCTTTAGTTAAGTCTCAATATAAATAAGCACCCCATTTTCAAAAAGAATGTAAGTTTGAGCTAGATTAGCACACATGCACACTAACGTTTTCTTCTTTAAGGTTGGTACTATTAAAAGTGGTTCTATATAATTTTTCAGTAAAAAGACAAATATATATATATATATATATATATATATATATATATATATATATATATATATATATATATTAAGTAATGTGATTTATAATTTAAAAATTAAAAAAAAATTTTTTAAATTTAAAAATCAAATTTTAATTAAATTAAAAATCAATAAAATAAAAAGCTATAGCAAACATCTAAATGACTACTTTAAATACAGTTCTTGATTTCAAAAAAAGAAAAACTAAAAGATTCATCTGCCTTACTTTTAATGCTAGGTTTATTTTTGGTGTCTTTTCAATTCAATAGAAATCCTCCTAAATTTGCTGATGAGGAGACCGTGTTTATCAAAAAAACTATGTATAATTGTTCTACGTGACTTCATGTATACCACAAATAAAAAGCACGGATTTCCGAAACGATCGTACAGATAATTGACTTTGTTGTTGTTCCTTCTTATGAAACTGATTTTTAATTTAATTAAAATTTGATTTTTAAATTTAAAAAATATTTTTTTAATTTTTAAATTATAAATCACATTACTTAATATTGAATTAGCTCTAGGACATTTAACTATCGAGCTTATTATATATCTAAATTACAACGAGCATTTCCTGTATTTTAATTAAACTAGTAATTTCACTATTACATTAAAATACACTTAGTTCTTTAGACTATTATTCTAATCTCCTTTAAATTATATATATATATATATATATATATATATACACACACAGGTTCCTTCAGTCTTTGACACACTATGGATACCCATGAAAGGGTGCCTGCACATGAAATTTTTGTGACAGGAAGTGCACAATCTGCAACCACACCTCTCCTAAGTCGAAATTGTTAAATACTAGTGGCAAGTAAAGTGCATGTACAGAATTACTGGAAACAAATGTTGAGATAAGTGGAGAGTGCATACAGCGCCTAGAATTCCCAAATGCCCACTCATCTGGTACTAACCAGGCTCAACGTTGCTTAACTTCGATGATGTGACAAGACAAAACCAGTGTGTCAACGTGATTATGCCGTAAGTTTATATATATATATATAAAATCACAGTGGTCTTCAGAATGTTGCTAAAACAATCCCTTCTGCTCCCATCCCCAATCCCTTGAAAATTTTAAAATGACAAAATTGAGGCTGTTTACAAGTTTTAGCTGAATGAAATTTTACTCTTATGTGTGTTTATATGAACTAGAGTGATGGTGGTAGTATATATATATATATATATATATATATATATATATATATATATATATATGTATATATAATTATTTTTTTACTATAATAATTAAATACCTACAGACACTAGTGTTTCATCCTTTCGGGAATCTTCAGTGCAGGGTGTCACGATTAACACCAGTTGACAGATTCGAACCCGGCAACACAAGCCATCTCTGGCTCGATTAGCAAAGACCATATCGAATCGGTTACCATTAACCGCGAGAAATAACGTTGAATTTAAACATTTTAATTTTAAATGTTCTTTATGTTAGTCACAGTGATCTAATCGTTATATGATGATCTATGCATAAGAGCTAAATTGACCGACTTAATTCAACTGAAAGTGCTCAATGATAAGAAACAAGTTTTTTAAAGGGGCTGACATATATATATATCTGTCCAACTCTTGTTTGCCTTTGTTAGTCACAGTTTATTTTCTTAGGATCTGTAATTGAAATGATTAACTCAAGCATCCATTATTGTTGTGGTCAGATAACCATTTGTTTCTTATGGATTCCATTCATCTATTTCTGGAAACCAATCATTCTGGTTGTATTCAGCTAGAACCATTTGTTATTGATGGGCAAATTTGAACTGTTGATAGATTACCCCAGACAACACATCATCTATGTCACATCACAGATTTTTCTTCTCTAAAGAAAAAAAAAATGTTTTATCATCCCAGCTTTCTTCTAAATCTAACTTGTAATCCAATCCACACGTCTAACCTAATGCCATACAACATTCTTATTGGCCAATCATGCCACATGATCAAACACCTAAATCTCCTTTGGATAATAAACTCAATTAATTTACATGTTAATGATTTTCACATTGACTCTTTAACCAAATATCTGAATCTAACCCAGAGTATCTTTTTCATATAGTCACTTAGACAATGTCCAAAGAGTTAATATTGTCTGAAGATACTGGCTTCCTGACCAAAAATGCACCAAACATTGATGTTATTGATTTTTTTCCCCCTTTTTTTTTTGCAAAACTCAATCATGTTCTGCAAAGCCAAAATCAAAAACAACAATTTTCCTCTACAAACCAAACCAAACCCCATGAATAAATAGTTGAAGATATAAAGAATTTGAATCATAAAAACTTTTATCAAAATGATTGGATTAGGCATTAAATAATTTGGAAAATACCATAAGAACAACCAAATAGTTAATAAGCACAGTTCTTTATTTATGTATAAATTTTTTATTTGTTTTTGATTTTCGTTAAAAACTATAAACCCTTAACTCTAGATTGCTAGAAATGTTTTTAGCTAAATATTTCCTTAATAAAATATTTTTCTTAACCCTTGCATTTTTAGCAAGCTTGTCCTCCTTGGATCGAGAGGGATTAGAAAATAGATAGACAACTCTACTAACAAATATATTTAACACTAGACTTTGTCAAGCCAGAAGATTTTCTTTCTTGATCCTTTTATACATCTAATATATAAACGGTTATCTGTCTGTCTGTCGGTCTCCATATTTTCAAACTCTATCTCCTCCGGAACTAAAAGTCACAGAGCAGCACTAGCGGCCTCAAATGATTGAATTTTTTACTGACCATTCTTTTTATGGATCTTTAGCCGGTTAAAATTGTTTTTAAGGGGTCAAAAATGGGTCAAAATTGAAAAAAATTGTTATACATTTTATACATTTATCTTAGTTTATTTTTAATTTTTAATCAGTTTATATGCGTGTCATGTTGGTACAGTGGTAACATCACCAGCTTTGAATGCTACAGTTTCAGTTTCGATTCTAGCTGATGGCACGTAAATACTTTTTTTTTTTTTTACTTTTGAAACCATGACTCTATAATAATATATATGAAATCTGGGCAAATTAAAATATCATATTTAAGTGTATTTTAACGCCCAGGTTAAGCCCCCCCCCCCGCTAGACTCTAATAATAGATTAACTTGCCTTTTAAATGGTAAATTGGTTGAATTCTTTTCATTTTTTTGTTGAATATAAACACTTAATATGTAGTAATCGTAACTGAGTGGTTACAGATGCAGAGTAAAAACCTGTGTGTGTCAAGTTCAAGTTCAGATGGTTTCGCAGAAACACTTTCATCAAATCCATACTTAACCATGTATCTAACCTCCTGGAAAAGCAGTAAATAAGATAAGCACTCACTATACTGGCCTGTTGGTATTTCTATCTGGGTTTTTTTTGTGAGTTAGGAAAGTATATTATAATCATAAGTTTTACTTTCATTATTTCTTCTAATAATAGCCATGTTGTAATTTTCTCCTTTATACAAATGTAGTCTACCAATTTTGAATATATTTGCAAGTCTATAAACTTTCAAATGGAAGTTTACAGTCATTTATACAAGATTACATTTCACACAAGAATCTGTCACGCAACAATATGCACTGTTATATGCTTAAAGTTTCTTTTACATTCAATCATCTATGCAACTAAAATTCAATAAACTGATTGTCTGTTATTGGTCAGTTACTATTATAAGTTTTTATTTTTTATTACAACCATTAGTTTTAATACTAATCACAATATTTTCATAGGCAATACTTTTCTCAAACTTGAGTCATTCATTTAAAATATTTTAAATTGTTATTATACTGACATAGCATAATTTTTAAAATACTTTTTCAATTTGAGAGCAATTCATCGTACCTTGTGCAGTGATATTATTATATCATTATAAACAGACATTAGAGAAATCAGAGACTTGATGTTCTTTAGTTACAAAATTACAAATTGAAAGCTCAACAATTAGTTCGTTTTATGGCAAATCAGCCATTTTTTGTGAATTATTTGATATTTTATATTCAGTAAATTATATATTTTTTTTAAATTTAAACCATAATTTATGTGAAACCAGATGGACACCTTACTTAAAGTTCTGAGTACATAAACAAATGCTATGGATTTGGAGCCACTATTACTCCTAAAGTTTGAAGATGACAATCGTTAACTGGTCCTATTTGTGATTTTTTTCATGCAACTAAAACCCAAACTTGTTTATTGCAGGCGAATGAACGTGGCCCTGTCAAGAGCAAGGAACCATTTGTTTATAATTGGTAAAAGCAGCAATCTGTGCACAGATGAAACCTGGTCTCAAGTCATCAGAATTTGTCAAGGCAAGTTGATGAAATAAATCATTCTGTTCTTTCTTTTATTAAATGTAAAGGAAGAATTCTTTAACTTTTATCACACAGAGTGGAATGATAAAATTGTTGCCCTAGAAAGGACAACATGATTCCATTTCCATTTGATGTAAACCGGTTTTCTTTTATTTTTGTTGCAGACCATAGTTGGACAGTTGTGTACAAATCCCAAGAGCCATAGGAGCTTTCTATCATGTCTGAAAGTGACACAATGTTCAGTGAGTGAGAGCGGATATACGCCACTGTACAACTCATGTCCTCTATCAATTCCAGTTATGACAACAAGACCATTGCCAACACCCTCAAGATACATGGCTGAATTGCCATGAATAACAGAATGTGCCCAGGGTATTGAAAAAGTTTCAGGTCACAGTTATGATCTTTGGTGTGGCTTCAAGTGAGGGCCACACCATGCCACTTCACATCTTCAAAGTTGGCTTGAAAGTCAACACCAAAGTGTACCTGGATGTGCTGAAGAGTGTGATGATCCCCTTGTGCAATCATGTTGCTGCTGGTGCAATCAAGTGGGTGTGGCACTAGGACTTGGTGCTAGCTCACAAGTCCAAAGAGACCTAGGCTTGACTTCAGAAGAAGTCCTACAACCTGATCCCGGTAGAGTACTTCATTTGGTCATACATTGAAAACATCACCAACATAACCTCCCACAATAACAAAACTAACCTGATTGCCACCGTCCACTGAATATTCGCCAAACTCCTGCTGGCGTTTTGGAAAAGGCATGCTCCCAGTTCCAGACCTGTATCGAGGTATTGACTGAGGCTGAAGGCAGCTACATTGAATAGATATCAGCTGTATTATATAATCAAGTTACCTGAATTGATGTAGTGTTGTTTTCTTTAGGGTGATAACTTTATCATTCCACCCTGTATGTATGTATATATATATATTACACACATACACAGAAAACTTTTCTATGTTGTCACGTATTACTGTGATAAAATGTCTCTTTTTCTTTTAAATAAAATTATTTGTTTATGTATAACTTTTTGAAAATGAATTTCTGCAGTCCAATTATTTTCAGTGTATTTTGTTTTTCAATAAGAATTTTTTTTTTCTTGCTAAATATAACAACCTATTTTGAAAATAAAGATCATAATTTTCTGAACATATTTCAGATTCCTCAAATAGTTTTCAGTCTGCAAAAGAAGCGAAAATAAAATTGCAAGAATTGTGGAGTCATGCTCAGGTGGCTGAGGCGTAAGAGAAGAAGAAGCAGAAGGATTGAGCAGAAACAACATTGATGTTGATGAAAAGAAAATGCTAAACAAAGAAAGGAAAGGAGATGCCAGTTTCTTCGCTTGGCTCCACTCAAACACCAATGTGAGAACAAATAACACAGCACTGTGAAAACGAAAAGTTAAAATGAAGGCTGATCATTGAATTCTATGCTTAGACCATTTTTTTTATTCAACATTTTCTTAAAGTGTAGATGAACATTTAAAATAGATGTTTGAGAAATAAAAATCACATTTTACATTGAGATTTATTTTTATAAATAACTGCCTTGTTATTCTGGCTTAAGAACTGCTGTCTTCTAATCCAGAAATTGATAAAACATATGAATTAATTGTTCTTTCCTGTGAAAGTGGAAGAAAGTATATGTGAGATAGGCAGTTATGCAACAGGAATAGCCCCCCCACAAATATATATATATATATATATATATATATATATGACAAAATAGTTATCCACAGACATATTCCTTGCTGTCACTATGGTCCATCAGTGTTGCTGAATATGACAGGATTCAGAACCATGACAACCGGGACTGTGAAGTGCTCCATCACAAAGCCAAGAGACCTAGTCAAAATATGTGATAACTTTATCGCTTATAAATGTATTTTGTTAATAAAAAGTTGTATTACAGCAACTCGTGCTTTACACATTAAGCATTTAAGAATTTCCTCCCTTACATGCATAATCATCCTATATATATATATATCTATATATATCTATATATATATATATATAGAGAGAGAGAGAAATAAATAAGAGTTTTCCACAAACACCTGTCTTACTGTTACTATGCTCATCGGTATAGCTGACTATGATAGTACTGAAAACTTTGATCACAGGTACTGTAATGCTACATACCAAGTTATGAGGCCTGTCTGAAATATGTGATGATTCTATCACTTATAAGTGTATTTCGGTATTTGTTGTTACTGTTAGTAGTAAATGGCTGTGTTACAACTGCTGGTACTTTGTTTCTTAGGCAGTTGACTATTTGTCTGACTATTTTGTTATATATATGACTTTTGAAAGATATTGTTTTTAGTTCATGTTATTAAATATATATCGAATTTAATAAATATATATAAATACATGAGTAAAGCTTTTGTAAATAAAATTGTATATCAGGTTCTACCTAATGTTTATATAATTATCTATCTATCTATCCCTCTCTCTCTCTCTCTCTCTCTCTCTCTATATATATATATATATATATATATATATATATATATATATATATTAAACATACATAAACACACACATCCCTAAAAATGAGGAAGTAAAGTATCACTAGTTGTAACAACCATTTACTGCAAACAAAATAATATATATATATATATACACACACACACACACACACACAGGGTGACCCCCCCCCCCCAAAATGGGCCCCAACTCTAATTAGGCCCCGTTTCTTAGTGTTTTGTCTGAATGAAATGAAACTTTGGTAATAACTAGTTTATTATATTCAAAACATCACATAAAAACACTAGGATCTTTGACCTTTTTTCTCCGTTCTACAGCATATGTTCTAGATGGCCTCCATTTAGCTTCTTTTTTTTTTTTTGGTCACCCTGTGTGTGTGTGTGTGTGTGTGTGTGTGTGTGGGTGTATATATATATATGGATTTATAATTCATTTTAATCAAGTTTCAGAAAGATTCATGCAAGAAATATTTATGTGAGTTTTGAAACATTTATTCGACTAAAACTAAACAGCTCTTTGTTTTTATCCATACATCCATATGTCACTTTAATTATTATTGTTATATATAAAAATTTTAAGTAATTAAAATGGGCTTAACAATCCTGATGCCAAAACTGTGCTTTAGAATAATAATAATCTAACTATATGGATATCGAGCCTCTTTCCATGATCTGCTCTGGTTAAGTTGATTTTTCATTTGAGAATATGCATAAACAAAACAAAAAAGACAAAAAAACAGAACAGTGAATCAGAAAAACACTGACTTAAAGTCTACAACAAACTGTGTCCGATAAAACGTTTGCATTATACTTTTATTATTCTTTGCATAAACAATAAAATGTTATTGTTTCACTGTTTGAAATTTGTTTTTAGTATTTTAAAAAAAAATATTACTTTCTGAAATATTTTTTTCTTTTTCTTTTTTTTTTTTTTTTTAAATTAGAATAATTTTTAATCTGATACTATTTGCTGTGGACTGACTTTGAGTCACCTTTTCTTCTTATTCCTCCAGACTGAAACAAATTAAGATGTTGGGACAAATAAAGAACAAGAAATCCTATAGGTTAGAGCTACATCAATAATAATGTGTTCTTAGCTTTAAAGCAGTTTCATGTATCACTACTCATCAGAAATTCCCCAAACAGGTATAAATTATTATTGCTTGATATGGGATTTATGCCAGTCGGAGACACTACACTTCTGATGATTGGTGATACTATGAAACTGCAGTACAGTCTTAAATGATAAAATGTAATTAGCTCTGTTATTAATATAACTTATAAGCTGCCAATCATCATGCATTGTTTTCAAAAGTAAATCTTCATCTATTCTACCATTGATATTAAACAATATATACATAGTATATACAGTATTATAAACATAGCAACCAATTTATATATGCAGGGTGGTTGCTAGAAAAGCGGGAAATTTGTCAAACAATGATTTATTTTTTACAAAGAATAATTTTTATAAAGTTTTTCAAAGATAAATGTGTTATACTCATAAATACTCAAAATGTCGCAGCGGCTTAACCTAGAAACCCATTCGACAACAAAAGAACCAATGAAAAAATAGCAATCACACATTTTATTCATGATCTAAACTGACCTTCCAATTTCCCGCTTTTCTCGCGACCACTTTTAGGATGGTCGCGAGAAAAGCGGGAAATTTGAAGGTCAGTTTAGATCATGAATAAAATGTGTGATTGCTATTTTTGATTGCCTACTACCACTTTTTTTTCTTAACATGCACCTCCAAACACCCGGGCAATGCCGGGCACCCAGGCTAGTTATTATATATATATATATATATATATATATATATATATATATATATATATATATATATATATAGTGGAAATATGGAAAAACTGTTTAAGATTTGAGGATGGACTTGCCTAAAAACAAAGTGATGTGGTATGTGGCTCTGGCCAACAATCTTGAAGGGACTCTGGTCAGTATCCTTGTTCTGTGTGCCAGATGGGTTTTAAAAGCAATGAAATACAATGTAAACGGTGCCTATTGTTAATTCACCAAAAGTGTAATGACCTAAAGGTTAAGTTAGCCTCGAACCCTAACTTCAAGTGTAAGAGATGTGGTAGTAAGCTACTCCATGATACGACTGGAAGTTTGGAACGTTAAAATTAGGCAAAGTCAATCCAACTGCTACGGTGACTTGCAAAAATGGCTCACAAAAAATCGACCCCTCCTTGTAGAAAACTGCCCAGTTGAGGATGAAGGAATTAATGTTTTTGGCTAATTTTTTGATATTTGTTGTCCAAAGGGTCACGCTTCAAAATGATACAGATCTCGTGAAAATCTGTCACATCTGTCAAAAGTTTTAGGCAGATATACAAACATACATACAGACATACATACACTTAAACAGACAGGTAAGATTTATATTATAATATTATGTTTCTGAATTTTTAAGATGACGATGATTTGAACTACTGTTCTCAATCTTGAGCATTATTTTTACAACATTTTGGTTGCTGTAATCTTCAACCTTCTTCTGGTGTATCTTATTGAACACAAGAATCTTTCTGCCAAACTGGAAACCTGAATGAAATTGCAAACAGAATCTTTTTATTTAATCTAGAGAGGTAGCATGTTCTCATTCTGTCAGCCATGACTGGGTAGAAGTCCTAAGTAGGCACCGCCAATATTTGTAATTGTATTTTGAGTGTTGCCCACACTTAGCCTTGAACCTTCAACTCCCAGAATAGTGTAATTTACAACTGAATTTTACCAAGTACTTTATCCACCACATCACGAGTCCTTGCAGAAAAGGAAGATTGCAGGTTACCTCGACCAAAATGTTGTGAAAATAACACTCAAGATAAGAACAGTAATCCGAAGAATCTAAATAATCTAAATGTTTACATCTTAATCACTATATTTTTAAGAGTATAATTTCCAGTATCGGTGATGGTGTGAATGAAGCTTTACTTTTGGGGACAGCACATGCTGATTGACTGTTTATATGTTATATCTATCTATCTATCTATCTATCTATCTATCTATAAAAGTGAAAGTGTCTGTCTGTGTGTCTCTCTGTGTGTCTCTCTGTGTACATTTCCCTACGCAATAACTCTGTCAATTTTTAGTCTACAGACTCGAAATTTGATATACAGGATATTGAGATTTGGGAAAATCGATGTGATTGGTTTTTGGCCAGAAATTTGGCGATTAAGGGGTCAAAGTGCAACAATTTGACCTTTGAGAACTCTACCAAACTCCTCCGACAATTTTGGATCTAAACACTTGAAATTTTAGATATAGGTTCCTTGGACATGGATCTAACTTAATAACTTGATTTTAGCCCAAAACAATAAATTCTAGGGGGTCATAATAGGGGTCAAAGTTAAAAAAAAAATGACCGTTTTTTTTTCTTTTGCTCAGCATACACTTCTAAATATCCGGGAAACGCCGGGCACCCATGCTAGTTAATAATAAAGTTAATTACATTTTGTATCATGTAAGTCATGGATTTATAATTGCTCTACTTTTTATAATATTGAGCACCTTCAGATTTAATATATATAATTCACCACAAGCAACCAAATTGTACATAGTTGAACGTGTTTGATGTGCATGGTTAAACTGAACCCAATATCAAACATTTTATTTGTGTTATTTGGATTATTTAGACTATTGTTCTAATCTGGAGTGATATTTGCACAGCGTTTCAGTTGATATAACCTCTAACTTTTTTCATGAAGAAGGTCGGAGATTTCACTGACCGAAACGTTGTGCGAATGACAGTCAAGATGAGAACAGTAGTCTGAATAATCCAAATAACACAAGTTTTCAATCCCCATCTCAAAAAATTCAAAAACAAACATTTTATTGACTACAAACTTGAATCTGAAAAACAAGGATTAAAAAAAAAATATTTCCTTATTCCTCGCAAGAAAATGTATTTTGACATCAATAGAACTTTTTAATTATTGATTTTTTTTCATTGGCAGACATTAGCTTATATGCAAACAAAGATTTTGGAACAAATATTTATAACACATTTTTTTCTTTGCTTGTTGCATTCAACTAAACTTACATAGGAAAGAAGGGTTGCTACCCAAATAAACGTGTTTTAAGTGTACTTTTATAATTAAAGCAACACGTTTGCCTCTGTTAAAAACGTGTGAATTTATTTGTATTTATAGAAGAGCAAAATAGTAAGAACTTCAAAAATTGTTGATTGTTAAATGAAAAAAAATAAACCTCCAAAAAACTTTCCCATTTACTTAACTTTTTCTATTTTTGTAATTGATCCAAATTAAAAAAAAATAAACACAGCTATAAAAATAAATATTGTTAACAGTAAAATTGTATTTTATTGTGTAAAAACAAATTTCAAATGTATGAATATTTAAAATAAACTATTAAAAAAAACATTGATTTCTATAAGTAAATTCAAAATACTAATCCCCTTCTCCCTTTTACTTTCCTCTTCACATTAAAAGTTTAATTGTTTCTAGTCTAATACAACACGATTTTAGGATGCAGTGAATATTTAGTGTAGATTCTGGTTCTATCAATAAAATTGATGAAGGTAAGTAGTAAATCTACACTTAAAAGATCTGCACTTTACATTACAATTTTCAAAATGTTTCTCAGTTGGGCACTTTTCTACAGGGAGGGGTCGCTCTTTTCACCAATATTTTCGAAAGTCATCCCCTCTTTTCGATTGACTAGCCTTGATTTAAACCCTCACCACTTCCGGTTTGGTGATAAATGCAATGGGGCAAAGACGTCACTTTTTTTTTCTTCACCTTCTTTTTCTCCTTCGTGGTATTGCTTGCTTACTATCACATTTTTTTTTTTTTTGCTCAACACACACCTCCATACACCCGGGCAACGCCGGGCACCCAGGCTAGATGTATGAGGAACATTTTAAAAGTAATGCCTCCTATTTTTTTATTGCACCTGAATGAATTAGAGGATTTCAAATTGTATTGTTATAATGACTTATGCATTCATGACCTGAAATTTTCATTCTGTTGTATGGTGTGTGCAATTCCTGTCATGAACGTGTGTCAGAAGCAGAGATACGTCATTGAATTCCTCCATGCAGAAAAAAATTGATCTGATCAACATTCACCAATGCCTGTTGATTGTTTACAAAGTCAATGCAGTTGATGTCAACACAGTTAGGAGATGGGTTTGTCGATTTCAGAGTGGCCACAGAGATGTGAGTGACAAAGCATCTTCAAGACTTTTATGACTGATGGCATCAAAAGAGGCTGGCAAAAGCACATTGAGAATGATGGCGACTATGTAAAAAAATAAATTCTAGAGCACAAAAGGTTGCTCATTTTAATGGTAACGTTTTTTTCACATTCTTTTCTTCCTTCGCAGTACGGGTTCGAACCTGCCTTCCTACTACCACTGTTTTTTTTTTTTTTGCTCAACACACATCTCCAAACAATCGGGCAAGCCAGGCACCAGGCTTGTACTTTATAAAAAATTGTCAATATTAACAATGCATTTATGTATTGTTTTAAGGTTTTTATCATTCTTATCAGACATCACACACCAGACATTAACTGCAACTTTGTTGAATCGTCAGAATATTACTTTTGTTTGGGTCACTGAGCCATAGAACAAGCTGCCAAAAGCTGTTGTCAACCTGAAAATGTCCAAACAGGATGCATTTCTGTACATAATCTTCCCCTCCTCTCTCATAACTCGCTTTTACATGGTTTTAAATCTTTCGTGCTTGTTATAATAGCATCGATAGATTAATTATTTTAAAAATATGCTGTTTTAAGCAAAAACAATATTACCTATTTAATTGTCATGCTGAAAATAGTAATATATCCAAAAATTATGACCTTTCTTTGAGTAGAAAGTTATTTATAGTTAAAAGTCATTTTTACAGAAAATTAGAGAAAATTGAATTTTTCTTAGACATTATAAAGTAGACAGTAAGAATCTACACTCAGGGGACATAACTTCGGAATGCATATTTTAAATTACTTGTTCATGGCTGCAATATTTGTATGTTTGGTTTGATTGTTTTGTAATGGAAAAATATTGTTTGTGATAGACTTTTTTTTTTTTTTTTTTACTAAAAACATGATAGTACTTGTTTTACTCAATGAATTTTCATAATTTTTGGATATATTACTATTTTCTGATATAACAATTAAGTACGTAATATTGTTTTTGCTTAAAACGGCATATTTAAAAAATCGATTTGTCAACGATCTTAATAAGCATCAAATCTTTTGTCAATATATAGAATTGAATTTACTTTTCATATCGGTAGCAACTTGCATTCATCTGTGTAACTGATGTTAATGTATTCAAACAACTTATTTCCCTTGCCTTCTATCTATATATATAAAAATCAAAATGGCTGCGTGCATTTTTGTATACCCAAGAAAGCCTTTTTTCACTGGGCTTCTTGACTACATTACATTTATTTAAAACTTTCCTTATACTGCCTAGATTATAATATCTATGATTTACGAACGGACGTCATCTCTGCATTTATTTTGATCAGCTTTTAAAAAATTCCCTCTATTCAATCTTTTCGCATGTTTGTTGGTCTTTTTCGTATAAATAAAACGAAACTGAATCGAAGCAAAGTCGATTCGCCGGCCTTCCTGCCAGGATGTCCAGGAAGACAATTAGCTTTGATCAATGTGGTGGAAACCCTTCATATCAGACAATTGCTATTCATTTGGACACTGCCAGAGCTCCCCCTTTTTGTGGGGAGCTGGTTTTCCCCAACATCATTGGGAAACTAATAAATAAAATGGCAGAAAGCCAGACATTCATTTCTGCGCCTGTGTGAACTCATCCACTTCTGCAAGTCAGCGTTTTAATTGAAATCGCTAAATTTGAATGCTTTTCACTTCCTTTGGCGTCATAGCATAGCGGTAAGATATCAGCTTTTCTTTCACTTTCTTTTCCGCCTTCGCATCAGTCACCACTTTTCTTTTTTTGTGCTCAACACACACCTCCAAACACCTGGGCAATGCCAGACACCCCCACTAGTCTATAGATAACCCTTTCTCCCTCGCAGGTTGCGCGCGCACATGGTGAAAAACGGCGCGCACTAACCCTAAGGATGGTTGGCTATATTTTCGCTCCTTCGAGCCTCGGACCCCGCGCAAGCATCCGTCTCTCTCCCTCTCTCTGAATCTCTCCGAATTGGACGTTGGTATCTGGCCGTCTAGTGTTGTAACGCCCAATCGGGAATTCTTGGTAATTTCTGTCATGATCGTCTTCTCGTCGGTGGCCGTCTCTCTCTGTCTGCGACGGCTGGAAAGTCAAGTTTGGTTATGCTGAAATCGAAGGGCAGTCTTCACAAGTATAAATGGAAACAATCAACAACGATGAGGATAGTTTTAGGCTGTTCATTTAGTGATTCGGTATACATTAAGGCTCGGCTCGTCACTTATGCTTTCGTCAGGCTTGGAATGCAACCCCCACAGTGTATTTAAACAAAAACTCTAAGTGGCGGTCTTGTTAGTTCTCTTTGTCTCAATTAGAAGAGGCTGGCAGCACGCATGGCTTCCCAACTTCTCTGTTCGACAGACTGTCCGATTCTCCCTTGTCGTCTATTTCCGCAGTAGTTTTATTAAACGTCATCCTCCCCTTCCTTCTGTAGTCGACCCAATCTCTCTATTCGACGGGTAATCATAATTCTTTCTCTATCTCTCTCTCTCTCCTTCCCAACCAACCCCCTCTCGATTCAATTCCGAGAATTAGTTATCTGTCTAGGCATTTAACCAATTTGTTCCCTTAAAATTAGAATGACTAATTCAATTGTTTTCGGGGTTTGTTCTTTCTCTGTCATCACCTCCAACTTGTTGGTTTAAGTGAATCATGTTATCATTTACACTCGGATCGTCGACTTTACTCGTCGACCCTTCTCAGACCTCCTTGCGTTTTCCTCGCCAACCCGACATCTGGCTTATCTTTAATCTGGCCCTTTTGAACTCCAAATAATTTACTTGTCACCCGATGACAATTCGTTGGTTTCTCACGAGATGGGACTGAGACCTCCAGCTCCATCCCACTCACCCTCAACCTAGGAAGCAAGGTTATCCGGTGTCACCCGGCTTCGTTACATATATATATATATATATATATATATATATATATATAAAAGTAGTCTATACATATATATATATATATATAAGGCAAAATGGCCACATTTGTTTTTGTATGTCTACGAAGGGCTTTGTTTTGTGCTCTGCAAGGTTACATTTATTTAGAAGTTTCCTTATACTTCCTAGATTATAAAATCTCAGATTCAAAAACGGACGTTGTCTCTACATTTATTTTGATCAACTTTTAAAAAAATCCCTGGTTCTCCATATTTGTTTGTCTTTCTCGTATAAATGAAGCAAAACTGATTGAAGCAAATGCAACTCCCTGGCCATCTGGCCAGGACATCCAGAAAGGCAGCTTTGATCAATGTGGTGGAAACCCTTCATATCAGACAATTGCTATTCATTTGGACACTGCCAGTGTGCCCCCTTTTTGGGAGGAGCTGGTTTTCCCCAACATCATTAAATATAATGCAAATAAAATGGCAGAAAACTAGATGTTCATTTCTGCACCTGCATAAACTGATTCACTTCTGCAAGTCAACCTTTTGATTGACGTCACTAGATTTGATTGCTTTTAACTTCCTTTGGCATCATAGCATACCCGTAAGATGTCAGCTTTTCTTTCACTTTCTTTTCCGCCTTTGCATTATGGGTTTGAGCCGGCCTTCTTACTACCACTTTTTTTTTGTACTCAACACACCTTCAAACACCCAGGCAACGCCGGGCACCCTCTGCTAGTTATAACTAAGAGACACCAGGTTGGTTTTATAGTGTTAATTATTTTGATTAATACTAGCTCTACTTTCTTGCAATTGAGGAACTTTTAGTCGGCACTTTTCATCAGCCAGACAAATTGTGTATTATTTCGATTTTTTGAACCTTTGTTCTCATCTTAGGTGTTATTTTCAAAACATTTTGGTTGATGTAATCGCTGACCATTTTCGAGTGTATCTTGTCAAGCTTGAGAATGGAACTCTTTATTTAATCTAGAGGGGTAACATGCTCATGTTTTGTCAGCCATGACTGGGTATGTCCAAAGTAATTTTGAGTGTCGCATACACTGAGGATTGAACTATCAATCTCTTGAGTGTAATTTATAAGTAAATTTTACCAAGAACTTCATCCACTATGCCATGGGCTCTTGCAGTTCAAAATCCCATGCAGATTCTTGAGTTTGACAGAAAGATTCCTGAGTTCAACACGATACACCTGAAGAAGGGTGGAGATTACTTTGACCAAAACGTGAAAATAACACTCAAGACGAGAACAGTAGTCTGAAGAATCCAAACAATACAAATAATTAATCCTCATCTCAAAAATTCAGAAACATAATATCAGACATATTTGTTTGAAACAAGCGTTTAACTTTGATCAGTTCAAAGAATTTATCTAAAATTAATTTTTCTTTTCTTGTTAATACCTTTGTTATGGCAACATCTTATTAAGTTCAAATTAAGTTGTTCTAGTTTCATTTGTTTTGTCTATATGACATAAAGATGGGATACTGTTTTTTATGGTGAGTTCTAAAATAAAAGAGATGTTAACTTTGGACAACAAAGTGAAACATAGCTGAGATATATATAATTATTTGCTATAATAATCATTAAATACCTACAGACACTAGTGTTTCATCCTTTTGGAAATCATACTTGCAGGGTGTCACGATTAACATCGGTCAAGAGATTAGAACCCGGCAGTGAAGCCATCTCTGACTCCATTAGCAAGGACAAAATCCATACTTGCAATAACCCTTATCCCTGAGTGGCTTCCGGGCCTTGATAAGTGGTGATCACTGTGTAAAAAAAAAAAAAAAAAAAAAAAAAAAATTTGGCCATCGTTTACCGCGAGAAATACTGTTGAAATTTAAACATTTATTTTTAAATGTTTTTAATGTCTGTCAGAGTGATCTAATCATTATATTATGATTTGCACATAAAAGTTGCTGTTAAACAAATTATCTGTAGTGAAATTGACATTTTGTACAATTATGAGCAAAACTATCAAAACAAAATCTAAAAGTAAAATAAGATCTTTTAGAAAAATTGAACAAAATTTCACTTAAATAAATAATTTTCCTCAAAAATTTTCTTTTTTTGACACATAATAGAACGAATTTAGTAATAGCCAAGATTGTCTGCTCTTTTTCACTTCCGGTTTCTACTGTTCTTCATTTTGCTGGATTATTAGGCATGTTCATGTTAACCAGAAAACCATTTGTAACAGGGAGAAAGAAATTTTCATGCTATCTGAGAGGAAGATAATCATTAAACAGAAAGGACCATATTTTGCTTGTCACTATCATCTCATTTGAAGAGCAGGAACTGAAAATCAAAAAGAGCAGACGATCTTAACTATACTCATTTAGTCCATAATGATTTTTACAAATCGTTTCTGTATTAATATGTTTCTTCAGGTGGAAAAGATTCAAAATGAGTTTTATGAAATTTCATACACACATTAATATACAGTTGAACCTTGGGATACGGTATTAACAATTAGTAACAAAATACAGTCCAGTATATAATACACATGTATATAATCAAATAACATTATAAATAACACCGTAAGGTGGGGAAATACCGTAACCAGGGGTCAGAAAAGCATCATATTCCACATCGTAACCTGAAAAAACTGTATCCTAGGGCCATTGTATCCCGGGGGTCTACTGTAATTTATTTTAAATACAATGTTGAAATTAAATTTGTTTTAAGTTTATTTTAAAATTTATATAACCAATATTGACTCAGTGATTTACAATCTGTTTATCATTTTTGAATCTGAATATTTTATGTTTCATTAGTTATTATTTCGTAGGTAATGATTTGTCTTCAATTTTAGCAGTCAGTAAAATTGTTTTATAGTTTTGCAAATATATTTTTTTAATAGCTATTTTGCGCGCTCATAGCAAATAACGGATAGTTTCTCTTTCAGATATGAAAAAGAGTTTATAAGAAATTCTGCGCTTGTGAATAATATCCAAGTTACTCTAGACATCTTGTCTTGCTCTTAATTTTCAAATAGATTTGAAGTAGTCGGTCTGTATTTCGTTCAAGCATGTCTAATTAAAGACTGTTAATAAAGTGTTAAGGTATACTCTAGTAGTTTTTGCTTAATTTAGTAAAATAAAATTACTTGTATAAAACATAAGATCGTCTTTAATAAGACATGGATAAATGGAAGCATGTTTTTTTCTTTTAATTTTTTTTTTTACATAAGAATCACCACTTATCAAGGCCCAGAGGCCACTCGAGGATAAGGGTTAATGGGTATACATTAGCCAATGTGATTTTAGCATAGTAAACATAAGTAGTGGAAATTTTGTAAATTGGATTACTTAGGGAGGCGGTTCATCAAGAACTTATTTATGTTGGACTTGAAGACGGTTAGATTGTAGTTAGCTGGAAAGCAGACAATTGGAAGAGAGAGTTCCACAGGCGTGCAGTTCTAAGAAAGAAGCTTTGTTCATGGAATCTGCATTTAGGTTTAGGCACAGATAAAGAGTGAGGGAAATTATTGATAGTGGTTTTGACTAGACAAGTGTTTTTAGTGAAACTTTGGTGGGGGGGGACCATAGATTAAAGCTCAGCTGAGCACTTGCCATGAAAATAACGGTAAAGCAGAGACATGCTCGCAACTTCTCTTCTGTGGGAAAGAGGTTGCAGGGAAGAGAAAAGGGGCATCCCTCACTAAACTACGAAGTCTATTTTTAATTCTGTCAAGGCAGGATAAGCTACTTCTAGTAGCTCCTGTCCAGATGTGGCAACAGTACTCCATCGTTGGCTGTACCTGGTGCGTAAAATACACAAACCGCAGAATATTTATCTATATATATGTGTGTGTGTGTGTCCGTATGTATGTATATTTCAATATTATACAAATCTTAATGATTGAACTTCTACACCTTGGATTTTCTAGAATTACAGCAATTGAGAGATAGTGAACCTTTTACAAAATGTACATGACTCGTTCATCAAATTATAGCTGTAGAAATCCAATCAAATTTGTATAATTCTTCTTATCATATATTTCTCCAAAATGTCTGGCCTTGATGGAGGAGAGACTAAAACTTGCTGCTATGATTGTAAATGATCTGAAATAACAGCAAGGGGAGACATGATTCCAAATATTTCTCGTATGTTATATCTCCTCTTTTTTGGAAATATGGTTACGATTATGAATATCTCCAGTATCTAGTGTTCCTTATACACTGTGAAATTTACTTCATGTATGAAAACCAAAGAGGGGATATATAACATATAAGACATATTTGGAATCAAGTCTCCCCTTGCTGTTATTTTAGATCATTTAAAACCATAGCAGCAAGTTTTAGCCTCTCCACCATCAAGGCCAGAGGTTTTGGGGAAATATCAGATATTTTGTAATTCATATGCAAAACTAGGAAAACAAATGACTATGATTGAAATATTAGTCAAGGTGCAGTATCTTTACGCCCTCCAAAAATTTTTTAGAATTACCACTATTATTGGTTTTCGAAGATGCTGAAAACAAATATAACAGTTGAATATCTAGGAAACGAGTAGTTTCCTAGATATGAAGAAATTATAGCTTTCAAAAATGAGGGATGATTTTTCTATATAAATTTAATGTAAAATGAACACCCCCTTTATAATTAGCTTTTTTTTGGGGGGGGGGTATGTTTTTTTGTTTTTTTTAGGGGTGGTAATTGTGGCCTGGTAGACCAACACAAAACCTACCTTAAAAAACTTGTTTTCTATAAGTTTTCGAGTGTGCTGAAAACGAATATCGCATTTAAATTTTTAGCAAATAGGTATTTTTCTGGGTATTAAGCAATGTAATTCTTTGTTATAAGTGTTGCCCATTGTTGTACATACAAGCGCATGCATATTTTTCATTAATACCCGGAAAAATACTTGCAGAAAATCTAAATGCGAAATTCATTTTCAGCACATTCGAAAACCTATAGAAAACAAGTTTTTTAAGGTAGGTTTTGTGTTGGTCTACAGGCTACAATAAACACCACCCCTAAAAAAATAACAAAAACGTGGCATAAAAAAATATAACAAAAAGTTAGCTATAAAATGGGTGGTCATTTTAAGTTAAATTAAGATAGAAAAATGCTCCCCACTTTTGAAACAATAATGTTAAGGGCAACTGTGACATAGCCCACTATACAATTCGGGTCATTAGCTTTCCAACGATTATTATTTGTTAAATCCTAATCAATAGTCGCTGAGATTTTGAACTTATAAAATTACCAAAAAAGGTGGTATATCTATATATATGGATATATCTATACTCGTAGTCAAATTGAATATTGAAATGCTCATATCTTTGATTCTATGGGATGAAACTACATAAACATTTGCAGGCTTTTTGAAGATTATAATACTATTCTACGGTTAGAATTTTATGACAATTGGTGAAAATGAACCTATATTTTTAAACCAATAAAATATGCCTAAATTTGCCTACATTTGTATATTGAGTATACTGACAGGCAGCTTCAGGCGTCTCCCCTACATTTGTATATTTGCTGCTTCGGTTGTCCCCCCCCTACATTTGTATATATATAGTGTCCTGGCAGGCAGCTTCGGTTGTCTTCCTGTGGCCTTGCTATTATACTAGACTACCCGAGACCTGTTGGTTCAGTATATTATATAAGCTATGGAATTCATGTATGAGCATGACACTTGTGACGTAAAGAAAAAAGTTTTCTTTTGACATAACAGAAACATTTCTATGAAAGTATATTAAAATGAAAAATCATGGACGGATCACTCAAACATGAAAAAAAAATCCTCCCTAGTCGTGTAAAGTTACCTATTTTTCTGAATAGTCGCTCAAAAATCGAAAATTAAACATGATTTTCCTACGAATCGAACACCAACGAAAGTCATTTAACAGCAAGAATGCACATGAACCTACCGATGAGAAATATACGAATGAAAAACCCATATTGGAATCCTTCAACCAAGTTATAGAAACTTAAAATCTAAAAAAAAAAAAATAATTAATAAAACCTGAAGCAAAAAAATAAAACCTAAATAAATAAAAAAAATAAAACTAATATTGAAACAGATCAGTAAATATGTCAACAAATTAAACTATTTTGTATCTAGAAATGTAAACAAAAAATAAAAAAAAGAAGGAAAAGGGACGGATAGAGAGTAGTAGTAGTAGTAGTAGTAGTCTTGGCTTTACTACAATTATTCTTATGTTTGTCAACGGTTTAAATTTGTTTAATTGTAAGAAAATAGCAACAGTATACTTGTAATAAAGAATAGTTGCAAAACACCTCCACTCTTTCCATGTTAAATAATAATTTTGAAATAATACCATTAATATTTCAGTGCGCAGGACAAAATCTGCAAAAGAAGTGATTTGTCTTTATTTGTTTACGTTGTTATGGGTTAATGTTTATGCACGCATGCGCAACCGGATGTCGTAAACCAAAAAGTGGGTTACATCACTCGTTACAAGGTCATTTGAGTTTTATAATTATATATATATATATATTTCAGAGGAAACATAATTTAATTTAAATACCAAAAAACAAGAAATGGGCAGGTGAAATTATTAAAATTTTCCTTAAGGCCTTATCGTCTGACCCTCTAAGAGGAAACGTCAGAATGATAAATTAAAAACTAAGAAAACGAATGAGGGAAGAAGGGAATTTTGGTTTCAGTTGGAAGAACAGTGGAAGAAAAAAAAAAAAAAAAAAAAAATCTCACTGTTCAGGTGGTTTTAAATCAATGAATATCTCCAACTGATGTTTCAGAATCTTTTGTCTACACAGGCTAGGTCGAGAGTTGTTAATAACTAACGCCTCAATGATATTGAGATGATAGTTCGACCTAGCACTGTATAAAACAGAAAACCACCCATCGGAATATTGATCGGCACACCTATTTATACTCAACAGGTGATTGCCAATGGCGGACTCATGAGCTTGGGAGTGCCCGGATGTTCTCGAAACCTGGTGTAGTCGAATATCCCGAGGGATATGTTGGGATATTCTCATTTCTAATCTTTGGGATGTTTTGCCAACGTAGTCAGCTCCACACTGACAAACGAATTTATAAACAACAGAGTTCTTTTGAATGGTTGGCAAAACATCTTTACGAAAAGAAGAGAAAAAGGTTCGAGTTGTGTAAACTACTCTAAGCATTGTAGATGGAAAACAATTAGCCAACATTTTCGTTGGATTTTTGGAAAACGAATTATTTTCCAAAATTACTAAGCCAGCATTCTACACACGCTAAGTTGATGATACTTTTGCATGCTTTCCCTCTCGGAGCGAAGCTGAACAGTTTCTTCGTCTTCTTTGCAACCTTCATCCATCTTTACAATTTACTATGGAGGTTGAAGACTGTAGCTCTCTCCCATTCCTCGACGTTCGTGTTTCTAAAGTTGGTACTACGTTTGAGACCTCTGTTTATAGAAAACCTACATTTACAGGGCTCTATCTTAATTGGTTTTCTTTTGCCCCTCAGTCTAGAAAAATAAACCTTATTAGCGCCCTTACGCATCGTGCACTTATGATTTGTTCACCAAACCGTCTTGATACGGAACTTGGGGAAATTACAAATATTTTTCTTAATAATGGATATCCCATTAATATAATAAAATCTACTATTGAACGTAAAATTACTACATTTAATAGTGGTAAACATATTGGTCCATCACGTTGTCCCATCTATTTAAAATTACCATGGTTGGGTCCTGTTGGCCTTCATATTGTTGATAGGATTTCTTCTGCTACTCAACGTTGTTTTCCATCTACAATGCTTAGAGTAGTTTACACAACTCGAACCTTTTTCTCTTCTTTTCGTAAAGATGTTTTGCCAACCATTCAAAAGAACTCTGTTGTTTATAAATTCGTTTGTCAGTGTGGAGCTGACTACGTTGGCAAAACATCCCAAAGATTAGAAATGAGAATATCCCAACATATCCCTCGGGATATTCGACTACACCAGGTTTCGAGAACATCCGGGCACTCCCAAGCTCATGAGTCCGCCATTGGCAATCACCTGTTGAGTATAAATAGGTGTGCCGATCAATATTCCGATGGGTGGTTTTCTGTTTTATACAGTGCTAGGTCGAACTATCATCTCAATATCATTGAGGCGTTAGTTATTAACAACTCTCGACCTAGCCTGTGTAGACAAAAGATTCTGAAACATCAGTTGGAGATATTCATTGATTTAAAACCACCTGAACAGTGAGATTTTTTTTTTTTTTTTTTTTTTCTTCCACTGTTCTTCCAACTGAAACCAAAATTCCCTTCTTCCCTCATTCGTTTTCTTAGTTTTTAATTTATCATTCTGACGTTTCCTCTTAGAGGGTCAGACGATAAGGCCTTAAGGAAAATTTTAATAATTTCACCTGCCCATTTCTTGTTTTTTGGTATTTAAATTAAATTATGTTTCCTCTGAAATTTCTCCTTCCTTTTTGCTGTACCAAAAATTTACTTTATATATATATATATATATATATATATATATATATATATATATATATTAGTAAATGGTTTGGTTGTTTTGTTTTATAGCATATCAACTCTTTATAAGTTATTTAATGCTGGATCTTGTAAATTTAGTAAAGTTTCTTATGCTTCAAGTTCTTCGTTTTCAAATATTACTCCATGCAGTTTGGTTTGGTTTTGTTTGGTTGTTTTATAGAGGAAAATTCTTGTTTGTTTTTCGTCATTGCAGAAGTTCATAGAGTTTTGAAAAGGGTGAAAAAAATAAAATAATAACACCATTGTTTAGTTCATTTTAGGTCAAGAAACCAGTATCTTTAAACAACCTGATCTGATAACATCAGAATAAAGTTTTCGCCTTGCATTTTGCATGAAACTTATGAGATGTTTATTATTTAAAAATTTTCATCTCAAATATTTCAAGTAGCAAACTTTATGAAGCAATAGCAAGCTGGAAAAGCCAGCATATTTATAAAAGTGAGAATGTGTGGGAGGACAACTCTCAACCTATATACTTAACAAATTTTTGATCTAAAGACTTGAAATTTAGTACATAGGATATTCAGACATGTGGAAAACGTTTTAATCGATTATCATTTGGAAAAAAAGAGCTGCTAAGGGGTTAAAATGGAAAAATTGGTACTTAGGGGGTCATCAAATTTTTATCTGTTTGTCAACTGTTTCATGACTGTGCATGCACAAATCGTTCACATGACAGCTTAAGAATAAGTAAATTTGAAAATACAGTTTTAAAGATCGTGTCAAGCTAGCCTAATGGTTTTCGTACTTGACACACTGTCTTTAGGTTTTTGTTTCGATCTCATCTTGAATATTTTTTTTTCACTTACAAGAAGTGAATTGTTTAGAAAAATCATAATACTCGTATGCACATGTCTCCGTTTCTTTCCCTTTTTTGTCACTTCATTTTTTTAAAAGGAATTTTCACTTCATTTTTTTTTTAAAGGAATTTAACGTTACGTTTAATACCGGGCAACGTGGGGTACATCTGCTAGTATATAAATAAAGATAGGACATTTACATGGGAGAAATAGTGAGAAAAATAAGAAATACAAAAGAACCATAAATAAATATAAAATAACATAAAAAATTAAACAAGATGGATACAAAAAGTTCAAGAGTCTGATCTGTTGATGGATTCAATGAGTATAGAAGTTCTCTGTATGAGAACCCATAGAGTTTTTTTTTTCATTTCATCTGCAAAACAAAGTTGCTTATTTGAATGAGGTAAGCAACCATGTTTGTCACTACAGAACTGTGTTTTGTTGTCTGTGAGAATCCAAACATGACTGATTATTAATAATCTCATAATTATCTTCACGGTTTCTGCTAAATGTTCAAGTCTTTGTTAGCTTTAGAACTTAAACATATTTTTAACCAAAACGGAGAAAGACATCCATCTGTTTTTTCACTTGTCTAAACAAAGGACACGTTCAAAGCATTTATTTTCATATCTAATTTTAAAAGCCACATGATATTTTCTCACAAGCGTATCAGAAGTTTGCAACATTATTTATCTCCATCCCATCGCGGCATGATGTGACACAAGGGTCGGAAAGTGAAATAAAAGAGCCAGCAAAGCTAGATGAAGCACATTCTGGTCTGCAAAAAAAAAAAAAAAAAAAAAAAATGCCTGGGTCACATTGTTGATATTCTCCGATAGGGGGCATCTCAGGCGATTGGCAATAAACCAACTCTTCTCAAAGATAGAAGACAAAGCTCGGGAGGTTACACAAGACCAAAGCAATATCTCAGTCAGGAGTGAACACAACATCTCAACAATGACCCAAATTTGGTTGGCTTTTCTGCCAAGTAAAAACTTAGATTCACATTCAACCAAGTTATATTTTGAACCATTATTTGCTTGTGGAAGCTCTAGAATAGACCAAAATGTTAAAAATGAGCTAATATCAAATCTTTTATATATTATTTAATTGGAATTCATTATTGAGATGAGTATTATTTATTAATTTATTTATTGCAGACTATTATCCTCATCTTTATTAGTTGTTGTTTCACAACGTTTTGGCCAACTATTCCTCTGGCCTTCGTCAGGTGGTTATGTAAATGATTCGATTTGCTGACTAATTAACAACATTTTAGAATCGATACAAGCAAGTATATTTCCCCTATTATTATTATTTTTTTTTTTTACAAAGGAATCACCACTTATCAAGGCTCAGAGACTACTCAAGGATTAGGGTTAAAGATTGTACAGTCGTCAAAATAACAATATCATAGTAATCATTAGAAGTGTAAATTTGGTAAATTAGATTACTTAATAGGAACAGCTCATCAAGAACTTGTTTACATTGGACTTGAAGACGGCCATATTGTAGTCAGCTGGCAAGCATCACAGGATGGTGATTAACCTGCTGCTTAGTTGTTGTCAGCTGTAAGCTCACACCATGTTGTTATAACTGGTGTTTATTGAAGGTAGTGTGTGCTGAAGACTTATAGATCTTCGTCTGTTTCAAGTTTAGTTCAATTAAAGGCTGGTTAACCAGACTGACTGGATAAGCAAAATACACCTGCTTGTATCAAGCCCAAAATATAATTGCTCAGTAAGATTAATAATTTTCCAAACTGGATGCTGCACAGTTTGTTGTCCCAGAATTCTCTCTGCAACTGATCGTTTGGGATGTTCACTGTCCTCTTTTCACTGCAGATTTAGCATACAACTACTACTTCAACTATTGTGGGTGGTTGTTGTCATTGGAGGCAATAAGCAATTCATTATTCAAATGTGCTTCACAACAATAATTTGCTCTACAATGTCATTTTGAAAAAGAGATTTTACAACATCAGAAGTTTGATATTATATAAAGGCATAAAAATGTTTATGTTGATCTATATATCTATTATAATATACGAGCATGAAAAGTAATATGGTTAAGCTTAAACATGGAAAAGTAAAGGACCACTTGTTAAAACTGGAAAAGAAAAGGACAAGATATTCTAGTAAAAAATATAATAAATTTATAACTTAAAATAATGCAGCATTAAGAATTGTTTATAAGTGTTATAAATTGAATATAAAAAAAAAATTAATGCAATATTTTAAGTTATAAATTTATTATATTTTTTACTAGAATATCTTGTCCTTTTTTCCAGTTTTAACAACTAGTCCTTTACTTTTCCATGTTATGCTTAACCATATTACTTTTCATGCTCTCATTTTTCTATAGTAATCCATGATTTTTCCAGGCTTTCAATAAATTAACTTGTTCTTTAATTTCAGTCTTATTTTTTTGCCCCATAAACACATATGTGATAACAATGTATGGCACTTGTCTGCTTTCAATAGAATCCACCCAATTATCTCCCTTTCATTTGCTCTGTTTCACTTATTACTTCTCTTTTCAAGACAGCAGTGAATTAGTAGCAACAGTATTCGCTAAAACAATATGGTTGCTATGGAAACCAGTCATAAAAAGCGACACTCAACCCTCTTACATATTTTGAATACCAGAAAATTCATCATAACTTTCGTTTTACTGAAAGAAAATTGAACATTTTTTTTCACAATATAGCTAAGAAGGTGATCTATAAACTGTAATAATTGTTTGAAATTTGGTCGAAAAATGAGTGAGCGATGAAGCTTCAAAGCAGTTCCAAATGACTAAACTGCCACTTAACCATATATTCAAACACGCTAGTGTTTGAATTATAAAAGTGAAATTGTCTGTGTGTGTACATTTCCCTATTAAACTACTCTAACAATTTTCAGTCTACAGATTCAAGATTTGGCATAAGGGAAAATCTTTTCAATTGGTTTTCAGACAGAGATTTAGTTGTCAAGGGGGTTAAATTCAACGATTTGACCTTTGGTGACTCTACCAAACTCCTTCGCCAATTTTGGGTCTAAACACTTGAAATTTTAGATGTAGGTTACTTAGACATAGATAAAACTTTTAAATTTGATTTGAGCCCAAAGCAATAAATGTTAGGGGTCAAGATTGAGGTCAAAATTTAAAAAACATTTGACCTCTGCGATCTCTACCAAATTACTCAACCAAATTTTGGTCTAAACGTTTGAAATTTTAAATAAAATGTATTCAGACATAGGGCAAGCTTTTTAATCGGTTTTTGGCCAAAAATTTGGCTGGCAAGGGAGTCAAATTTAAAGATTTGACCTTGCGATCTCTAGTAAACTATTCAGCCAATTTTGGGTCTAAACATTTGAAATTTTACATAAAAGGTATTCAGACATGCAGCAAGCTTTATAATCAGTATTTAGACGAAAATTTGTCTGCCAAGAGGTCAAATTTGAAAGAGTTGATCGTTGCAGACTTTACCACTCCTCTGCCAATTTTGGGTCTAAACACTTGAAATTTTAGATGTAGGTTACCTCGACATGAGTCAAACATTTTAATATATATCTATATGCACATAAAGTTATGAACAGTACATAGGGCCCGAGCAAAGATGGGCTGAACTGCTAGTCTATATATATAAAAGCGAAAATGTATGTATGTATGTATGTATGTATGTATGTGTGTTCGCTTTTTCTGTGCGAATGAACTCTTTTTTTGGGTCAACGGCCAACTAGCACCGTGTATATTTGTGTATGTGTATATGTGTATTGGGGTGGAGAGGGCTCCTGTAAGCCGTGGTGAAGGCAACCTTTCTAGGAGAAGTAAATCTCTGATTTAAAAAACTATAAAGCGGGAGACCAGTACCCGCATTAAGCTGGTCTGCAGTTTAATTTGTTGCTGGCTATCTTGCTCTTGCTTGTTGCTGGATCTCAACATTTTGAACCGAGAGAGAGACTTAGCTGTCGTACAAAGCTAAGACTCTGTAACATCATCTTTGTATAGATACTCCCTCAGGCATTTGGGCTCATGGATTTTAAATGTCTGAGGGAGTGGCACTCGTCTGACAAGACGTTGCAATCATCACATGTATGTGTGTTCGCTTTTTCTGTGTGTCTACAAAAGGCTTTTTTCAGAGAAGCGGTCACTCGCTTCACAACTTTTAAAAACTTTTTATATCACATATAAATCGTAATATCTCACAGTTAACAACGAAGCTCGCCTGTCTATTTAATTTGCTCGATTTCGGGAAGATAAATATTCAATATTTGTCGCTCGCCGCATGTAGGTTAGTCTTTTTCCTATAACATCTTGGGGGTGGGAAAAAAAAGCGTTCAGCAGTAAATGAATACTATCTCGCAACTTGACCCCATTAACTCATTAAAACGGGCACCTGCTAAATCCAAGTAATTAAATAAATTACAACGTGTTTCCGTTAGCATGTCGCGGTGGGGCAATGGTTAACGTCACACGTTTTTTTTATTCACACTTTAATTTACAACTTTGCCTCAACGGTTCGGGTTCGATCCTCATACATATTTTTTTATTTTTTTAACCCCCTCCACCCCCAGAGTTTCCACACACACCTCCAAACACCCGGGCAACGTCGGGTACCCCTCGCTAGTATTATATAAAGGCCTAAAAATTTGCTTAAAAAAACATAAAAAATGGTCAACAAAACTAGCATGCCCTTTAATCAGATTTATTCCTTCACTTTTAATATTACCAACCAAAAAACAAAACACTAATACCATATAATAACACTATTCGACATATCAGTTCATACTTGAAAACCTTTGTTATTTGTTTACGTACTAACCTTTGTAACACCCCCACACACACACACATTGAAAAAAAAACACAAAAAAGAACGATTACTAACTTAGACTCACCAGATGACCTGAAAGCTAAAATTAAAAAAAAATCCATAAAAATTAGATTTAAATCTCTTTTGGTTTGGCAATACAAAATAAATTTTTCCTTTTCACAATTTGGCTCAAATCAAATTCATTTTTTTAATTCCTAAAAAGCAATTAAAAAAAATGAATTTGATTTGTGCCAAATTTGCTTAAGACCTAATATAAAATGATATCTAAATACAGTAGAACCTCGGGATACGGTGGCCCTAGGATACGCTTTTTTCAGGTTATGATGTGGAATACAATGTTTTTCCACAATACAATCTTTGCCATGTCTTACGGTGTTATTTATATTATTTGTTAATATACATGTGTATTATATACTGTACTGTATTTTGTTACTCATTTTAATGCCATATCTCAGGGTTCTATTGTAATTAAATGTCAATATTGGGGCAATTCTTGCATTAAGTTAAAATGCTCTACTTCAAATTAATTAAACTTTACACAATAGACGCACTGACCTTTCTTATATACTGCTTATGTATTTTTTTTTACATGGTAGTCACCACTTATCAAGGCCTGGAAGCCACTCGGAGATAAGGGTTATTGAGTGTACAGTAATGAATGGGATAGTATCTTAGTAATCGTTAGTATTGGAGATTTGATAAAGTGTCTTACTTAAGGGGGTGGTTCATCAGGAATTTGTTTATGTTGGACTTGAAGACATCCAAGTAGTAGACAGGTGGGAAACAGGCAAACGGAAGAGAGTTCCACAGGCATGCACTTCTAAGAAAGAAGCTTTGTTCATGGAATCTACGTTTTGATTTAGGAACAGATAAAGAGTAGGAAAAATTATTGACAATGGTTTCAGCTAGACGGATGTTTATCGTGAAAGATTGGTGACGGGGTGGGACCAGAGATTGGAGCTCAGACGAGCAATTTCCATGGAAGTAACGATAAAACAAAGACAGGCACGCAACGTCTCTTCTGTGGGAGAGAGGTTACAGGGAAGAGAAAAAGGCATCCCCCACTAAGCCATGAAGTCTATTTTGTACTCTGTCAAGGTCAAATAGGCTCTTTTTAGCAGCTCCAGCCCATATGTGGCAGCAGTACTCTATCCCTGGACGTAGCTGGCTTTTATATAGATAGAGAATTGCATCAGCAGTGGGATATCTTCTGGAGTGGTAGAAGGATCCTACCATTTTTCCAGCGACCTTGGCAACAGACTTGATTTCAGATCAGGAGTAAAGATCAATCCCAGAAGCTTGTCAAAACATGGAACCTCCCCAAGACGAGAGCCATTCATATCAATTGATGCCAGATTGGGATCAGAGCGTTGATGATGTAAAGATAGGGGCTTGGTTTTAGATGCATTAAAAGTAACCAGCCACCTTTTCCCCCACTGTACCACATGCTCAAGATCAGTGGAGAGAGAATCAGAGAATCTGTATATGTGATACCAGTTGTAAAGTAAACTAATTTGCATATTGGTTTCGAAATGGGACATTTTATTAAAAAAAAACAATACTAAAAAGTAATTGATTCAATGATTGTTTTTATTTTAATATAAAAAAATATTTGTTTCACAATATTGTTTTATTTTCTTGACAAATATTTAGTATCTGTATTCAAATGTTCCTTTCTTCACAAGAACTGACGTGATTTTCAACCGATTGCAATCTATTTTTAATTGCAAGTGAAAAGGAAAATTGATTTAATTTCTTCATTTATAAAATAAATAGATTTATAGCAGAATGACTAAAATGTTAATGTCAATCAATATGAATACACGAGAAAGACTTTGCTTTATGCTTACAACAAAGTTATGAATGAAATGTTTATTCTTTTAATAAAAATTTTTAATGCATATAATTAGTACATATTATTAATGCATATAATAAATATATATTATTAATGCATATAATAAATATATATTATTAATGCATATAATTAATACATATTATTAATGCATATAATTAATACATATTATTAATGCATATAATAAATACATATAATAAATATATATTATTAATGCATATAATAAATATATATTATTAATGCATATAATAAATATATATTATTAATGCATATAATTAATACATATTATTAATGCATATAATTAATGCATATTATTAATGCATATAATAAATACATATAATAAATATATATTATTAATGCATATAATAAATATATATTATTAATGCATATAATTAATACATATTATTAATGCATATAATTAATACATATTATTAATGCATATAATAAATACATATAATAAATATATATTATTAATTCATATAATAAATATATATTATTAATGCATATAATAAATACATATTATTAATGCATATAATTAATACATATTATTAATGCATATAATAAATACATATAATAAATATATATTATTAATGCATATAATAAATATATATTATTAATGCATATAATAAATACATATTATTAATGCATATAATTAATACATATTATTAATGCATATAATAAATACATATAATAAATATATATTATTAATACATATAAAAAATATATATTATTAATGCATATAATAAATACATATAAATACATATTATTAATGCATATAATAAATATATATTATTAATGCATATAATTAATACATATTATTAATGCATATAATTAATACATATTATTAATGCATATAATAAATACATATAATAAATATATATTATTAATGCATATAATAAATATATATTATTAATGCATATAATAAATACATATTATTAATGCATATAATTAATACATATTATTAATGCATATAATAAATACATATAATAAATATATATTATTAATGCATATAATAAATATATATTATTAATGCATATAATTAATACATATTATTAATGCATATAATTAATACATATTATTAATGCATATAATAAATACATATAATAAATATATATTATTAATGCATATAATAAATATATATTATTAATGCATATAATTAATACATATTATTAATGCATATAATTAATACATATTATTAATGCATATAATAAATACATATAATAAATATATATTATGAATGCATATAATAAATATATATTATTAATGCATATAATAAATACATATTATTAATGCATATAATTAATACATATTATTAATGCATATAATAAATACATATAATAAATATATATTATTAATGCATATAATAAATATATATTATTAATGCATATAGTAAATACATATTATTAATGCATATAATTAATACATATTATTAATGCATATAATAAATACATATAATAAATATATATCATTAATACATATAATAAATACATATAATAAATACATATAAATACATATTATTAATGCATATAGTAAATACATATAAATACATATTATTAATGCATATAATAAATACATATTATTAATGCATATAATAAATACATATTATTAATGCATATAATAAATACATATTATTAATGCATATAATAAATATATATTATTAATGCATATAGTAAATACATATAAATACATATTATTAATGCATATAATAAATACATATAATAAATACATATTATTAATGCATATTATTAATGCATATAATACATATTATTAATGCATATTATTAATGCATATAATACATATTATTAATGCATATAATAAATATATATTATTAATGCATATAATAAATACATATTATTAATGCATATAATTAATACATATTATTAGTACATATAATTAATGAATATAATTAATACATATAATTAATACATATTTACATATAATTAATAAATATTATTAATGCATATAATTAATAAATATTATTAATGTATATAATAAATTCATATTATTAATGCATATAATAAGTTCATATTATTAATGCATATAATAAATTCATATTATTAATGCATATAATAAATTCATATTATTAATGCATATAATAAATTCATATTATTAATGCATATAATAAATAAATATAATTAATGCATATAATAAATACAAATAATTAATGCATATAATTAATGCATATAATTAATACATATTATTAATACATATAATTAATATGTATTATTAATACAAATAATTAATGAATATAATTAATACATATTAGTACATATAATTAATACATATTTATACATATAATTAATACATATAAATATATATAATAAATACATATAATTAATTCATATAATAAATACATATAATTAATACATATAATTCTTTAATGTTAAATTTATGAACAAATGTGTTTATGTCCCAACCAGGGTTTCTGAAAGCGAGAGCCAATTCACTGCAGTCAGTTTCTGAACCCAGGTAAAATGAAAAATAATACACAAAGAAAAATGGCCCGCCAAAAAAAAAAATGGTGCTTGTGCATTATAATTAGATATAAAAAAAAACATTTTAAGTAAAAACTCTACTACATATTTATGTGCCATGTCGAAATTAGTAAAAATTTCAAAATTTACAAAAAATGATCAACTAGAAAAAAATAATTACAAGAAAAATAAAATTTATCGAATCATACATTTTTTTCATTTTAGTCTACTGCATCCAATGCCATATAACAAACTGACTTATCTCCCTTGTTTTCATTTAATTTTCGCTATTTCAAATTAGAAAATGGCGGATTTTGTTAAAAAGTAATTTTAGTTGATCATTTTTCATAATTTTTACTAATTTCAACATCTAAGTATGTACTAGTATTTTTACTTGAAATGCGTTTTCCTTAGTTTTTAGATTTCCAATTACAGTGCACAAGCCCCCCACCCCCCACCCCAATATCAAAATGCTTGTGTCATTATGAAATGGTGATGGTCTAATATGTCACTTTTCTTTTTAATAGATTTCTTGATATTTTTTTTAATTAGCCTAGTAAAACATGTTCATCTTCTTTAAAATCAAAACTAAATAACATATAGTATTTATAAATCAAAGAAACTTTATTGGGTAGGAGTCAGATCTTTTAAGATTTCAGCAGTTGTAGTTTAGCATTTGAATTATTGATTCCTCACACAGCCCTTGGTCTCAACATCAATATACCCCCCCCACCTATATTCTGTCATTTCTATTCATTACTTTTAAGTTCTGTCCACATATGCATGTCTTCTTGATTTTCATATCTGAATGATTCAAAAGATGGCTGAAGTATCAGAAAGGAAAAACATATTTTGTTTAAAAAGAATACAAAGTTGAGATCGTCTTGTCTTAGGATGGAGATTCTGGAGTATTCACCATAATCATCGGTCGCTCCTGTTAGAAGAAAGAAAAAAAAATACAATCAGCAAAATGTGTATTATTAAGTTCAGCTGTAAAAAAAAGGGGACAATAAAGCAGATGTTTATTAGAATCAAGATGGAAAACGAAACTAGAGGAGATGGATCTGTAAAAATGGATATGAACATGAAGTCACAGAGTACACAAACAAAATAGTAAATGGATTTAATGGCCAAGTGACAGAATCTCTATACAAATAAGGAGAAACCATGGTAGAATGTAATAAAATGAATTTGAGAGAAAGAAAAGGTTAATTTTGGAGTCAGTTTGTAAAATCAAATAAGATATGATGAAAAGTCGTGAACAATGTTCTTCTTGCAGTCTCATACGGATTTGAATATTATAGTAATTTGCTCCACAATGTTGTTCTGGAAAACAGGTTTTTAAAAAAATAATACATCACTTGTTCAATATTAGTTTTATAAGGACATAACAATTTGTTTTAGCCAATCAGATTCCACAGACCATTTTTAAATAGTCGACGCAATTCACATGACCTCTAGTCAGATTTACTTATGAGTCGAGATATTTTAAATTACTTCACTTTTATATATAAATATAAAAGTAAAAACATATAGGAAAATTATATTTTCTTTTTCTCGTATATTAACATTGTCTGTTAATCATATTAAATACAACAAAATTGATGGCAACTTTTAAATAATAATATTAATCGTCTTCAAGACATAAAAGGTTGCATAAATTATTATGAGGGTCTGACTTACCGCACTGAGATTTCTTTTGTATTTTGTTGAGCCACTTAAAAACTTTAGGACGTATGGACTCAATAAATTGCTAGGAATCACATTTGGGTCCTGGAGACCTGCATAAAAAAAAGAGATTTCATATTCAGGTTAATATTTTATTGAAACGTGTTTTCTGTCTTTTATATCTGGAATCACTAATTAATCACAATTGACCAAGATGATGGTGTCAAGTCTAAGTCTAAATATTCACTATTATTTTTCTTATATACTTATGTAATAGATATAAAATGGGGTAATGCTAATGTAACAAATATATGTGAGAAATGTATGCGCTGCTAAAACAATAAAGATGTTATCTTGTCACCGTGTACACTTCAACAGTTCATGATGGTTTGAAGTTGTGAGAGGAAGGACAAATGAGAGGAGAGGAATGAAATGATGTAAATGATTAAGAGAGGAAGAGCAAAAGGATTCCATCATGACATCACAATGAATTCCAAGTAAGAAATCCTTTAACTTTGTAAAGTAATGATGCAATTAAAAGAGAGGGGGAAAGAGTCTATTATAACATCACAAGGTATTCTGACTTTGTGAAATTCTTTGATTTTGTAATTCATTGTCAATACATGATCATCAACGAATATCCAAATCAAAAAAGTATCTATATATACAGTAAAACAATTTTATGTTTGTATGTTATCACCATCCACCTTTTATAACAGATGAGATCACCGAATCACGAAAATATACATTAAATTTCATCTGTTGCTGTTGTTGTGTTGACTAAGAATCTAATTAAAATATATTTTCTTGGACTTCGACTAGGATTAAAATATACTCTCTTCCGTCCAAAGATGGTACAATAACATTGAGATGTCTTAGTTTCAACGTTCATAAAATGCATGACAAAAATATACAACATTATCATTATTGGAATATTTTGATAGCAAAAGGAATGTATTGAAATGAGAAGACAAATAACTCAGCAAAACAATAAAATAATATCTATATAATAATGAATTGGAATTTAGCAAGGTCAGCAAGGCCAGTTAAAATGTGTGTAATAATTTTGGAATTTTAGTTTAAAAACAATAAATCTCTTTAGGTCCATTAAAGCGTCCAATGAGCCAACTGTTGTAAGAACAACAGAGAAATGCATAGAACTCCGAGGGAACTCACAAAAGTGAAATAAATGTTAGATGTAAAAATGTAACTTCCCATATGGTGTTTCCTTAAGAAGGAAAGTGTTTTATCTTACAAACTCTTGAACCAGTGGGAGAAGGTATGTGCCCCTTTTGTTTTCTGTCTAAAGATCATACGATAATATTCTGATGTCTCAGTCTTGATGTTTTACAAATTAATTTTCACACTGAAAACAGAATTTTATATACTTTTATTCCAGCATGATTTCTATATATACTATTTATTCAAAGGTAATCTACAGTCAAGAATATATCTCATTTGTATATTACATTAAAAAAATCGTTTTTTAATAACTAGCTCCATCTTATTAATTGCTGTCATATAGTCATTTTAACTGCTCTATTTAGAAATATTATATGAAGTTGATTAAATTAAAAATAAATTAAATCAATTTATATTTAATTTAATGTCTTTTCACTTATTATTATCAACACTAGTTGCATTTAAAAACGGGAGTAAGTTTATTCATGTAAGCTGTGAGAGTTATTTTCCATTTAATTTTTATAGACGAAGATGGCTGTGTTTTATGCTTCCATAAATTCTAAATGTAGTCTAATTTCAGAAAAATCATATGAAGTTAGAATATTTGATGTATCTTAAATAGTGTGTAATTAAAACTTCCACCCAATAGTATGTTTTAACCTGGCAACGCCGGGTATACAATAAAATCTAGAAAAATAAAAATATTAGAAAAAAAATGTGACCTGTTGGATTAAGAATTAAACTTGCATTAGATTGTTTGAATAAAAAAAGAGTTTGCAAAGTTAGTTAAGTATAAAAAATAAAAAGACAATCCAAAATTAGTCTATTTTTTTATTATGGAAATTTCATGGTGCTTTCTTCTCCAATCTGCATAATTTACTGTTAATAATAATACTAATCCATTTGAAATAATAAATGTCTCCCATTAAAAAGTGTCTTTCTTCTTTGGTAAAATTAATTGTAATTTTCAACTAAATATTGTTAAAATAAATAAAACAACCCCGCCTTATTTATTTAAAATTGTAGCAATTTAATTATTTTTAAAATAATAAATATTCTGCCTTCTTACTGTGAAAATAATTCTCAGCTAAAATATTCTTTAAGTCAATAACTATAATATCGCTTTTCAAAATGTATTTATTTAAAACTAGCTTTTCAGCCCGGCGTTGCCCGGGTATTTGGAGGTGTATGTTGAACAAAAAAAAAAAAAAAAAGCGGTTAATTTTTTTAACTTTGACCCCTATTATAACCCCTTAACATTTATTGTTTGGGGCTCAAATCAACTTATTAAGTTAGATCCATGTCCAAGGAATCTATATTTAAAATTTCAAGTGTTTAAACCCAAAATTGGCGGAGAAGTTTCGTAGAGCTCTCAAAGGTCAATCGTTGAACTTTAACCCCTTAACAGCCAAATTTCTGGCCGAAAACGAATTACAAAGATTTTCCCAAATCTCAGTACCCTGTATATCAAATTTCGAGTCTGTAGACTGAAAATTGACAGAGTTATTGCGTAGGGAAATGTACACAGACACACAGATACACACGGACACGTTCACTTTTATAGATATATAGATTGTATTGGTTTCATTGATAGAAAGATATAATTTGATTTTGGAATAATTCATTTTAAAATGAGTAGAGTCGGAGTTTTTTCTTTTACCTTAGCAACATCAGTTTAATCACCAATCACCAGCTTTGCTGATCGCATGATCATATTCTTTTGTAATGTGCATCCAGGAGACAAGCGCCCGCGTGTTTGTGTGTTGTGTGGGTGCGTAAGAGAGATGGACGAAAAGGAAAGACTTACCTCGGAGCCGGCTCGGCGTCGCCGACCGAAAATAGAGAAAGAAAGATCAAGATGGCGGCCGCCGTCTTTTGTAATGGATGATATCTCGCAAAGTCACATGAATTTTCGCAATATGCAAATTTAGCCGGCCTGCGACGGCCATAAAAGCGGGTGATTGAAAGACGTTGGGAGAGCGATGATTGACTGGGTCGGGAATCGTGTTGCTGTTGCTTCTCGTGCCGTGTGGGTGTGAGCATATCTTACCGTTGTTGGGACCGTTCTGAGTAACCGATTGTTGGGTCCGTTCTGAGTAACCGTTCACGTCCGTCTAGGTACCTTGCTAGTTGGATTCCATGCAGAACCGGTGTTTACTGGTTATTGAATTGCTTTACGTTGCTGCAACATTACACATCTACAGAGGGCGCAGTACTTTTAAAGGATTTTCCTTACACATTTTCTACAATGTGCATGAAAGATATTCACAAATATGAAAGGCATTGTTATTATTGTAGATAGTTTGAATAAGCCAAAACATTGCAGACAAAACTTTGAGAAATTAAAATAAATGAGAAAGCACAAGTACTCACCCATAGCTTTACTTCCAATAATGCCAATTGTTGTCACCATAGTTATAGCTATTGGACCATACCAGAGAATATTGATGGATGGAAAATTATCTCTACGAGGAAAAATAAAAATAAAAATAAAAATTCATCTGAAAATTTGACACTTGAAAAAAATTGTAGGTTTTCCTCTAGTATTAATCGATTTAATTTTACCCTGAAAGAACGTTCAATTCTTGCACATAAGAATGTAGTAACAATCCTGTAGATAAACATTGACTTCCCTATTTGCTTTAAATGGCAAACAACTACTGAGTGGGTCAACAGCAACTTCTCATGTGGTTTTGCAAGGATCGGTTTCAATTAAAATGTTCGTCATCAACTGCAGTCAGTTGGCTGCGACTGTCTTCATCTTTGAGGTTCTTGTCACTATTGCGAAATTTCTTGCACCACCATTTGTGTGACACGTTCGTTAGTGATTCCTGGACCAAATGTATCATTGATATCATTAGCTGTCTCGGAAGCTTTTCGGCCTAGTTTTAACTGAAACAAGAAAATCGTGTGGATTTGAAGTTTGTCTGTGCTGTCAAAATGCCAGCAAAAAAATGAACGAAGAGATTGAGAACGGTAACGAATAACACGATTTTATAGAGCGAAAAACGCACTTCAAAACGATATATAACATGGCTATATATATATATATATATATATATGAAAGAATTAATTCATAAATCACATATAAAAGTAACATATGTGAGAAAACGATATTGTTTTTGCACCAGCCTAATAATAGTATACATACTACTGAAAATGGTAATTTAATAAAAGGGAGATAGGGTTATGCAATGTTATGTTTGCGAATACATGCTCATAAGAATGTATCTGTTCTAGTTACAGCTTGCACATTGGGGTCCCTTGATTCTGGTCTTTTTTTTATAGAAGTAAAGTAATAGTTTTCATGCAGTCAAGCCAATAACATTTGAGAATCCAGGAATGATGGCTAAATCCAAACTGCCACCTAGACCTTTGTCAAAATATTATCAACTCTGGTCGAAAGATTGTGGTTAATAGGGAAAGATGAAGAAGAGGTTGGCTTTCTGTAATTGCTTTTGAGGGCTTTTATCGCTGAAGGGGGCAGCTGTTATCCTGCTAGGTTTAGAGGAAAGGGAAAAAGATGAAAAGAACCAGTATCAGTGTGCAAGGCTGGCTCATGTGACCTCTAAGAAAGCAAATATTGCGTTTGTTGGCAAATCCATGAGACCCTAAAGGAACAAGGCAGAGAGCCAATCAGTGTGTACGAGGTAAATTCCAATAGTATATAACTATTCCATCAATAATGACAATTTTTTTTCTGATAGACTTGCTTTTTCGCCATCAAAAGTATAGATATTATCAAATAAAATAAAACTTTATTCTCATTTGATAAGAGAAATAAAGATGTGTTGAATGAATAAATTCTGGTTTAAAAAAATAAAATATAATGAAAATATCAAATATTATGAAGTCCAGTTCTTTATACTTGATATTTTTAAAATCTAATTTATGAAACTCACTATGTGTTTGGCTGTCTGTCTCCACTTTTTTTAAAAGAGCATCTCCTCCAAGATGCAATGTCACAGAGTGGCATGAGGCAGATCATTCTGTTCTGTTTTTTTCAGCCAGTAAAAATAATTGCTAAGGGATCAAATTGAAAAAAAAATTGGAACTTGGCAGGCATAAGTCAACTAAACATGTTATTTGTACACATGCGCAAATATATACATTTATACATTAAAACCAGTTCATTTTAAACTATTTTTTATCCATTTGATGATAGTTCAAACGGTAACTATTATGGCTAGAACGCTATATTGTTGAATATTGGATCCCCAGATAGTACCGGATGATCAAATGGAACAAGAAGGCAAGGATTGGCACTGTGGTATGTTACAATGTATTGAAAGGGAATATTTTAATAGCAAAAGGAATGTATTAAAATGAGAAGATAAATAAGTTAACAAAACAATAAATAATATCTATATAATAATAAATTGGAATTTAGCAAGGTCAGCAACGTCAGCAAGGTCAGTTAAAATTTGTGTAATAAGAGATTTTGGAATTTTAGTTTAAAAACAATAAAATACAGTTTACCAAAACAATAAGGATTGACCTCGTTTTGTGACATCAGTTAATGAACAAAGAAATGATTTATCATATATTCACAACACAGACCAGGCAGGCAGTTAGAGCTAGTCAGTTGAAATAAATGTTAGATGTAAAAATTTAACTTCCCATATGACGTTTTCCTTCAGAAGGAAAATGTTTTATCGTATGGACTCTTCAGACAAGGCCAACCAGTGGATATGACCTTAAACTATATCCAGTGGTGAGGCCCCAGCTTGCAGGCTTTGGGGAGTGTAGAGCCACCCTTTAATTACCATTGCTCCCAGGTCTACTCTGACCCAGAGTGGTAGTACCTGTTAGGGTCCAAACTTTGGGTTAAATAGAAACCGACTTGAAAACAACAAATATATTCTATTAAAAAAATTTTCTTTAAAACCTTCGGATTCGGCATTAAATAACCCGATAAGCCGTAAAATATAAACAACCAATCAACCAGTGGAAGAAGGTATTTGTCCCTTTTGTCTGATGTGCCCCACAGAAAAGTATTATTTCTCCTGATAAACTGTCCCTTGCTATGTATTTGTCACGTCTATGAACTGTGTATTTTAAATGGGTAAACACTTGCACACACTTAGTTATCTAAACATTTATACATACAAGAAAGAGAACACTACATATATACAAATTGACACATATATAAACTAACATACACACAAGAGACACTCGATGACGTGGCCCAGTAACATTATCGACATGGATAAACATACACATATTTATATATATACCAGTTATATACTAGGTGTATAATATATCGTTATTTGGTGCCGATATATAACAATGTTTTGGTTTCAATTCTAGCTGGTGGCACCGAAGTCATTATTTTACTTTTGAAATCACTACTATTCATGGGATACAAAACAATATATAGTAATTGATAGAGAACTGACTATAATAATTAATACGAAATCTGTTAAATTAAAATATTATATTTAAGCATATTTTATAAACAGGCAATGCCGAGCAGCCACCTAGTACAACATAAATGACAAGAAATATTCTTTCAAAAATTAAATGACAATTATAATCTCTATATTAATGAAAATTATGAGAAAAACTTTGTATATATATATATATATATATATATATATATATATATATATATATATATATATATATATATATATATATATATTATATAAAGTTTCCAGTAACTTTGGTATTTACATATTGAATTATATTTTTATGTTCACTATTAATTGATTTATTTTAAGTTTAAAATGCAATAACATGAAAATTCTATTTAAAAAATAATTACAAAATCAAATACACCAGAATGCATTTCAGTTTCTTCGTAAACAAAAGTCATCTGTCTTAATCTTTGTTAATAGTTGAAAAAGAAAATATTTTTGTAATCATTCCATATAGGAAAGGTATTTAGAAGCATTTAAACTGTTTGAATTACCAGTATTAAATTTTAGCAATTCTTTACATAGTAAAGTATTGAAAATTTGGAAACGATTTACGTCCAATAATTTGATAAATACAGATGATCAAAATTAGTTATAATTTTATAACAATTTAGTCCAATTAATAATTCAATGACCAGAGGAAACCGTAGTAATTAAATTTAACTTTCAAAATCTGATTTTAACATAAAATTACATTTACTAGAAAAAAAATCCCACTACTTAAACTCTTTCCTGGTTATCACAAGAGAGGCATTTTAAGTATTTTATACAATCCATATATTTGTGTCCTATGATTGAAAGTAAGCCGAGCCATTTCATTCATAGATAATTTCCTGTTTTCTATTAGTCTTGAGTGCTTTTAGTTCTTTGTGGAGTGTGATAAATTTCACTCTCTTCTTTCTTATGTTTATTTCTAAATATAAATCACTAATGAAAAAAAATTTTTTTTTTAGAAAATTTCTTCATTATTTTATTTCTGTATTGTGTTCAAATTCTAAATTGAAACAGATATTGAAAGAAAGATTCTTTTTCTAATGAATGTAAATAATTTCATATAAAAATAAAATTTCACTTTGCAAAACTAATGCTCTGAGAAATGTAAATATATCAGTTTAATTAAAAATGACACGAATAAATTTTTATTTTATTTTATTTTTTTATTAAATTCTATATATATATATATATATATATATATATATATATATATATATATATATATATACATATATGTGTGTGTGTGTGTGTGTGTGTGTGTGTGTGCGTCTAATGCCTATGTTGAGATTACTTGTGACAATTATAACAGAATAAATTTCAAACTCATATTACTTCCAAAATATTGATAATTTTATTAAAGCATATTCTCAAATTCACTTAATCAAATATAAAAGGGATAATAAGGCAAAATAAAATATTAAAAAAAAGACTTTGCTAATTGGGATGGAGTCACACAAGCTAGCAGTGTGTATCCACCTTGTTTTAAATAATGCAGGGTGTAATATTAACTTATCATATCTGATTTTGACTTTAAGCTGGTGTTTAAAGTATAAAATCAGATCTCAATGAGGCATCATCATACACCCACTAACGGATAGGTATTACCATCCTATCTATGAATCATGTAACCATGAGATTGCTTCATTGGAGACTACAACATGGTCATCTCCAAATTCAATGTCAGCATATACTTGTCAATTTTTATTCATTTCATCCCACATTTTCAATCCTCTCATAACATTCTTCATCATTCAACTGGTAATTTGTCCATCTTCTAAAACCTTATTATTGAGCAGGTTTTAAACCGTGATGACAATTTTTTTTTAGAATCTGTTAAATAACGTGAATTTTTAAGAATTTGTTTTTAAGCCTCTCAGAGTATACAGACATCTCTACAAACAAACAAAAAAAAGGAATGCAATTTAGTATGGTTGTGCTTGTGTTTTGATACCCAGATAAACAAGAACATATTCAACTTACACATTTTGTTCAATGCAGTAGTATGTAATTAAGAAAGGCACAGTAATTCCAATCGACAAGTAAACAGCCTACAAAAGAAAAACTCATAATTATTCTTTTTGAAATAAACACATATGTACTAAAATATACAAATGTTTTGTTTTGTTTTTAATTGATGCCATTAACAAATAAACAATGTACAGTATATTATTTAATTAATTGGAATTCTTATTGAGATGAGTAATTTGTATTGTTTATTCATTTATGTATTGCAGACTATTATCCTCATCTTTTACTTGTGGTTTCCGACGTTTCGACCAACTATTCCTCTGGCCTTCGTCAGGTGGGACATGTATAGCCTTCCTGCAGCCATCAACAGCTAGAAGATGAGGATAATAGTCTACAATAAATAAATGGATAAATAATATTCAGTATTTTATGTTCACTTAAATTTGATACTTTTTTGATACAGGGATTCCAATTTTTTTTTTTTTTTTTTTTTTACACAGTGATCACCACTTATCAAGGCCCGGAAGCCACTCAGGGATAAGGGTTATTGCAAGTACATTACGTTAGTGTGGAGATTTGATGAAGTGTTTACTTAAGGGGGCGGTTCATTAGGAATTTGTTAACATTGGATTTGAAGACATCCAAGTTGTAGTCCGGTGGGAAGCAGGCAGACGGAACAGAGTTCCACAGCCGTGCAGTTCTAAGAAAGAAGCTTTGTTCATGGAATCCGCATTTTGATTTAGACACAGATATAGAGTGGGGGAAATTTTTCACAGTGGATTCAGCTAGACGGGTGTTTTTCGTGAAAGATTGGCGAGAGGGGACCAGAGGTTGGAGTTCAGACGAGCACCTGCCATGGTGCAATTGACAAGTAAAAAGCTTACAAAAGAAAAATTTATACTTATTCTTTTTGAAATAAACATATCAGTTTATATACAAATGTGTGTTTTTTTTTTTAAATAATTGATGTCATTAACAAATAAACAATATACATGGTTTGTTATGTTAAATTAAGTTGATGATTTTTTGATTTTTTTTTTCATTCCAGAACAAGTTGAAGTATTTAATCACTGTTATAGCAGTCACAAACATTAATATTTATTTCTTAATGTGAAGTGCTGTCCTTATTAGGTGACAAAAAACTGTCTTAATTTCTTTCATTACTTGGCTAATATTCTACTTTTTTCAATTTATACCCAGGTATAAGATAAGGTGTAGGTATAAGAAATAAATACATTTTTTTTTTTCTTGTTTTTAATAAAAAGGTTTGGTTTTTCATTTTTGGTGACAACCGTTTTAGTTGTTAAAAATGATATTATAGAAATTAGTATTAGCACTCTTTACTTGTTTGTTTAATTTTATAGTATATTAACTATTTTCGGGGTTCAGTCATTTTGATAAAAGTTTTATGTTACAAATTTTTTATATCTTCAAATATTTATTCATGCTGTTTGGCTTAGTTGTTTTGTAGAAGAAAATTATTGTTTTGGTTTTGGTTTTGGTTTTGCAACAAATGTTTGAATTTTGCAAAAAAAAAAAGCAAGATAAAAAACAGCATTAATGTTTGCTTAAAGTCAGGAAAACGATATCTTCAGACAATCTGAGCTGATAGCATCACAGATCTTAACAATCTACTCTTATCAGCGCTAATCTTAGCATAAAATACAACAGATAATTGTTTCTGTGTAGTATTAGTGGGTTTCAGAGCAGGATACCATGAATAACTAGAAAGCACTGAAATATTGGAAGAGAGTGATCTGCATCATAATTTATGTGGGATTAAAAATTTTAGAAATCTTAGCTACAGCTCAGTACTCCTAGAATATATTGATGGTTATAAAATGTAAATTTAAAAAAAAAATTCTTACTGAGATCTGGAAGTTGTGACTAGCAGAAAAGATTATAACAAGCATTATAACAAAATTCGTGAAAAGTTTGCCAAAAAAAAAATGTGACTATGTTGAACAAGGATCTTCAGTACTCCTGCAATAAAGGCCCAAGAGAATCACTGAACAAAAACCAAGAAACTCCTCAATAAATTCAAACAATGCAGCCTACAATCCACACAAAGCTTTTCATATCATGGAAACAAGGTTCCCTCAAACTGTAGTAACCTTCGGGTTTTTATAGTAAAGGCCATGTTATCCTGACCTACATATTTGAAAAGGAACTCAGACTCAATTTAGATGAGTATATTGAGTAACTGTTGTCAAGCGTTGTGTAAATAAAATGGCTGCAGGAAGGCCATACATTTTATCACTTTTGGGAAAACTTAAAGTGGCCATCTAAGAACTTTCACAATTTCACCAGTTTCAACATCTGGCCCGGTATATCATAGAAACTTTGCACCTTGCACATTACTATGCAGTTTCAATCAGGGAAGCATGCTACATTTGTTTCGCTCCTGGGTATTTGTCAAACTAAATTCAACTTTCTCTTTTATAAGCAAATGATGTTTACATTAACCTTCCAACAATGTATATTGCGTATATTCCCTTGACCTACACATTTCCATCATTTTATACAGCTGGCTTTGTTGTAGTTAGGGTAAACATTCACTTGTTTGACACTTAAAATAAGTTGTGTTCAAACCTTAAATATTTTTCTCTCATTTTTAATACACTTTTTTTGTGGTCTCTTGGTCTTCCAGGACAAGAGTCCCGGAAAGAAGTTTGGTGAAGTAGCCAGCTTAGTGCTGTTGCTATAGGCAACATCACTTGGAGAAAGTGCACCATTTCTTGTAAGTGACTGTGCGTGGAGCAGCCATACTGAGAGGATCTTATTTGGGCTGTGAATACTGTGTTATTTTGAATATTTAGCCATGGTGTGCTTGCAGGGATGCTCATGTAAGGTTATCTTGACAACACCCAGAACGATAGAGTCTAGTAGGCATTTAAGTTCTCTCGCATGATGAAGATTCATGTGAGATGGGAAGTTGCCAACCAAGTAGAGATCACAAAAGTTATTAGTGATTAGTCTTTTATGGACGTGAACCAAGAGCCGAACAATTGAAGTCAAGAAGAAGTTTCCTTAGCCCTGTTGAACCTTTAACAACATCTCAGGGAGAGATCAGACTACAACTGTGGACCAGATGGCTAAAGAATGCATCCTTTTAATGACATAGGAATGTCTCATTTTCCTATTCAGAATCACCGTAACTCCAGTGAAAGACATTCAACTGCCTAAGAACATAATTAGTATGATCAAAATTGGCTATGATTGGAAGAGACTACAAAACTGACTCAAGCATTCACAAATGTGGAGAAGAGATCAATACGATGCAATACTGCCATCTACTGACCAACCATTGCAGCTTGAAAGATCTTGCGAAATACGACAATAATACAAAGGTCTGCGTACCAAAAGCGAGAAACTGTTAAATGACCACACGCTTCAAAGACACATAAGGAAGAAGAAAGGCAGCTTCTTAGAGTAAGCGACTTGCACTTAAGAATTTGAGAATATATCAATTATTGGTCGCCAAGGTGACAATGAATAATATTAGTAATCATTTTGTTTGATTCAAGTAAAAGAAATTCAGTTATTACTTACGTTTTTATTTGTCCATGGGAAAAACATCCCAAGAATAACAACTCCAAGAATTGGACAACAAAGGCTGCCATAAATGAACAAAGACGCCTGCAAGGAAATTAGACAATTTTAAAAAGTTGACAGGAGCAAGAGATTTTTTTTCCAAATCAATTTCAAGTAGAGATTGTTTTCACTGGGAGACTAGAAAGGATCAGAATGGAATTCTGCTGACGAAATTTTTCTATAATGTTTAATGAAATATGCTTAAAAGGAAGGAATGTTAAATTCGATACAAAGAGGGGCTGATTAATAATTATATATTGACCAGCTGTATTTTGTCCTAACTCCAGGATAATTAGATTGATGTAACCCGCGTATTCTCAACAGACACTGTAATGTACAGGGTGGAACGATAAAAGTGTTGCCCTAAAGAAAACAACAGTATAATTTTATTTTTAAGACTTTTATTGAAATAAATCAATTCAGGTAACTTGATTATATAAAGAAATCAGCAAATTATATTTGTAGCAATGCTAGAAGTTGCTAGTTAAGGCATTAAGTGAAACCGCAATTTATTGTAGTTATAAATTGCCAAAAAAAAAAAAAAAAGAAAGTGAAAAAAGAAGTGAAAAAAAAAAACACGCATAATGTTTCAGCTTGCATGAAAATTCTTTCAAGTTGATCTGAAAGAGAGAATTTTCATGATAGCTGAAATATTATGCATGGTTTATATATATATATATATATATATATATATATATATATATATATATATATATATTTTTACACATCCAACATTTTTTTCACTTCTTTTTTTTTGGGGGGGGGCAATTTATAACTACAATAAATTGTAGTTCCATTTAATGCCTTAACCAGCAAATTCTAGCTTATATAATTTGCTGATTTCTTTATGCCCTCTGATGAGAAGAATAATAAGAATAGCATTCTTTGAAACTCTGTGGAATAAGGACTTAAATGAAACTGCAATTTATTGTAGTTATAAATTGCCCCCTCCCAAAAAAGAAGTGAAAAAATGTTGGATATGTAAATATATATATATATATATATATATATATATATATATATATATATATATATACGAGCAAGCAGTTAATAAAACATGTTAAAAAACACTTTGAAATGAGTTAAAAACATATTTAATCTGAAAAGGAAACACTAGATAAGTGGATAGTCCTTAATCCGCAGAGTTTCGAATAAATACTTTCCTTCTCATCAGAGGGTAGGAATTAGCAAAATGCAGGATCGGATTTTGCATACAAAAGTATTTGATGAAACAACAAGTAAGTCAAAGATCTTACTTGAAAACAAAAAAAAAGTGAAGCAGAGGGAATATGGTGAAGAAAAAGGTGATTACACATGAATGGGTAGTCTGGTGGAAGATAAATAATCCAGTGACGGTAAAATCCAAGTATATAATTTCAAGAAAGTTTAATTGAATTTCCATTTGCACAAGTAAAATCCAAAAATCCCGTAATTGGAAGAAGATGGTCCATAATAAGTCAAAGGCAGAAATCCATGGTAAATTCACAAAAATGTGTACAAGGAAAAAATGGAAAAAATTCCAATAATATTAATAAAAGAAAAATAAGATATTTTATTTTATATACATAAACAAACCATGCATAATATTTCAGCTTGCATGAAAATCAATTTACGTAAATTGTTTTTTAGAGTATTCAGTCGAACAATAAATTTTTATTGTAAAGTTCAACTTACAGTTTTAATTTTCTTTCTCTTATAATAAACTCTACTCTCTATTGCGTATTGAGCTTTTTTATTCGGTTGCGATTAAGTTATCTATATATAAATACTGTTATTTATATTAGTTTTAATTTACCATTGTGTATATTAGGTAAACACTACATCCCTTTGATTTCATTAATATATATATATATATATATATATATATAGGAAGCTTTAACTTTAGGAATGACACGCGTATATATATATATATATATATATATATATATATATATATATATATATATATATATATATATATATATATATATATACGCATGTCATTCCTAAAGTTAAAGCTTCCTATTTTTAACTCAAAACGTTGAAGAGCTACGAAGATGGGAGTGATATCATGAAAACGAGCAACCTTTTGTGCTCCAGCATATACTTTCTACATAGTCACTACCATTCTTAATGCACTTTTGCCAGGAATTCAGTGAAGCATTTTTGCTTCTGACACACGTCCATGACAGGTAGCCCTCTTAGAGTCGATATCTGCAACAGAGAGATGAAACTTTCAGGTGTTAAATGCATGCATTCAGTCATCATAACAATGAAATTTGGAATCCCCTCTGATCCATTCAGGCAGAATAAAAATAGGAAGTTTCATTTTTGAAGTGCCTCTTGTATAATGAAAGAGTTCTTTTTTTTATTATTATTGCACCTTGGTATATGGATACTGGAACTCTCAACAATGCTTATTCAAAAACTTACTTTCAGAATTCCTTGTGGTATAACGGTAGAAATTCCAGTACAAAGAATCCCAATTGAAAAAGCTGAAATTTAAAATAAAAAAAAAAAAAGAAAATTAACTTAATTATTACTTTAATAACAAATATTATTGTAACATAATGAAATAGGGCTGGTATTTAACAGAAGCCCTATTTGGTAAAGAGGGTTCATTTATTAGGAAAGAAACTTCAGGACAATTAATTAAAGCCAGTTAGCAATGTCATATGGATGCCTACTTGGATTACTCATTACTAGGACTAGAACAGCAGAATATTCTTATCATTGTTTTGACTCTCGAGTATATACCCGACACAGTTAGACACAGTTAATCAATCGAGAACCACATAACTCTATATAAAAGCATATAAGATATTAACTGATATATACTCGAGAGTCAAAATAATGAAAAGAATATCATCTTGTCATAGCCCTAGTAATTATATAATAATTTCTGTAACACGCACACATACACATTGTTTAGTGTTCATTTTTGGTTTGATTATATTTCAAAATTTGATTATTTTACTTATTAATTTAATAATCATCCAAATTATATTATTTATGCATTTGTGAATTAAGCTTACCTTAGGCTTGATGTAAATATAAAGAAGTTTGCATAATAGTAATAATATTGTAAAGCTATTCATCAACGCTTACATCACTCTATATAAAAATAGATAAGATATCAACGAATATATACTCGAGAATCAAAACGATAAAAAAAAATTCTGTTGTCATAGTCCTACTCGTCAGTAATCTATGGAAATAAGGCTTGGGTGCAAAGAATAAAATCCTATATGGCTAACTGAGGATTGGTAATTCTTATTATTTGAATTATTTGGATTCTTTTTTTCATCTTGAGTGTTATTTTCATAATGTTTAGGCAGATGTAACCTTCAACCTTCTTCAGGTGTATCTTGTCAAACTTGAAAATCTCTATGAGATTTTCTCAGAACCCTTTATTTAATCGATGGGGGTAGCATGCTCTCAATCCATCAGCCATGACAGGGTAGAAGTCTTCAGTAATTCGAAATCCCATATAAATTCTTGAGTTCGACAAGATACCCCTGAAGAAGTTTAGAGGTAACATCGTTTTGTGAAAATAACATTTAAGATGAAAACAATCGAAATAATAAAAATATGCTGAGATGTGTTTGACGGATTTAAGAATTTGATTTCTAAATTGACCTATCTTTGGACAGGTCTTTATTTATCCCTCTATCTCTTGTCCATCGTTATCACTTCGTTGTATGTTTTCCTTGACCTGACACTATGAACTGAACCTACTACCTCAACTGTTCTGCATCTACTGATCTTACCTCATCTCTTATCCATCATGCGCTATGGAAGAGTAGGCTAGTTAAAAGTGCTCACCCAATGCAGAGGCACATGTCACTCCTTTCTCCAAGATCTGCCTTAATGATTCACCTCCTTTTATGTCCTACTTTAAAAAAAACAAAAAAACTGCCTTTCCCATCATGCACTCCAAGTGCATAAATGAGTCGGCCATTTTGTATTTCTTCTTTCACATGGTGCAACACAGGTAAGCCGTTCATTTTGTCTGTATATACACCACATCCATCCATTCTTTCAACATTGCCATACCATCAAAGTTCTGCGTATATCTCTCTATATTGCCTAGATTTAATCTTGCTCTGATGGTTGTAAGATAAAGTTTAAATTTAAAAAACTTTATTTCAAGTGTCATTTAACCCCCAAAATGTATTAACATTAATTTCCTTTGTCTTTCTGCAATAGTATCCACATTCTTGAAATGAAGAACCAAAACAACAATGTGAAGATGCTAAATTTGAAACTTACCAATCACGTTGCGGATAATTTCTGATATTCTGTCGCTAAATTTGAATTTTGGCAACAAATTTTGCGTAAGAACTTTGTTGGTGGCACTTAGACCACAAGAGAAAGAACTGAAAAAGACAAAAATGTTTCAACGGTTCTTAACTAAAATCTTCAAATTAAAAAAAGCCATGGAAAAATAATAAAACAAAACCAACACATCGATCAGCCATCCAAAATAATGGTTTGTTCAAGAAATAGTTCTGATTAGACCAGGGGTCTCCAAACTACGACCTGTGGGCCAGATCCGGTCCACCAAAGTCTTTAATCCAGCCCACCAAAGTCTTTAATCCAGCCCGCAGAGCTCTTATAGAAAACATAAAAAATATTCAGGAAAATTTTTTTTTAAATGGAAATGTGGGAAAATAGTGTGGTGTTTTTGCTTTTTATTCAAACAAATGATTAAAAGAATGAGGTTTTGGAGAACCAGTTTTACTAAAAAGCAAAGCTAATAAGCAAAACAGAAAAAACATGTTCAGGTCATTTTTATTTTGGCCCATGTAACCCTAAAAATTCAACAAAACAAAAAAGTTCAAAAACTTTGAAGATCCCTGGATTAAACTGATACGGTTATATTTTTTTTTTCGCCATCTTTTTCCAACTCTCTATTCTTCTTCTTCTATTATTATTGCTTTTCGCTAATCACTCTCAGATCAGTTGAAATATGCAGCTGATTTAGATTTGGCCTAGTTTCAGTTGTGGATTCGGATACAAACGGTTTGTTTTGCTAAGACTCAGCTTGTGTCTTTCAATCATAAGCATATCCATTTCTCATGGATTGCTTTGCTCTTGAAGAGAAATCAACTCTGAAACTCCTTGATCTTTCTTCCTCATCAAATTTTTCTTAGAGTTTATATATTAGCTCTATTGCTCTTTCTGCTTCTCATAAAGTCAGTTCTCTCTATCGCTCTAAGCACTTTCTCACATTTGAGACTAATTCTATCTCTACAAATCTATTATCAGACAATGTATGGGGTACTATTGTTATGTTTGGGCTGGTGAATCTGTGTCTCATTTGAGGATTCTTTTTGTTCCAAGTCGTTTAAATTGTTATTCTAGTAGTCTCCATCAATTCAATGCTTTGATACCTCATTGTAATACGCCTTCCTATTCCAGTAACTTCTTTCCAAGAATTGCAGACTTATGGAACTCTCTTCCTGCTGACAGTTTTCCTCCTACCTATAACCTTAATCTTTTGAAGTCAAAGGCCAATAGGCATTTCTTTTCTGTTTTTATGAGCATCATGTTTTCTTCATCAAATGGATTCATGACTTGTTTGGAGCAATTGCCATAAAACATTCTGTTGCTAAACAATAGAGGAAACATTCAAAATTGATTGTGTGTTGATTAATTATTTGCTGTGGTTCTGTAAGGGCGTCCAGAAGAAATGTAAACAAACTCTATAATTAGTGTAAACAAAACATATTGAACAGAAAAGCAAATACAACAAGTGAAGCATGCATGGCGCCCCCCGTGAGTGCACAGTGAACGAGGCATAAAAAAAATGACTAAGTTCAGCATTGCCCTCCCCTCCCCTTCCATTTAGCCCCAAAAGTCCCCAGGGGACGTCAAATCCTGGTGAAAATGAACAAATGGTGTAGTTTTAGGCCTTAACATATGTAAATTTGAGTTCAGCACCATGCAAAACTGCTAAATAGACATACAGAATATTTTGGACAAATATGGTAAAATAGTTCCCAAAATTGAGTGTTTTTATTAGCCCTAAAAGAGCCCCTGGGGTACACTCAAGAATTATTGCAAAGTATAGACGAACAAAATTATATAGAAATCAGTTAGTTACAACTTTTCAGAAAATTTTATAAAAATCCAAAGCATTAGTTATTTTTAATACATAAGCACAAAAGTGTCAATTTTAGCCATTTTAACCCAAAATATTGTTTGTTTCAAAACTCAGGGCAAGATCATTTGGGCCCATGTTAGCTCTGCCATCTTGCATGGTAGGAAGACATGAGCCTCAGATGTTTCCGCTGTATGATAGCTTAAGCGTCAAGTTATTAATTATGGCACAATGCATCATCAGGGTAATGTACAGCAACAAACTAGAGAAGAGAATCCCTCCATCCATGCTCTATCTAGTATCTAGTAGGTATTTGTGGGATTTGGGATGGCTTGTGAGCTCGGCGTTTCAGGTGGATTAGTTATGTACTGCATACCACTTTCTAAAACAACACACAAGGATATACCAGGCAATAGATTGCATGAAAGACTAAGGAAAACCTGGCTTGAGTGTATACAACATGGATTGGCATAGAAGATGTGGGAGATGTTGACTACTCTGGTATCCGAGACACCTGCAGCATCATAAATATCTAAACCGATTGATGATGATTACATATTAGAAACCCTGTGTCAGTGATAATTAAGTTAGCTAGTGTGAATTTTAACAAGGGTCACACCGAGTGCATGATAATCCACATCTGTAAAACAGATTCGTTCCCAGGGCTGAATGAAAGATAAGGGACGTAAAATTGAGGCAGGGGGTGGAGCGCAAAAAAATGTCGTAAACAAAACAGAGAGATTATGAAAATGACGTCACGTTTTTGAGGAGAGAAACCAAGGTTTTCAGCTCAGTTTCTTTCTCCAGACAAAGTGATAAAATACCTGCGTATAAACACCCCGCATGTATGTATAGACTTTTGTTTATTGAAAACATTACATGATGATCTTATGATATATGTGTTCATATAAAGTCAATCTATATTTTATTTGTGACCTTTCTGTTTTAGGATAGAATTAAAAACAAAGTCCTATACCAAGATGAAACAATTTTTCTCACTTGAAATTTTACAAGGAATTAATTTTGTTTTAGGCACTTTACAATAATATTGTGAGGTCTGCATACTTACTGCAACAGCATTAAGTTATTTGTAACTTATTAACTGAACATTGCAGAGAAGGAGAGGGGTAAATTGTTCTTTAGAAGATCCGTTCAACTCACCTCATTGTAGCACTGAATATTCCGGCAACAAAAAGACCAACAACACCATCCATTTTGACATTGTTCATCAGAAACTTGCCGACAGCCTGAAGAAAAAAAAGATAATAATTAAAAAAAAAACAATAATAATTTTAATTTAGATATTATAACTTTGACCCCTATTATGACCCCTTAAAATTTATTGTTTCGGGCTCAAATCACTTTATTAAGTTAGATCCATGTTCAAGGAACCTATATCTAAAATTTCAAGTGTCTAGACCCAAAATTGTCGGAGGAGTTTGGTAGAGTTTTTAAAGGTCAAATCGTTGAAATTTGACCCCTTAACAGCCAAATTTCTGGCTGACACCCGTCACATCGATTTTCCCAAATCTCAGTACCCGGTATTTCAAAGTTCGAGTCTATAGACTAAAAATTGACAGAGTTATTGCGTAGGGAAATGTACACAGACAGACAGACACACAGACAGACACGTTCACTCTTATATATATATATATATATATATATATATATATATATAATCACATGGTTGTAGTTTATGTTACTGAGAAATGAGTTTCTAACTTCTTAGTGGACAGAAAAATTTGCTTGAATAAAACTTATGTGTTTCTGATTAATAAAAAAAATTGATGAATTTTTATGTTGAGTTATTTTTTTTTTTTTTCTGTGGTTGAACGATCTGCATTTTCAAACACTAATTTGAAGATTTTTTTGTCCAACTCAGAAAACAATTTCTCTTCAACCCTTTTTGCGATGTATATTTATTTTTTGCATAGAATAGACACATTATACTTGGTAAAATTCATTTTGATTTCAACTTCCTGATCTGTTGCTAACAAATATCTAAAGTATACCACCAAAGTCTTTTTTCGAAAATCCAATATTCCAATTGTAGACATGAACAGGTTTTAGCAGCCAGTATCACATGCAACATTGGTCGGGTTGTTTTCGTGTCTGAATAAATCCAAATTCCTTGTCATCAAAGTTGTGTGACATATGTCAAAAAAAAGAAAAACAAAAAATGTTAGTCCAACTGAGTAGAATACTTTGTATCCAATATTGTTGGATATAGGTTTTGAATCTTCTTTATCAGTGCTGTGACCTTGAAGAGCTGATAATAAAGACAGCATGGTGGTATATTTACAGAAGTACAGAAATATAATGTTACGAAATTCTGCATCCGATACTGTGACTACTATGGCTACCACCAATGACTCATACAACACTTATTTGTAATTATTCACAATTATTTGTTTGAAAGAGTCCATCTACTCTCAAAATGGGATAGCTAAATATTACACCATAAATATAGAACTTGAAACTGGTTTGATAATGTAATTTTTTTGTATCATTATTTAACAAAAATAATATGCAATGTTTTTTACCATTTTAAAATTATTTTTTAAATTTCTACTTGAAATACATATTTACTGCAGATACAAGGATAACATTTAATTTAAAAATGTTTCATTTGATAAATAATAGCAGTGGAAATATGTATTTCTGTAAGCGAATAATTCCTCCTACTTTTTATTTATATCACTATGAAAAAATGGAATGTACATCAGGATTAAATATGTTTCATCCAGAATTGATTCAAAATACATTTTTAAGAACACTATCCAATAGTGAAACAGAAATGTTGATTATTGCATATATTAATTTATATTAACTGTGAGATTCGAACCCATTATGGCATAAAAAATTGGTAGTAAAAACGCATCAATTAATTGTAACCTAATTAAATGAGTTCAACAGAGGGATTTTTTTTTATCATACTGCATAGATCTAAAATAATTTGTTTGGCTAACATAAAGAAACATGAATATAAAATAAAAGAAAACTTAACGAAGTACCCAGTTTTAATAAAATAAATGTTTTCTTTTCAAAGTAAACAATGATTTCACATGAAAAATAGTTGTTTAGGTGACTAAAAAGAAACGCTCAAAATGTCAGAATATTTATTTCTAATGATATATTTATTTTTTATTTGGACTGATTCAAGTTGATCAGTTTCCAGGTCGTCTAAGAACATACAAATCAGATGCAAGTATAGTTTTGCTCGAGTTTGATCAACTCTGATAATATGCTGCAACCAGTTCAATGGTCTCATTTTTTAACTCTTGAGTTATGGACCCGTAATGTTGCATCTATTGAGAAATAATAGCAGAAAAAATACACAATTCTGTAGGGAAATAATTCCTCCTACTTCCTATTTATATCACTATAAAAAATGGAATGTAGATCCGGATTAAATGTTTTATTCAAAATTGATCTGAAATATATTTCTTAAGTAGGAACCTTAAGACCGATGTGCACCTGGTCTTAATAATGAAACAGAAAGGTTAATCATTTCTCAACTACTGCATCTATTAACTACTGATATATCAACACTTTGGCTCGGTTTACTTTATATATAAAAGATGATTGACAGAGTTTCACCCCAGGATCAGCAGTTATTCCATATATATATATATATATATATATATATATATATATATATATATATATATATATATATATATATATATATATATTAGTTTTCTGCTTAGTTTGTTTAATTATGTGGCATAACGGAATTTGAAGTGAGATTATCTTTTCCTTTATTTTACTCACATTCACCTCTGATAAAGCATATTGCCACTTTTATTTATTTATTTAAAATTTTTTTTATTGCAATTTCACCCAGACAAGGCACATTGCCACTTTGCTGTAGGGTGCTACTATCACGGACATAAGCTACAGGGGTATTATGTGGGGAGTTGGGCAGCAAGATGTCGGTTCACGTTACACTTGAACTTCTGCATGTCAGTACGGTTGGGAAAGCAGGAACTTGGAAGGGAATTCCAAAGTTCAGCGGTTCTGGAGAAGAAACTACTGGAGTAGAAGGCTTTCTTACATCTAGGGATCTCTACTGTGAAGGGGTGGGATTTTACTGCTTGTCGAGTTTGTTGAGGATACTTACGTCGAAGGGGCACAAGTGCTTGCATTCACCATTGAAATACTTGTAGAACAAGTAGAGGGATGCTACATTTCGTCGATGGGACAGAGGCTGAAGCTTAGATCACAGTTTAGGTTGGTGACTCTTTTTTGAACCCTGTCTAGGAGTGAGAGACTAGTAGCAGATGCACCAGCCCAAATATGACAACAATACTCCATACATGGGCGAATGGTGGCCTTATAGAGATACAGGATACTTTCGGGTGTTAGTAGCTTTCTAGCATGGTAGAGAGAACCTACTTTTTTCGCAGCGTTTCTGGCAATGTACTCAATGTAATTTTTCCAACTCATGTTTCCTGTGAACATTAGGCCGAGGAGTTTAAAAGATGTACTTTCAGATAAAGATTCTTTGGCTATTGCTATTGGTGGTAAAGAAGGTTTCTTGTAGTTATTGAAGGAAACATGTTTAGCCTTAGCAGCATTGTATGTGACCATTCATTTTTGTCCCCATTCCACTACAGATCGGAGGTCATCTAGTGTTTTTGCCATTTCTCTAGATACGTGTTCATTTGTTTTCCTGTCATGTCGGTTATAGAGAGTGGTGTCATCATCATATATACCCATCTCAGAGACAATTTTGTCAGGGAGGTCATTTATGAATATTAGGAATAAAAGAGGTCCAAGGATAGATCCCTGGGGCACTCCCGCATTTATATCATATTGTTTGGATGTACGACCATCGGTGACAACCTGGATTTTTCTCATATCTAAGAAGGATTTAATTATGTTAAAGATTTTTCCAGTGATACCATATGATCTGATTTTCCTGAGAAGACCTTCATGCCATACCCTGTCAAAAGCCTTAGATATATCTAGAGCTACCGCTCTACCCTCCCCTGCTTTGTCAAGTGAATGGTATATATGCTCAGAGATCACAGTTAGGATGTCTGCCGTGGAACGGGCTTGCCTAAATCCATATTGCTGGATGTAAGTGGCTACTATTTGGGACCATACCTGGGAAAGATTAGCCAGATTGATTTACATTACATTTAAACTTCTGCATATCAGTATAGTCAGGGAAATAGGTAGCAGGAAGGGAATTCCAAAGTCTAGCTGTCCATGGGAAAAAAACTATTAGAGTAGAAATCTTTCTAGCATTTAAAGACCTCAACAGTGAAGGGATGTGATTTTGTTGCTAAGCAGGTTTGGCGGGGATATGTAGGTCGAGGGGGCACAAGTGCAATGAGTTCATTAGAGCACATTTCATTAAAATACTTGTACAACATGCACAGGGATGCAACATTGCAGTGATGGGACAGGGATTGAAGCTTAGTTGACAAAGAGGAACCTATTAGTTTGGAGATATATTTTTTGGACTCTATCCAAGAGGAAGAAACTGGTGGTAGATGAAATAGCCCAGATGTGGCAACAATACTCCATGCATAGGCGAATGGTGGCTTTGTAGAGGTACAGGATACTCTCAGGTGGGAGTGGTCTTCTAGCACGATAGAGGGAACCCACCTTCTTTGCAGTTTTCACAATGTCCTCAATGTATTTGTTCCAGTTCATATTGCCTGTGAATTTTAAGCCATTCAAGTTTTAATAAAGATACCTGCACTAATATAATGATCTTGATAGGCTGAGGTTGATCCTGTCAGAAATAACTCAGTTAAGGAAAATGCAGCCGCAGAAAATACTTTACTTATTTAACTAAGATGAAATTCTTTGTTTTCTTCTTTGCGTATGAAGATGTTCCAGTTATCTGAGAGAACAAGAGAACAGTGTCTTCCATATTCTTTCCCATTAAGAAGTTATATAACACAAGTATTTTAGCAAGAAAACAAAACAGCTTACTTTGTCCATATCTTTATCTTTGATGTTGAAAGCCAAAAGTTGCAATCCAAAGAGACAACAAAGAATGATGACAACTATGAGACCAGGAGAATTCAGCCAGAGGCTCCTGTGTTGAGAAACAAAAAATAGGAATCAAAGATTAGAAGAATATTATAATATAAATGACTATTAAAATTCAATTTTTTTTTTAATAAGCATATGTATTTAGACAGTACCAAATATGACATAATCACACTGACAGGAGTTCTCGTGAGATCACTGAAATTAAGCAACGTTGAACCTGGAATTTTTGGTATCTACAAAAGAACATTATTACTCTCCTTCTGAAAGTTCTTATGGCTCTTATTTCTCTGATGAAGGTTAAGAACCAAAACAGTGTTCATGAATTGTTCTTTGGTAGAGGAAAACAAAGATGTTGAGAGCAGCTCTTAGAATTCTTGTATTTATCATCAAGTTTCTTTTCTAGTTATTTGGTAAAAGTGCTACTTCCAGAAATTATGTGACAATGAAGTTGACGTTTCATATCCGTAAGAAGAGTTGACTTCCAGACTTTCAATTTGTTCAATTCAGCTCAGACTTTGTTGCTTTTACATTTGACATCTCAAAATATAAACACAATACATATTGGAAAGTATTATTTAACTTTGCTTGTCTTTTTTTATGCTACATTAACTCAAATTATGTAATTTAATGCCAAAGCACAAAATATTTTGTCATTTATTAAAATTTATTGAGATTAATTGTACATAATTAGCTGTTGTCATGATCGTCCACTCGTTATCTTCATTTAAAATCAGTGTTTGATTTCGACACTGATTGTGGTATCAATCATGTGGTCTTCGTCAGCAGTGAAACAAAGGTGTTTTTCTTCCTAATAAAATTACAATGTGAAGTTTTAAAACAAGCAACAATACTTTATTTTGTGAAGTTAAAAAGCACTTGATTTTTTGACAAAGGACAAACCTGCAATCAGAACAGTCCTTTCCAACTCAACATAAAATGACAAGCTTATCAAATTAGAACCAAAGATTCATCTGTTTCTAAAGAACAACAGAAAGCAAAATCCCCCTCCCCCTGTCTTTCTCTGAATATATATATCGAATCCTAGCGCGGATGAAATGCGGAATATTCTGTGTAGCTTAATTGCCATATATATTTTTATAACTTACTATATATATATATATATATATATTGGTATATTTTGGTAACATTTTTTCTCTTATGCATAATTCCTGTTTGTTTCTCTTGTGATCCATCTTTTCCATTTGGCGGGATAATGTTCAAACATTCTGTTCGAATGTAAAAAAAAATTTTCCATAGCCGCAAACATTTTTGACTTCCATGAGTCATCTTCAGGCAAGTGAGGAATGAAATAAATTGCATTTAATGAATTTATTGAAAAAGTCAATTAAAATCGTTTAAAAGCATATTGAGCCTAATTGATGGTCGGTTTATTTATGCCAATGAGTAGGGCTTCTATGATTGGAAAGCATAGGTTACAATATGAGATGGCTAAAATGGCGGTTCTTTTATTAATATATTTTTTAATTCATTTTGAGGTGTCAACTGGAACTGAAGATGACTCATCAAAGTCGAAAACATTCACGGCTATGGTGAATTTCTCTACACTCAAACAAAATGTTTGAACATTGGCCTGCAATCAGAAGAGAAACAAATAGGAATTATCCTTGCTGTTCAACAAAACAGGCATATATATATATATATATATATATATATATATATATATATATATACATATATATATATACATATATATACATATATATACATATATATATATACATATATATATACATATATATATACATATATATACATATATATATAATATATATACAATATATACATATACATATATATATACAATACATATATATATATATATATATATATATATATATATATATATATATATCAATTGGATCACACCACAAGATTTATCAGCTGTGAATCTATGGTCACAAAATCTGTCTAACCAGGATGTCCATAATTTCTGTGGAATTTCAAGTAGCCAAAATAAAAATTTGCTTTTAAGAAGTCATTATTTTTTCAAAAGTAACTAATCTCTTGTGTGGGGGTCTTTCTTAGCCAAATATTTTTCCATTGCAAGTTTGCTAATTGTAAAATGGGTGCTAATGCACTTACTGATCCGCGCTATTTTTTAAATCGTATTTCCAAGTTTGATAAAGTTTTATGATATGTTTTTTATTCAATTGTAAGGTTAAAGTACAAAATAGGTACAAAACACCCTCCCCTCCCCATGTTAAGAATAGCTTTTTAAATAATAACGTTATTATTTCAGTACGGATCAATAAGTGCATGAGTACCGTAAATTGTATCTATGCACCACATGTTGACATCTAGGGAGAGAGGCTGTGGATTGCTATCTTTCTTAAAAGCATTCATGCCAAAAAGATCTGCGACTGGATATGAACATGGCATCCAGTGGGTTAAATCATGCACCCATTTCTAAATTTGGCTGCACTTTCACACTTTTCTTTTGAGAACGAAATCAGACGACAACTAAAAAAGGAAAGAAAATTCTGTGAACTTACATCTTCGCTTTCTTTTCTGATGCACATGATGCATACCTCTGCACTTGTGATTGGTTGACAGCATAAATGGCCGTGTACAAAACTGTTGCCCCAATCAGTACAGATTGGATGGAATATTGCGAGGAGTTTTCAGTTTGGAGACTGGAGAACAGAAAAATAGAAAGCAAAATAAAAAGAAAAAAGTCGATAATCTGTAATAAAATGATCCCCGAACACAAAAATGGAAGAAAGTTTATGTAGATATATATTTAACAAACATCTTTAGGAAAAAACAAAACAAAAAACAAACAAAAAAAATGGAGATTTTATGATGGTAACATTTTTTTTATTAACTTTTACAGAGATCTAGCTATTTTTCTCGATTTTTATTCCAAACATTTTGTTATTTTCTCCATTCTTGTGATAAAGAATACAAGAAACATCCAATATTTATAATTGTAACAATTTATTCATGTCTGAGTTTTAATCTCGCAAAAATCATCAAGATATGTGGGTAAACCTGTAACAACTTTGAAAGCCAAAATTTGTTCTTTTTCTTTTTTTCAGATGAGGATGCCAATTATCATTGTCCTTGATGCATCATCCATTTTACATTGTTGAATAACTTCTAGAAATTGATTTCCAAATGAACTCATACCTGCCCTTTATTTATCCCTGTTTCCATTCTTATCACTTCCATATTTTCCTTGACCTTCCACACATGAACTAATAACTCAACTGTTCTATATCTACTAATCCAAGAACTCTCATCCATTCTTTCAATGTGACTATACCATTAGGATCTCCTTTTCTACACATATGTCCCTATACTATAGACATAATCTTCGTCTGAAGTCATCAGATCTAAGTCTGTAACGTAATCCCCCATTGAGGAGCGTTAGAACAAGCTGAGGTAACTTTGTATTCCCGGGTGACGCCAGATGACCCAAGGATTTAAGATAGAGAAGATAAATATATATATTTTATTTCATGTCAAAATAGATATTGTTTTAAACCAGAGAAATATATTTTTACAGCTAAAAGTTGCTGACAGGAAATTTCACTTATAACATTGTCTGGCCTTAAATGAACCCAGGGTCGGATGTCAGAATTGACATCTGATCTTGAAAATCGTGAGAATGAGTAATTCAGATTTCAGGTATGGGAATGGTGCCCACCCAGGGACCTGGGGCTTAGGATTTCGTGGAGATTTCGTGGCAAAATCTTATTGGCTGGGGAGAATTTCCACCCCATCCACAAACCTGTCGTGCGAAAATTAGCCAGAGTGGAGTTTTTCAGATCAGTTAGAGTTGGGAGTTGAAGCAGATTTCTTGTTGAATTCGGGGAGAACAGGTCGTATAAACCCGCCGTTCCCTGGAGAGGCCCCCCTCCACCTACCCCTCCACCTACCTCATCCATCCATCTGTCGCTGTCTGTGAAGAGATTTGAGACTTTGGAAAAACTTACTACGAATTGAATGAGAATTGTAAAAACATTTTTGTACATAATTTTGTGAAAATTAAGCTTCTGTAGATAGACTACAATTGTTTGTCTTTCTTCCTGCCTGCCACTTCGATATTCGCTTTCAGCATACTAGATTTCATGTAACAACCTCAGAGAAGTCTAGGCGACACGAGCCAAGAATTCAGATAGACAAGAGTCATGAACCACCTTCTCGAGTGAGGCATTACAGTCTGCTTTTAAGAATCCCATCACACATCCATTGTATAATTCTCATTTCATTTCTCTCCATGTCCCCAATCCTCATTAGTAAAGTTTCACTTTCATATATCGCACTATGTATACATACCTAATAAATATTTCTCTGACAGTGATAGTGCTCTGGTCTGTAATCACAGAAGTTCCTTAAACTTACTCCATCCAATCCTAACTCTTGCAATTATGCTCTGTAGCAAAATGTAGTAGGCAAAAATCAGGAACAAAGATAGGAAATAGTCAGTTTCGCCCTGCACTGCCCATCTCTAGAAGAGAGGGATTTCTTGGTTGTAATGACCGTAGAGAAAGAAGAAGAAGGAGACAGAAAAAAAGGCAGAAGAAAACTCACTTCTCGCAGATTCGTGGTTCATTACAAAGAACAATCCAACTGCCAGAATCACCTACACACAATCTGCAGGATACTGCCTGACTGCTTCCCAGCATCCTGCCTTTATAGCAGCCGGTAATTATATATTTGCATAATCATGCGAGAGCACACGCGATTCTGCAAGAATTGCATGGGGTCAATGCCAATAAAAACCCATGGACACCATCTTGGAACTCTTTTTCACTTAGCCCACAACACAACAACAGACGTATCCGAGGTAAGCTCTTTATTTCCCCCCATTTTGGTTATTGCCAATTCCACTACATGCTCTAATGTATCAGCAAGCTAACAAAACTAAATGTCTTTGCAATTCAAACATACTTTCTCCGCATCTGAGTGCTAATCCATCTTCTCTCAACCCAAAATATCGTTCATCATTGTTTAAAGAAATGAAATTGATTTTTATTCTTCATAATAAAGTAAACTCTGTCTATTTGTTGATTTCAGTATCGTTTGTCCTACAATAGAGTGCAACGTTGGTACATGTTCTTAACAAGAAAAAAATAGTCAGCTAACATAACTTCTAGCGTGGCTGCTACCAGAAGTGGTGACAAGGCAAATCAGTTCCTTTGCTTTTTTTCTCAAACCTATACTTCCCCATGCATGTAGTCTTTTTTTATTACGTTTTTGCGCTCATTCTTTCTTTTATTTAATAATCATTAAGAAGATTTTGGGTCCTATTTCAATTGAGAATCATTGAAATTAGTTTTAATTTTTAAAAGAATTATTAAAAACACTTTTAAAAATCTTTTAAAAGTGTTTTGAGAATATTATGTACTATGTACTGAATATGTTTTTTATGATGTTTGAAATTTTATTATTTTGATTTCAATAATTTATTTTTATACTTTAATAAACATATATTTATTATATAAATTCAAATTAAAAACTTATTTTTAAAATAAATTTTATTTTTTTATAATTTCATAAACATTTCTTATAAAATTTTAAATAAAATAAAAACTTTTATTTTTTAATTTTGTTATTAAAATGTAAATAAAGACTAATTGTGATATTTTTATGTTTTATAATTTCGTTAATCTTTATTGGATATTTTTAATGCCATTTTCTTTTATTTTATTTCAATAAATTCCTTCACAATAGAAATACTGAAAAACAATAAAAGTGATGGAACTGATTTGTCTTGTCACCGCTTCCAGTAGCGGCCACGCCGGAAGTTAGGAAGTATGTTAGCTAACTATAACTAAAAAAGTTTAGCTTGATATAATGCGTTTGAGAAATTATTTTATTCAACAAGAATAGTTTTCAAAATAACACCACCTGAAAAAAATGGAAGTTAACTCTAATTACTTAATACAGAGTTCGTTTTACTTGTCTCCTCATGAAAACAGACCATAATGCATCAGTAAGCTTCGAAACAAGACTAGACCATGTTTGAAATTTAAGTGGCCTCTCAAACAAAGATAGTAATGTTTTTTTTGTTAAATTCTATTTTAAACATTCAAAATAATAGTTATAAGTTGCTTTTAAATAGTTGTGATTAGCAGTTTTTAGAATCAAATTTAATATTAACCTATTGTTTTTGTATATACTATACCACTTATCAAGGCCTGAAGGCTACTCAAGGATAAGATTCAATGAGCATCAGATGTGACAACACTATAATGATTAGTGACAGTGGAAATTGGGTAGAAATTAATTATAGTTTAACAAGAATTTGTTTATGTTGGACTTGAAAACATCTGTGTTATAGTCAACTGGGAAGCATGTTTGTGGTATAGTGTTCCACAAATGAGCAGTTCTGGGAAAATAGATTTGCTCATGGAATTTTAATTTAGTTTTGGGCACAGATAGAAAGTAAGGAAAATTGCTGATAATGGTTGTAGCTAGCCGAGTGTTTGCTGTGAATGTTTTACAAGGGGCAACCATAGAGTAAAGCTCAGTAGAGGAGCTGCCATGAAAATAACGACAGAGCAGAGATAGATTTGCACTGTCTCTTTCTGAGAGAAGGAGATAGCAGGGAGGAGAAAAAAGACATTGCCCACCAGATTTCAAAGTCGATTTTGTATGCTGTCCAAGCAGAAAAGGGTACTCTGAGCAACTCTTCCCAAGATGTGGCAGCAGCACTTCATCTTAAGTAGTTTGTCTCTTATATAGATAGAGAACTGCATCAGGAGCGAGATACCTTCTGGAGCGGTAGAATGAGCCAACTATTTTTCTGGTGACCTCGGCAACAGATTTGCTGTAAGTGTTCCACTTCATATTAGTAGTGAAGGTCAGTCCCAAAAGCTCGTGAAAGCCTCCTCAAGATGAGAACCATTCATTTCAGCTCGGGTTAGGTGGGGATCAGAGCATTGGTGATGAAAAGATAGAAGATTGGTTTTGGATGCATTAAAATTAACCAACCAACTTTTCCCCTATTTCATCACGTGCTCATGGTCAGAAGAGAAAGAATCGGAGAGATTTTTAAAGTCATCATTTGCACTGGATGGGACAAATGTGAGAAAGAAAACATAGAAATAGTTTTTTATTTGTTTACTACTTACAATAAAGTCTGATTGAGGTTTACTCTTGCTCTTTCAAAAATATCCTCACTGCTGACTGAGTAAGTGGTGATCACAACTACTAAGAGTCCAAAGAACATTGTTATTGACTGAAAAGCTTCAATGTAGACGTTAGATTTCATTCCTCCCTGGAATAAAACAAAAACAAATTTAATGTAAATTAATTAAATATGAGAAATGAAATATAGATCAAACTTGATGAAAAAAAAAATAAAGTAAAAATTTCTCTTTCAAATTTATTCAACGTATGTCCAATTTAAATTTGACAAGTTTAAATTCCATGTCGGAGGAAAATGGCAATTTTCTGAGTTCCAAATCTCAGCGACTATTGATCAGAATTTAACAAATGAATGCTTATTGAAAAGTTAATGACCTAAATTGTGTAGTGGGCTATGTGTCATTTGTCCTTAAGGTTGCACATTAAGAGGATCATCCATCATCCACAGCCTATTTTTTTACAGCAATAAAATGTTTCAATCATAGTCATTTGTTTTCCTAATTTTGCATATGAATTACAAAATATCTGATATTTGCCGCAAATGGAGGGGGAGACTAAACTTTCTGCTATGGTTTCAAATGATCTGAAATAACAGCAAGAGGAAACTTGATTCCAAATATTTCTCATATGTTACATCTCCCTTTTTTGGTTTTCACACATGAAGTAAATTTCACAGTGTATAAGGATTATTTGATACTGGAGATATTCATAATCATACCCATTTCCAAAAGAGGAGAGATATAAAATATGAAAAATATTTGGAATCAAGTCTCCCCTTGCTGTTATTTCAGATCATTTGGAACCATAGCAGCAACTTTTGTCTCCCCTCCATCAAAGCCAGAGATTTTGGGTATATATAAATATATATATATACTAGCAAAAGTACCCGTCGTTGACTGGGTTCAAAAACAGCCTACAGAAAATGGACTCTGATTTATGAAAGTATGATAGGTTATGAAAAGGAAGGGCTGTAAAGAGATAGCTTCGAATTCGGGGGTATCAAAACCAAAGCGAAATATGATGAAAGTAAAAATAAAATAGATAAACCCCATAATTTATTATACCATACCCGTTCACACTGAAACACTTATCACAATATTCTGTGGATCTATATTAAAAAACCTTGTTAAACTTTGTGATATATTTCCATTCTATGGTCAGGCGCGAACGAACACCCCATAATTTTATTATACCATATTTCTTCAAACTGAAACATAATTATTAAAGTATACTTACGCAGATAGATATGAAAAGTCTTTATTAAAGTTTGTGCCTATTTCCATTCTATGGAGGCCAGGCGCGAACGCAGGCCCCACAATTTTATTATACCATCCCTATTTAAGTTAAAAAATACTTATCAAAGTATTATTATGTACATCTATATCAAAAACACTTGTAAACAGACCCCACAATTTTAATGAATCACCGTTCTGCCAGATCAAACATACCCATTCCTGTGTCTCGATACATCTTCTATCATTATATGCAATCAGTTTTTAAAATAGCCAACCATATAGGAACCTATTCGTGACCAGACACACACAGCTTTATATATATATATATATATATATATATATATATATATATATAATTATTTTGTTACTATAATAATTAAATACCTACAGACACTAGTGTTCCATTCTTTCAGGAATCTTTAGTGCAGGGTGTCACGATTAACACCAGTCGAACGATTCAAACTCGGCAACACAAACCATCTGCCTTGATTAGCAAAGACCGTATCCATTCGGCTACCATTAACCGCGTGAAATAACGTTGAATTTAAACATTTTAATTTTAAATGTTCTTTACGTCAGTCAGACAATGATCTAATCGTTATACGATGATCTATGCATAAGAGCTAAATTGACCGACTTTAATTCAACTGAAAGTGCTCACCGATAAGAAACGAGTTTCTTAAAGGGTCTGTCATAATTATATTTTTACTATAATAATTGAATACCTACGGACACAAGTGTTTCATCCTTTCGGGAATCTTCAGTGCAGGGTGTCACGATTAACACCATTCAAACGATTCGAACTCGGCAACATGAATCATCTGGCTCGATTAACAAAGACCGTATCCATTCGGCTACCATTAACCGCGTATATATATATATATATATATATATATATATATATATATATATATATATATATATATATATATATATATGACACATTGTGTTTCTCAATTTTGGAATATCTCCTCTAGTTACACAATGAAGCAGCACTTGCTTATCTTGCTTGAAATTCAGAAATCAAACCATTTGATCTTTTGTTTACAAACTCGGCAAAGAATTAAAGGATTAAGATGGAAAACGTAAGCAACATTGAGGACATTGAAGAAAATCTGTATTTATTCAGTAAGTACAAAACACCATAGGTTTGTAATCCTAGAAGATTCACGAGGCCGACAACAAAGTAAAACTACATCACAATAATCTGAAATATTGCCCACAAAGATATCAGACACAAGTCTAACGTCTAAAGGTGTAAAGCTAATCGTACATAAGAAAAAGTAACCTAAAATCGTTTAATCAATAAATTAATTAATTACGCATAGAATTTGATGGCAGAAAATGTTCATGATCACCTAAATAACATGCTAATACGTGCTGCCTTAGTACACACATAAATCTATTTATAAGAACTTAATTTCCATCAATTCTTGTGTCAATTACCGGTGGCCTTGAGGTAGAATGCTAGCTTTGAAGTCAGGGGTGACTTTGTGATAGGATTCGAATCTTTTGACCAACAGTAGTTATCACTTCATACACTGATGATTTCTTAAGCACGATACACTAGTGCCTTGAGGTATAAAAATATTTGCTATATATATATATATATATATATATATATATAGTCATCCACATACAGTACTGTTTCGCTGTTTCACAGCTCATCAGTGCGGCTACTGCCTCAAGCCAGGATTGAAACCCGACCGCCCAAATGACAGTCAACGCTTCTCACCATTATGCTATAGGGCTGATGCTGTGTGGGTAATAAATTAACGATGTTTTGACATCGTCCAAATGCCTCCGCTCGATTTGTTTACACAAAGAGCGTTGCTTAATACGCTAATGACAGTTTGTATATCACTTCCCAATATGCTCAACCCAAGATAGGAAGAATTATATATATATATATATATATATATATATATATATATATATATATATATATATATATATATATATAGTTGTATAGATCCACTGAAACCCGTGTGTTTATTAAAGAGTGCTCAAATATATATATATATATATATATATATATATATATATATATATATATATATCCGATTAACGAGATGAATTATATCACAGATTAATCAATCTTGTGGATTCAAGTTTTGCAAAATATTTTTGGGAGGAAATATTTTTATATAAGACAATCCCAACCAAATAAATTGCTCAATATACTAAAAAGAGCAAATTAAAAATTGTAGGTTTTACATTTAAATTTCTTTCAGAAAATATAATTTTCCAAGCAAAAATTTATTGTTTGAACAAGTACTTTCCTTAATCCATGAATTTTTGATGTAGGCTCATCTCCTCAGAGGAAAGTCATTAGCAAAGATTTGTTCTGGATTGATATAATTTTGCTATTTAGCAAATACATTGAAAATATATTAGGTGAAATATAATGAAAATACATATTTCAACAGGAATACATACATATGTGTGTGTATGTGATATGATCAGTCTAAGTCTGTAAAGAATACAGTAATTTCTGTAGTTAATCTTGCATGGGAGAGTGTAGCAGAAGTTTTTTCTGTTCTTCAGTTGAGCGACAACCTTCATGTGAAAATTCCCTTTTGCCTACATAGTTAAAATAAATTTACAATAAGATATAGCTACCTGAATTTTTTTGGTTGTTTTTCTTCTTTTAACTGTAAGATATGCTTATATGCTTTGTGTATAGAATTGTCTGATTTATATGCATCCCTGCCATATATATATATATATATATATATATATATATATATATATATAGAGAGAGAGAGAGAGAGAGAGAGAGATAGATAGATAGATAGATAGATAGTGTAGTGCGTTAGAGGAAAAGAGTGAGCTCAATTTTATAAGAGGAGACTTATCTGGACAATATACAGCTCAACAAGTATCATTGGAGCTTATATAGGAGAACAATAGGAATGGGAAATGAAGTCACAAAAACTATATATTGGTAAATATAGATTGGTTCATTTATTCAATAAGGGAACAATTAGTTGGGGGATAGAAGAGACTCTTTATGCCAAGGCATTTCGAAGCCTAATGCTTCTCATCAGAAAAGTAGAGAAGATGCTAGGTAACATGGTGGAGATGCATCTTGTCTACTCTTCTGATGAGAAGCATTAGGCTTCGAAATGCCTTGGCATAAAGAGTCCCTTCTATCCTTCAACTAATTGCTTGTATTCCCTTATTGAATAAATGGACTAATCTATATTGACCAATATATAGTTTTGTGACTTCATTCCCCATGTCGTACAGACGGTCGAGTTTCAATCCTGGCTTGAGGTAGTTGCCTGTCTAACCGCACTGATGAGCTGTGAAACAGCGAAACAGTACTGTATGTGGATGACTATATATATATATATATATATATATATATATATATATATATATATATATATATTAAGTAATGTGATTGATAATTTAAAATTTAAAAATCCAATTATAATTAAATTTAATTATAATTTAATTTTTAAATTTTAAATTATCAATCACATTACTTAATATTGAATTAGCTCTAGGATATTTATCTATCGAGCTTATTATATATCTAAATTACAACGAGCACTTTCTCTTTCCTGTATTTTAATTAAACTAGTAATTTCACTGTTACATTGAAATACACTCAGCTCTTTAGACTATTGTTCTAATCTCCTTTAAATTATATATATATATATATATATATATATATATATATATATATATATATATAGAGAGAGAGAGAGAGAGAGAGAGAGAGAGAGAGAGAGGGAGAATGGATGATATATTTCGAGTTTATGTTCTATTAATGTCTTTTCCGAAACAATGCTAGACTCTTGTATTATAATCTTTCATTTTTAAATATCCCCCTCCCTTCAACTCTCAAAGCAATTTGTTAGCCCAAAACGTTCGTTGCTTTTGTTTTGATTTTATTTCATGCCAGTCGATCAGATAACAAATAATTGAGTTCATGACATTTACACGACTTTATGGTAATGCTTAAGCTTACTAGAAAAGAGTTCAAAGAGAATAACAATTAAAAAAGGTCAATCTTTAGATTGGCATGCGCAACTTCCTCTGTACTGATTGCTTATGCACCCATTAGTGTGTAAGTTTATCGATTTGAATTTTAAATATGAACAAACTGAACCCAACTACTATGACTCAGGGAGTATTCTGTAAATCTCCAACGGTTATGATCACTGTAAACATGTGCAGTGCAGCATATTTTACTAATGCATGTGAGCATGTGAATATTGCAGTGATAGATGAATTAATATTATATATATATATATAAAAGAGAAGTGGAGTGCAGAGAACTGAAAATATCTTGGAATAGAGTCAGACCACCCAAGAGATGTCCTCTTTATTTTTAAAAATAAGTGCCTCATTTAATGACAAAGTCGCACTTGGATCGTCTTTGTTGGAAAAACAATTTACTTAGATTGGCTCCAGTATTCAGGGAATGTCTAGAGCAGCTAAGCTTAGGATAAATGAGTAGTAACAACTAACAAAGGTTACGAATTAGCCAAGGGTGGTGAAGAAATTCAAGGAAAATATGAGAAGTGCTTATAGTGCCTCCTCACTCACTGAAAGAAAGAGGAGGAAGTTGAACGTTTAAGGAGTAGCTAATATTCCAGAGAGCTGCGAGACAGTAGTTGATTTTTGGTGTTCCTGGAGAATAGAGGGTTTGTTGTGTCCTGTTGGACTTGTATTTTTCAATTGGATAGAAAGGAAAGCATCTCATTTTTGCAAGTTTGCCATTGAACCTAAATAAGCATAATTCATCTATAATATAAATCTCACCTTTCTGTTTAAATATATGTATGTATGTATCTCAAAAACTTTCGACAGAGGCGACGGATTTCCAGAAGATCAGTATCGCTTTTAAAGCTCGACCCTTCGAACGACAAATATAAAAAAATTGCCCCAAAACATTAATTCCTTCACCCTAAATTCGCCCGTTTTTGTACAAGGAGGTGTCGATTTTTTCCGCTGACATTTAAGCAAGTCATTGTCACCATTAGATTGACTTTGGTTAATTTCAACACTTTTGACTTCTGCTCACGTCATGGAGACATCGGCTAAGATGTCAGATTTTCTTTCACTTTCTTTTTTGCCTTCGCGGCACAAGTTCGAGCCTGTCTGCCTATTACAACTTTTTTTTTTTTTTTTGCTCAACACATACCTCCAAACACCCGGGCAACGCCGGGCACCCAGGCTAGTTGTTTATAAATTGGACCTTTTTTGGTTTGGCTCGGAACAATGAAGGAGTTGATTATGGCTATGTAAGTGCATGTTCACATTACAGCATTTTTATACTAAAGTATTTGTTGCGAAAATCATAGGAGACAAACTTTAGGAATTTAGTCAAATGCTTAGACAATGCCAGGTATCCTATATATATTTAAGCGTTCAGCATACAAGCACGCCATATAGAAAACAAAACAACAACTCTAAGATAACATAGAATTCAAAAAGACATTTATTGCTCATGAACTCATTATGAAATTGTATCCATTGAGAATGTATATTAGAAAGTCTGTAAATGATGTTTGTCAGGTTGCTTGATGATATTAGTTTCCTGAGTTAAATGCATCAAACATTGATGTAATTATTTTTTTCTATTCCCTTTGCAAAACTCAATCATGTTCTGCAAAGTCAAAAACAAAACAATTTTTCTCTACAAAACAACCAAACTAAGTACCATGAATAAATATTTAAAGATATAAAGAACTTGAAGCATAACAAGTTCTGTTAAAATGATAGAACCAAAAAGGGTTGATACGCCGTAAAACAAAACACCCAAACCAAACACCATGAATAAATATTTGAAAACATAAACAGCTTAAAACATAAATATTCTTTTCAAAATTAATGGATTCAGCATGAAATAATTTGAAAAGGGTCGATATGCTATACAACAAAACAAACAAATCATGAAAATTAAGTTCACAATTTTGTTTGTGGCCATCATTATAAAGCCCCACCTGGTGTTTACAAGGAGCAGATAACTCTAGTCTGAAAACATCGGTTGGAAGGTACGTTCTACTCTGTTCAGAAAAAAGGGGTGTTGATTCGACAAAGCTTATTCGATAGTTATCACAAATATGCCACACCTCATCCTAATTTTTTTCTTGAAATCAATTATTTTTTATTTTATTCTGGGGTTCGGGAAGGAGTGTGTCACTCTCTCGACAACAGCACGTTTCTGCCCTCTTCTTTTCCAATCGACCACATCTGGCCTCTCGCCACCAATGTCACACAGCACAATCTGAACGTCAGCAATACGAAATTCTTTTCAAGAGAAGATGTTCATGACTCTTTTCTCTCTGCACCCCCCCCCCAGGGAATTTTTCCCAGCTTTTATATCCTCCTATCTAGAAAAAAAAAAAAAAAAGTTTCTCCCATCATGCGCTGCCTTCCCAAGATGCCCTTCGCGTATACAAATACGCTGGCCATCCTTTCCTTCTTCTTTCCCAAAGAGCGATGTAGATACGCTCGGTAAGTTTCTTTTTTTTTTTTTCTTAACCATATACCCCACATTACTATTTCGTAAACATTATAATTCATTTTTTTTTTTAGTCAAAATAAAAGTAATGAAAAAGAAATCATTCATTGAGATGACAGAGGGAAATGTGAAAATTCTTGTTTTTGATTGTTTTGTTCTTTATTTATTTTGGGTGAGGAGCACAAATAAACCATAATAATTGACTTTTGCTTTTGAACTACAATTCAAACCAGATACTATTTTTTCATCAATATGTTAAAGACTTCAAAATCATTTTCAATTTTAAAACAATCATTGTTGTTATGTTAATGGGTTAAAATGGCTGACTATTGCAGCTATTTAAAATTCGAAAGTGATTTGAATTATGGTTCAAAAAGACAAAATATCATGAAATCCTGAATTTTCGCATGCAGCACTGTCGTATCAAGAAACACAAATGATATTAACACTAAATTTTATTTTTGCATTAACGCCTTCTCATTACAATCCGATTTGAATTGTATCTGCCAACGAACTAATAAAAATAATAAATCAAAATAAGGTTTTTGTCCACTTACAAGCGCCGTATACAAAGAGCAGATAACCCCAACAATAACAATCGAAACAACTTCAGGAAAACCTGAAACTAAAATTGAAAAGAGCAGAAATCAAAAATTAATTGAAATTTAAACGTTCGACAAAATTTGCATTTTTTTTATTGTTTCTGTATGCAGAACAGTTGAGGTAACAAGGTTAGTTAATAAGTAAAGACAAAGAGAATGTCAATAAAACAAGACAAAGAAATGATGAGCTAGAGAGAGAGAGAGAGAGAGAGAGAGAGAGAGAGAGGGGAATGAATAGAAAACAGGTCAGAAATAAATGTTTTCAGTGTTTTTAATCATCCAAAATCGTTATAAAAAAAAAAATTGGATTTTCTCAAGAAAAGAAAACACTTAATTTTATTAGTTTAGATGAATGTGTTAATGCAGGTATTTATTTTATTTATTTTTTAAAAAACATGGACATAAACCTGGTGTCATTTTTTAATCTCTGTGTAATGCTTTTAATTAAAAACTGAATATCTAGTTTTGTTATTTTTTTAAAACAAATAATCTGGAATTTAATTCATAAATGTTTGAAAAATTATAGCAGGTTAACAATATATATATATATAAGAACACAAATTTAAAACTGTAAATTAATTTTACATGAATTTATTGTTCGACAGGATACTCAAATAAGATATATATTTATTTATTAAAATATATATTTAATACCTCTTATTTGAGTATTTCGTTGAAGAATAAATTCATGTAAGGTATAATTTACAGTCTTAAATTGTGTTCTTCTATGACGAGCTCTATTTTCTATCTTGGTTGTATTGAGCTTTTTTATTTGGTTGGTATTACTATATAAATATTAATATTCGCTTTAAGTTTACAGAAGTTCTAGGCGTGTAAACTTAATTTTTACTTCTTGAGATATATATATATATATATATATATATATATATATATATATATATATATAAAAGAACAAATAGCTAATAAAACATGTTAAAAACACCTTGAAAAAGAGTTAAAAACATATTTAATCTGAAAAGGAAACACTTAATAAGTGGATAGTCCTTAATCCGCAGAGTTTTGAAGAAATACTTTCCTTCTCCTCAGAGGGTAGGAATTAGTAAAATGCGGGATCGGATTTTGCATACAAAAGTATTTGATAAAACTGCAAGTAAGTCAAAGATCTTAATTAATAACAAAAAGTGAAGCAGAGGGAGCATGGTGAAGAAAAAGGTGATTTCACGTGAAAGAAAAAGCATCCAATGACGGTAAAATATATACATAAATTCATTTTTTATAAATTAAAATTAGCAAGCAAAAATGTAGTTGCTTATATTAATGTGTATACAAAATATCAAATAAAGAGATTTGTAAAGTTAGGGTTCCGAAATTAAAGTAAAATGATGTCACAGTAAAGATCATGAATGAATATGGACCCCTCATGTCTAAAAATAGAAACAATTCTTAATTAAGGAAATGGATCCGTTGTGCTGTCCACTATACGGATAACAATGAACTCTTATTATAAAGGCAGGGAGAATATTCCTCTTGGCATTCTGCATAAGTTATGCGCACCTAGCAGACATACTCATGCATAACCACTTTATTTGTTGTACTTATTTACAATGCCTCCCCACGGAACAGAGTTAAACACCAGGGTCGTTTTTCTAACGTAGAGAAAAGGTACAAAAATAAAAAATTGTCTCGGTCGTGAAGGACTGCTCCTCCACCGAAAAAGAACAAGAAATGGAAGCGCAGCATCTGAAGAACAGATGGTATTTATTTGCTCCCCCACCGAGCAAATTAGGCACAAGGCCGATTTTTAATGTGAGGAGTGAAGGGAGGGGGAAGGGGAAAAGGGGACCAGCTCCCGAGAGGTGGGAAATGGGAGCTGGTTAAAGGTCAGGCATGTGGGGTTGCCCCCACATCTGGTCCTTGCTAGTCATAGCTTGCAGCATCTGAAGAACAGATGGTATTTATTTGCTCCCCCACCGAGCAAATTAGGCACAAGGCCGATTTTTAATGTGAGGAGTGAAGGAAGGGGGAAGGGAAAAAGGGGACCAGCTCCCGAGAGGTGGGAAATGAGAGCTGGTTAATGGTCAGGCATGTGGGGTTGCCCCCACATCTGGTCTTTGCTAGTCATAGCTAGTCATAGCTTGCAGCATCTGAAGAACAGATGGTATTTATTTGCTCCCCCACCGAGCAAATTAGGCACAAGGCCGATTTTTAATGTGAGGAGTGAAGGGAGGGGGAAGGGAAAAAAGGGGACCAGCTCCCGAGAGGTGGGAAATGGGAGCTGGTTAAAGGTCAGGCATGTGGGGTTGCCCCCACATCTGGTCTTTGCTAGTCATAGCTAGTCATAGCTTGCAGTATCTGCCGGAACAGATACTACACTTTGATCTTGTCCCGAAGGCCAAGTGCATCTGAAGAACAGATGGTATTTATTTGCTCCCCCACCGAGCAAATTAGGCACAAGGCCGATTTTTAATGTGAGGAGTGAAAGGAGGGGGAAGGGAAAAAGGGGACCAGCTCCCGAGAGGTGGGAAATGGGAGCTGGTTAATGGTCAGGCATGTGGGGTTGCCCCCACATCTGGTCTTTGCTAGTCATAGCTTGCAGCATCTGCCGAAACAGATGCTACACTTTGATCTTGGCCAAACTTTCTTTTCCAATATATTTTGTTTCCGGACTTTTACCGATCCACAACAAGATCGAAACAGGTATATGATATAAAGTTATAGATTAATTTATCATTTCTATTGTTCCAGCTACTAGCCAAGACTACAGCCTTAATCCTTAGCCATAAAGGAAAAATTGGCCAGCAACCATTGTCCCCATAGACATGTAGGACGTGCAAAGGTGATTGCTAGGGGTGGCCAAGCACCTGGCCTTTTTACACTTCTTTTAAAAGTGCCCTTTTCAGAGGAATATATTATAGGGCTGTGCCCCACCATTACTATATTTTTACCGTTTTTTTTTTTTTTACTTGAGCTCCTGTCCTAAAAATGTTCTCTGCACGTCACTGCCATAAAGGGATCTATGCAATGCAAACATTTAATGAAAGATGCAAATCTAAAAACAAAACAAGTGTGTTGGAGTAATAATCTGCTTCCACTACTACAAAGAGACTAAAGCTCACCACTATATTGTAGTCAGATTAACATGAAACATTTTTCAAGTCATAAACTAAGAGCAAAAAAAAACAAAAAACTGTTACTTACGTTCTTCAAAAATAATTCCAGGTCCACGTAAAACTATTGACAAATAAATTAGCTACAAAAGAAAAAAAAGTTTACAGTCAACAAAAAAAATATTAAATTTTTCTTTTCAGAGTGAATCTTAAATAATTTTCATTGTAATTTCCAGCATATATATGTATATAATTCATCCATAGACAGATTCTTTCGCTGTATCACAGTTCTTCGATGCAGCTAGACTAGCACCCATCCCAAGCCATGAATCAAACCTACAACCACCTAGCTATGGAATTGGCACTTATAAATATCTACAGTGTCTTTATATAAACATTGACTGACACTTTTACATTTATTTGTTTATAAAAAAAAACAAAGAGCTTTGCATCACAATAAGTAAGCAGCAGGCGATATCATTTAAGTGCTCTATCAAGAAAGAGGGCTTATATAGTACTTGGATAAGTTATGTTTGGAATAAGTAATTACCAAGAGTTTTCCCACTCTTAACGATACTCAGACAGCTTAAAGCAGTGTAAGTTTTGATTATATTTTTGCCCGATTTACTTCATTTTTTATTATTATTTTTTGGAATAATCATGACTGCTGATCACCAGATATTGTCCGATTTTTGCGACCAAAACTTATCTGTTAAAATGCTAAAAAAAAAAATTAATATCTTTAATTTTATTACATCCGGCATCCCAAGCCTTTTAACCAATAGTTTTAGACCCTATTTATAATTATTAGTAGTTCTTTACTTTTGCCCTCATATTTGACACACCACCCGGCATACAAAGGGGTTGTTTAAACTGAGTGTAATACATCACTAGGGCTATGACAACAGCATATTCTTTTCATTGTTTTGACTCTCGAGTGTGTATCCGTTGATATTTTATATGCTTTTATATAAAGTGACATGGTTCTCGGTTGATTAACTGTGTCTAACTGTGTCGGATATATACTCAAAAGTCAAAACAATGAAAAGAATATGCTGTTGTCATAGCCCTATACATTACTTTCCACATTGGTCAGATTTACTCTTTAACACTTGTAAGTAAAGAAGTTGTTTTTCTCACTGGCTGTTAGCCAGTTTTAAATATGACTTTGATTATGACACTCAATACTAAACGTACGTGTTTACTCAAATTTCATTCAACTAAAACACTTTATTTATGTCGACCTTTTTTTTTCTTTAGTTTAACCATTATTTGGGACTGTTTTAAAACATCTTCACAGGAATATCAGCTTAACGATACCACTGTCTGTTGTCCTCTCTGTCATTTACATTGAAACCATACATTGAAGACAATGCCAATGCTGCTACAAGGAAAGTGGGCTCTCTTTATTATACTAGAAAATTACTCACAGCTGACAGTTGCCTATCTCTACAAAACCACCAATCGCTCATATATGGAGTATTGTTGCTACATACATGGGGTATTTAGCTGGGAAGAAATGCACCTAGCATTAATGCTTTTTGTTTTTCTACTTCCTTTTGCAAAACTTAATGATGTTCTGCAAATACAAAAAACAATAACCCACTGCCCCCTCCCCGTTTTCCTTCTTCCCATTTCCCCTTTCTCTTTCTATCCGCCTTACTTTCTGACTGGTTTCTTAACTTAAAATGTACCAGACATTAATACTGTAACTCTTTTCTCTTTCTCATACAAAAATAATTCATGTTCTGTAGGGCAGGGAACAAAACCGATAAAATCCACTAACAGCCAGCCATGGTTCTCCCCAGAATGTGCTGCTGCCATCACACACAGAAATCACTTTTTCCATAGCTACCAACGTAATAGATGCACTGAGACTAAAGCTGACTTCAGGACTGCCAGCAACCACTGCAAAAGTAATAAAAAATGCAAGAGAGCTATATGCTCAGTCCGTTAAATCCAAAGTAGCTGAGCAGTGGCTTTGTTCCCACCAGTTTTGACAAATAGCACACAGGATCCTGAACAGAAGTATGCGTTCTATCTCAACCATCATCAATGGACCTGAGGTCATGTTGTCAGCATCAGATAAGGCCAAACTATTTGCCAAGAACTTTGTAGCTAATTCTATCCTATGCGACAAAGGCCATCAACTCCCCGTATTTCCTCCTATAATGGACAGCACGCTCTGCAATATACAAATATCTGTGCGTGATGTCGCCAAGCTAATCAAGAACCTTGATTCCAGTAAACCAACTGGCCCTGATGGCATTTCAATCATTGTGCTGAAAAAGCTTCAACTAGAACTTGCCCCCGTACTTACAAAACTCTTTAAGCGTTGCCTTAAAGAGAAGTGCTTCCCAACACTCTGGAAAACCTCATTAGTGTGCTCTGTAAGAATTCAGGCGATAAATCCTCTCCCTCTCAGTACAGACCAATAAGTCTCTTGTGTGTCATGAGTAAGCTGCTGGAATCCATATTATATAGAGAAGTAGTCAACCACCTCAGCAGAAATAACCTTCTTAGTTACATGCAATATGGTTTCCATTCTGCCAGATCTACAGCAGATGTGCTAACTGTTATATCTCATAGGATTAGCGAATCTCTTGACAAAGGCTTCCTCTCTAGGGCAATTGCCCTTGACATATCAAAGGCCTTCAATAAGGTATGGCATAAGGGCCTACTTCACAAGATTTCCAGCTATGGTATAATTGGAAATGTTTTCTCGATCATAAAATCATTTCTCACCAATAGGCTCATAAGAGTAGTGGTTGATGGGCAAGAATCAGAGGCCCACAGTATTAATGCTGGAGTCCCTCAGGGGTTCATCCTAGGTCCAACTCTCTTCCTGATCTACATCAATGATCTCCCAAAACACATACTTAAATCATTCGTTGACATCTATGCTGATGACACGACCATCTATGGCAACATACCAAAGGCCGTAAATGATAAAGTTCTCTCAGATTCTCTCTCCTCTGATCTTGAGCACATGATACAGTGGAGGAGGCTGGTTACTTTTAATGCATCTAAAACCAAGCTCCTATCTTTACATCATCAACGCTTTGATCCCCATCTGGCATCAATTGAAATGGATGGCTCTCGTCTAGGGGAAGCTCCATGTTTTGATAAGCTTCTGGGCTTGACCTTTACCCATGACCTGAAATGGAATACATACATCAAGTCAGTTGCCAAGATCGCTGGAAAAATGGTAGGATCCTTCTACTGCTCCAGAAGATATCTCACCCCTGATGCAATTCTCTATCTGTATAAAAGCCAAGTACGTCCAAGGATGGAGTACTGCTGCCACATCTGGACAGGAGCTGCTAAAAACAGCCTATCCTGCCTTGACAGAGTACAAGATCGGCTTCGTGGCCTAGTGGGGGATGCCCTTTTCTCTTCCCTGCAACCTCTCTCCCACAGGAGCGACGTTGCAAGCTCGTCTTTGTTTTATTGTTACTTCCATAGCAGGTGCTCATCTGAACTTCAATCTCTGGTCCCCCCCTTGCCAATCTTTCATGAGAAACACCAGCCTAGCTGAAACCACTGTCAAAAATTTTCCCCACTCCTTATCTGTGCCAAAATCAAAACGTACATTCCATGAACAAAGCTTCTTTCTTAGAAGTGCACACCTGTGGAACTCTGTTCTGGTTGCCTGTTTCCCACCTGACCTCAACTTGGATGTCTTCAAGTCCAAAGTAAACAAATTCCTGATGAACCGCTTCCTTAAGTAAGACACTTTATCAAATCTCCAATACTAATGTACTGTACACACAATAACCCTTATCCCCGAATGGCTTCCGAGCCTTGATAAGTGGTGTCTACCTTTTAAAAAAAACCCTTCTACAAAATAACTGGATTTGGCATTAAATAACCCGAAAAGGGCTGATATGCCGTAAAACAAACCAACCAAACTAGTCTCTCCCTCTTAAAACAAGGTTAAAAAAAGTCTCAGATCCAATAGGTCTCACACTATCAGCTAAGCTCCAACCTCTCTCCCATTTCTGCGATGTTGCATCCCTGTGCCTGGCTGACAAGTATTTAATGGAATGTGCTCATAGCACTTATGTACCCTCGACATATGTACTCCCGACTAACCCAACAAACAACATAATTCCACCTCTTCACTGTGTGAAGTTCTTAGATGCCAGAAATAGTTTCTTCCCTCGGACTGCTAGACTTAGGAATTCTCTCCCCGTTTCCTACTTCTCTGACTGTACTAACCTGCAGAAGTTTAAATGTAATGTGAACAGACATCTTGCTGCTCAACTTTCCACAGTACTCAGATATGTAGCACTTTATGTTCAAATGATCATAATTTGTTGTTTAGGGTGAAAAAGTGAAACGTGTTCTAGTAGTAATATAGCAATTAAATATATAGCATATCAAGGGTACTTCATGCCAAATAATTTTGGAGCTCATAAGTAACCAACAGATTGACAACAAATTTTCATTTATAATAGAACTGTCACTTAAACGATAAATAGCAAAAAAAAACAAAACAAAACAACTCCCCCCCCCCAAAAAAAAAACAAGTGATTGAAAATTACCTGTAAAAAGCAGAACATGAAGGCACCAATTTTTTGCATCACATGGGAAAACCGCAACTCTAAGTACTGAGAAGGAAAAAAGAAAGAAAAAGAAAATAAATAATTTTTAAAAATAGATTAAAAAGCAAAAAGAAAATAAATAATTTTTAAAAATAGATTAAAAATAAAAAGAAAATAATTTTTAAAAAAGAAAAAGAAAACAAATCATTTTTAAAAATAGATTTAAAAAATAAAAAGAAAATAAATCATTTTTAAAAATAGATTAAAAAATAAAAAGAAAATAAATCATTTTTAAAAATAGATTTAAAAAAGAAAAAGAAAACAAATCATTTTTAAAAATAGATTAAAAAGCAAAAAGAAGATAAATAATTTTTAAAAATAGATTAAAAAATAAAAAGAAAATAATTTTAAAAAATAGATTTAAAAAAGAAAAAGAAAATAAATCATTTTTAAAAATAGATTAAAAAATAAAAAGAAAATAATTTTAAAAAATAGATTAAAAAAGAAAAAGAAAATAAATCATTTTTAAAAATAGATTTAAAAAAGAAAAAGAAAACAAATCATTTTTAAAAATAGATTAAAAAATAAAAAGAAAATAAATAATTTTTAAAAATAGATTAAAAATAAAAACAATTTTTTTAAACAGATTAAAAAAGAAAAAGAAGATAAATAATTTTTAAAATTAGATTAAAAAATCGATTATACTTCAGAATTACACTAAGTCATTATTTTAATTTGAATTGCTACAGTGTTTAGGTCTGCCTACCCCAGATATTTCACACATGTAGAACATAAACTTGCTGCGCTCAGCTGTTCAACCAGAAAACATTTTTATCACAAATAAGTTCTTTAAATTAAAAACTCTAATAAATTTTTCCTGCTCTTTCCATATTTTTGTCGTAAGCAAATTTAAATTAACTTTTAACCCACCATGTTCAAACAAATAGTCCACTATGGATTAATAAAAGAAGAATCGCGGATGATTCGTCCATTTTTATTATTATTTTTTTTGTTTGGTGTAAAAAAAAAAAAAAAAAAATCAACAGAATTTAAAATTACAACTGGGCTTAAATTGCATTGTTACAACGCCCCAGTCTGTTTACCCCAGAGATTTAAAACATTTTGCCCAGGACTTGTTGTAAGCAAGTGGAAACCATTTTTGTGACAAATTTACAAAATAATTTTTCATAGTTCTTTCTATGTTTTTGCATTAACCATACTTATTTTGTACTCAAACACACTAAGTCCATAACAGTTAGTTCACCAATTTTAAAATTAGTAGTCTGTGTTAGTTCAGGGAAGAAATATAACAACCTCCAGTTATCATGCAAAATGTACTTTACATCTGTTTTTGTTTATATATATATATATATATATATATATATATATATATATATATATAAGTATAAAGAAATTTAAGAACTCATTAGGGAATGTAAAATTAATATTCAATTTTTATGCATAAAAAATAACTTTTATGCATTTTCAAGGGTGGGTTGGGGGGTATTGAATGATTGAGATGCAAAAAGAAATGGGACTAATTTGCCCATTTCTAGCTAATTGGATTTAAACTCAGTATTTAATGACTTTTTTGTGCTGCGTTTTAATCTGTCCTCTGGTCTTATTTATGCATTTCTGATAACATTCTTAGAAATTTCCAACTTTTTGTTGCAAACTGTTTAAGCTAATCCGACCCCCCCCCCAAAAAAAACCCCAGAAAACAAAACAAAAACAGACGTTGCAAAGGATTTTCAGGGGTGTTTTGATTAATGAAAAACTTAAGTAAAATAAAATATTTCAAACAAAGTGAGCATTTCATTTATGTCTTGCTAGACAATTTTTTAACATGATTTTGAATATTATTTGTAGCAGTGACTGTAAACGACAGCAGTGGCAGTTGCAGCATCAGGTTGCAATTAATACTTTTGAATCTATGCTTCATTTCTACGCTTGGTGCTGATTGGTGTAAGCATTTAACTTTCTTTCTGGCTCGCCCAATCAGAGGCCACCTCTCAGGCAAGCTGAGCATGTGATAAGAGATTATAAAAGAGATTACTTGTTGTTTCCTTGCTCTTTCTTAGCCAACAATGCATTCATTTGGCCGAGACCAACCACAAAACTTCTCTCTTGGTCTGTAACCTTTGTACCGAGTCGATGGGCTCTGGTAACAACAATGCTAAAAAATCCAACATGACTACAACCAGACATACATGAACTTAATAATGTAATATAACTACACAGACACAGCCTGACTCCAACATACGTACAAACTTTCTCATACAAGATTTCTGTCGGACTGAGGCATTCATCCTATATAGTCTTAGGAGGCTTACCCTTTCAGGTCGTTGCCTCCCCTATTTGGTGTAGAGCAAGTGTATCGCTTACTTCCTAAAGCACCCTTATTGGGGAATGCCGATGGAACTGTTCAGGCAATTTTTAACAGATTAGCGTTCCTTTAGCTGCGTTGGCTTGATTCTCTCCTCCTTCTGACCATGTGTCACATTTTCCTGCAGTAGGAAGGAAGTAGATGTCAGAATTATGACAAAAGGACAGTGTTTAATGTGGGGGAACTCGGCTCCCTAAAAAGAAACACTCTAAAAATCCCTTCAGTTTAGATGGATATCTTCCTTATCAATTGAGGACAGAAGAGGTAAAGTGTAGTATCAGAACAGATACTATACTTTATTCGTAGCCCCCCCCCCCAAAAAAAAACAAAAAAACAACTAGCATCCGTTTTAAGTGAGAAAGTCAAAATTAAGAAGTAGACACCAGTGCGTTATGTGAAGAGAGGAAATAGTTTTTCTTTGATGGAACAAAATTATCCAATATCCCAACCTAGAATCGTTTCAAGTCTTAGCTTTTAAGCGAAATTAATGGTTTCAGTTTTCATAAACGAATAAAAAGAGGACAAAGAAAGGCAAGACAAGACTGAGAAAAGAAGAGAGAAAAATAGGAAAAAGGAATAGTGATATAGACAGAAAGGAAATTCAACCAAAAGTAGGGCTGAGCAACTTTGGTTTAAAAAAAAAAAAAGGGCAGATTTGGAGCAAGCGAATTTAATTAGACTGTGGTGAATGGAGAGAATGCAAAAAAAAAAAAAAATAGACTGACTTGAATAGATATCCTTTTTCTTTCTCTGCTTTGTTGAGATACCCCTTTTCACCTCCAGAAGCAGGTTAGTTTTCACAGGAAAATATTAACTCCAAATTTTTCAACTAACAAAAATCGTTTTAAAATGAAAATCGCTGTAGACAAGGCATTTAGCCACTTGATGTAAGAAAATTAAAAAAAGAAATACTACATCAAGGTAAAAAATAAGCCAACAATAAGTGCATGATTGACAGATTCCAACCAAAAGTAAGGAAATTATTTTCCTCTTTGTCAGAAACATTATTCATGAAATTGATGATTAAAGGACAAAATAGGAGAAGCGAGTTATGAGGCTGCTGAAAGTAAATCCAAGATCCACTTTCTATTCTCTTTAAAATCTAACAAGTCTATACCAAATGAACAAATCTTATAAAATCAGTGACTTGGTCAATGATATCAGAATTACCCGGAGATCAAACCTTGTGCATCTCGCACGCTTCAAGAACATATACTCATCCCTCTCTTGATACTTTTGGCTGAGAGGGGAGTCGAAATGAAAGAAAGAGCACTTCAAAACTGTACAAACTTCATCATCTTGCACATCTATAACAAGAACAAGGTAAACAAGCACATACTTACATAATGCCACATTGTCAAATGCTGTTCACACACACATACTGATATATATATATATATATATATATATATATATATATATATATATATATATATATATATATATATATATATATTATTTTTAAAACAGCAATCCACAGACATGCATGTTTCGGGGCCCTATCCCTCTTCAGTATAGCTTGACTGTTACTAGGAATCGAACCTCGGACCTTATATATTCCAGTCCGACATCTAATCCATTACACTATGAAGCCATAGACAATTTTACTGTTTATTTTTACCGCTTATATATTTTACATAGATTTGTTGATTTTTTTTTTTAAATGACAATATGGTTAACTTAGTATCTCCAACTTGTTTCTCAGAAAATCGTACTTATTTTTTATGTACCCCCCCCCAACACACACACGCACAACTAAATCCCTCATGTTTGATATTCACTGAACAATTTCCTAAAACATTCTCAAATGAATATTTCTAACTAAAACAGTAACTTGTCTATTTATAAATCTATAGTTATATAAATTTTGTTTTTTAATTATGCTTTTCTTGGTTTTTCTTTTACAAAATATTTTTCATGTAAAGTTAGCTCTGGCTAAGTTTGTACAAATAAATTGTTAGTTTTTTTTATTTAAACAATGCTGCTTCCCCCCCCCCCAAAGATGTTTTGTTTCAAAAGAGAAGTAATTGTAGTCATTTAAGAATGACTTCACTTCATTCTTAACAACATGCTACACCAATCCACTAAATTAAACGACAAACCAGAATCGAATATTAATTTTGTAGAAATAAATCTACCGGTGACAAAATACGAGAAAAGGACTAGCTTTACTTTATATGTTAGATGATCAGAGGGAAGTGAAACTTTTTTTGAAGCACTGTAAACATAGAAAAAAAAAGTTTGCCTTTTGTGCAGTTACAGTATTGGTGTCCGTCTCTCACCCAAACATTAAACGTCACTAACAAAATCAAATTTATTACCAACAATCACTTACATCATTATTAAATGGATTACAATCATATCATCACCATCTTTGCTTTAACTAGTCTTATCAAACTTTAACATATAACGGTTGACTTAGACTTCTACAATTGCAAAATATTCAACTCCAATTCTTTACTTAAAATTTTTTTCTCTTGTCTTTTAATCCTTTGCAGATTAAAAATCCAACTGAGACTTCTTTCTAAATCTCCTAATTCCAAAACCATGAGTTTAATGTCTGTCTTATATACTAACAAGCAGGCCGCCTGGCGTTGTCCGGTCATAAAATACACATAAATATTATATTTTAATCTATACAGAAACTGAAACATATGCATGCGAGTATTATGTTTTTTTCCGAACAGTTCACTTCCTGTAAGTAAAAATAAATACTCGAGCTGAAATCGAAACCAAATCCTAAAGACAGTGAGTCGAGTACGATAACAATTAGGCCAGCTTGACACGTTCTTTAAAAATTGTTTTCAAACCTACTTATCCTTAACATAAGTAGTCTGTCATGTAAACGATTCATGCATGCGCAGTCGTAAAACAGTGGACAAACAGATAAAATCCGATGACCCCCCCCCCTCAATTACCAATTTTTTCAATTTTCACCCCTTTTTTCTGGATGAAAACCGATTAAAAAGTTTTCCACGTGTCTTAATATCATATATACCAAATTTCAAGTCTGTAAATCAAAAATCTGTTGAGTATACAGGTCTAAAAGTGGCTTTACACAGACACACACATTCTTACTTTTCTAGATATATATAGATATGTGTCATTCAGCTTTTAGGAATCATCTTCAAAGTAACTTGTCTCTTACCAAGGCTTCATTAATCCTACTTTCTCTAAAATCCATCATTATCTCAAACTCTGCTACTACATTAAGTGTTCTACATATACCAACCCAAGAACTTCATTCATTCTTTTAATGTGACCATACAAACGAAGCTTTTTGTTCTGCACATATCCCCTGTACTGTCCAGATTTAATTTTCTTCTGAGCTCATCAGCTCTAAACCTGTTTTTAAGACTCGCATTATACAGGGTTCATACAGATTTTCAATGTTCATTTTCAAGGACTTCAAGGCATTCTCCAGAAAAAATTCAAGTTTTTAAAATAAAATTTGATATATAAACAATGATATAATAAGCCCAAAACCTTGGTAATTGACAACAGGAAATGTCACTTTCATTTATCTCTAAGTTTTGTGATAAAGGGACATAACCCTTGTATCAACAATACCGGAAATAGTATGATGCACTTTAAGAAAAATGTATATATTTCGATAAATTTTAAAAAATATTTCAATAGTATTTATTTCGATTTCATTTTTAATATTCTGACACAAGTTTTACTGGACATCAGGAATACGATTTTTAAGCCCTTTTCAAGGTAATGATAGAAATAAAGCCTTTTCAAGACAAAACTCCAAATTCCAAATCTTTTCAAGCCTGTGCAAACCCTGTTATATCCATCGTATCATTTTCATATAATTTCTCTCCGTGCAATACACATCCTTCTATACATCATGCTTGATAGACTTTTACTGTGTAGAATTTGTTTTTTCAGAAAACAAGTGATTTTAAACAAATCTGATTGGATAATCTTGATTTTAAATGAACAGAAATGATGACCATGTGATATACATCCGTTATGTTACATATATTGGTTATGTTACATAAGCAGTGACATGACATAATTATTTAGTACAACTTACCTGGACTTTTTAAAGTTTATTTTTTTTACTAAAATGTACTTAATCTATATATTAATAGGATAGCATGTGTTATGTATTTTGTGTGCCCCGCTTACATCCGAGTGATTGTCATTTAATTGCTATGGACTTCCATTCCTTATAATAAATAATTTTACCAAAAATTCTTCCTAAGTTTTGGTTTCGGTTTCGATTTTGATTATAGCTGATGGCACTCCAAAAATCTATTTTTTTATAAATAATTTTATCAAGAATTCTTCATAACTTTTGGTTTTAAGTATAGCTGAAGGAACTCAAATTATGTACTTATATATATATATATAATATATGTATATATATTTTTTTTTTCATAAATTTTAGTTTCGGTTTTGATTCAAGCTGATACATCCAAGTCATATGGATATATTTTTTTATTTTTGAAATCGCAACTTTATAATATATAAAAATCGATAGAACATTAACTCTATAATAATATATACGAAATCTGCAAGAATTAAAATATCATATTTAAGCTTTACGACCAGGCTAGGCTGGGCGTCCCTGCTAGCTTAGATAAATACTTTTGCAGTTTTAACAAAAGAGCTGCAATAATATTAGAGCATCTCCATTTATGCTGAAGATCTACAGAATGCCAACATCAGTATATTACATATGAATGAGTCCCTTGTGGAATTTCCACAGGTCTCGCTAGTTATAAGTAATTCTTTTTTCTTTGTACATTTGACTGCTATTTGACTTATATAATTTTAATTGAATTGTATTGCCCTGTGTTATATTTGGCTCTTTCAATTTTAAGAAATTTAAATGTGAATCCAAAAGAACACAAACTGTTAAAGAAATTTACTTGTGTTTGGTGAAGCTTCTGTCAGTGAAAACAAAAACCTCAGATCGTCTGCGAAATTATAAAATTGGTGATGAATATCTTTTTTACAATATCCCAAAGCTTCATTCGAATTAAATCTACATCAAGACTGTCAGATCTTCATCATATGGTCACGTGTTTCAACACATATCACAAAACAATTGAAAGCATGCCTGTGTGATGAGAAACTTATAGTGAAACTAAGGTTGTACAATGTCTAACTGCATTTCTTCTCACCTGGCATTGCTCAAATAAAAAAGCAAGGAAAAATCCAAAATGATTGTAAACAATTTTGAGATAAGCAGAGAAAGACTGACATAATTTCAATGCCTTTTTCGGATAGTGTTTCAACAAAGTGTATCTTTTTGTTATTGACGTATTAAATCCAGTTAGTTGTTATTGGTTATTTTTGTTTAACAGTGTAAAAATGTATACATTTTTGGGGTTATTTAATGTTGAATCCAGTAGTTTTGTAAAACGTTTTTATGTTCTTTATATCATCAAATATTTATTCATCATTTTTGGTTTGATTGTTTTGTAGAAAGTAGTGAGGGGACGATTCCAATATTTTTCCAGATTCCGATACAATTACTGATTCCGTGCTAAATTCCAGATTCCGATACAATTACCGATTCCGATTATTTATAAATCTCTAATTATTTAACTTTAAGATTGTTAATTTCCCGATTTTCGTAATAACACATGTTACATATGCAGATATTTTGCTAAACGTCAAAATACACTTGGGGGGGGGATGATCTATCGATTTTAGCTTCACTGGTGGTTTAAAATCAATAAACATTTATTATTTAATCATTATTACCAGAAATTAAAGATTTTACTTTCAACAAAATCAAATAAAAAAAACAAAAAACAATTGTTTTGGAAAAAAAAAGAATCATTTTGGCATCGGAAAATAGACATCAATTTTTCTGATTCCGATACTGATTCTAATACCCCTAAATCTTTCAATTTTTCTGATTCCCGATTCTGATTAATCGTCCCAACACTAGTAGAAAGAATTATTTTCGTTTTTAGCTTTGCATAACATGATTGAGCTTTGGCAAAAGGAAAGGAAAACACAATAACATCAACGTTTGATGTATTTTTCGTCAGGAAGCCAGTATTTTTAGACAGCCTGATCTCAATACCAGATGCCCTAACAGGTATTACCACTCTAGAGTCTGAACCAAAGTGGACTTGAGAGCAACGTTAACTAAGGGGCAACTCCACATTTCCCACAGTCTCTAAATGGGGCCTCACTACTGAATATCTTTTAAGGTCATACCCAGGACCAGTGTTAGTTGTGATTGCTTTCAAGATTTTAGATTAAAAAAAAAGTACCAAATAACTAACGAGGCAAGAAAAAGACACTGGCTTTTTTTTAAAATACAATTTTTACCCCAAACAAGGAACAGTGTCACTTTGAAGTAGGGGGCTACTATCGGGGACATAAGTTGCAGGGATATTATAAAGGGAGATGGGCAGCAAGATGTCTGTTCACATTACACTTGAACTTCTGCATGTCAGTACAATTGGGAAAGCAGAATCTTGGAAGGGAGTTCCAAAGTCTAGCAGTACTGGGGAAGAAACTATTGAAGTAGAAGGCCGGCTCAATTTGCATATTGCGAGAATTCATGTGACTTTGCAAGATATCCTTTACAAAAGACGGCGGCCGCCATCTTGATCTTTCTTTATTTTCGGTCAGCGACGCCGAGCCGGCCCCGAAGTAAGTCTTTTCTTTTCGTCCGTCTCTCTTACGCACCCACACAACACACAAACACGCGGGCGCTTGTCTCCTGGATGCACATTACACTTACATCTGTGGGAGAGGGGATTTAACTGCTTGTCGGGTTTATCTGGGATATTTATGTCGAGAGAGTACAAGTGCTTGTAGTTCGTCAGAGCATTCACCATTAAAATACTTGTAGAACAGGCAGAGGGATGAAACATCTCGCCAATGAGTCAGAGGCTAAAGCTTAGATAACAGTTCAGGACCAATCAGGTTGGCGACTTTCTTTTGAACCCTGTCCAGGAGTGAGAGATGCACCAGCCCAAATGTGACAACACTACTCCATACATGGGCGAATGGTGTTTGTAAAGATATTCAACAGAAAAAAATTATGAATTAATGTTTCGTTTTCTATGAGTTTTCTAAGAGTTGATTTTTTTCTACATTTAGTTAAATTGTATCAAGTTATTGTCCTTTAAAATCTCGTTCAGATAGATATGATTTATTAAAACTCTTTCAGTTCAAATAAGACATATTACCACTTAGTTGTAAAGGTTTACTATTTGGGATCATTTCTAGCAGGGGACCATGGAAAGTTCAACAGCAGGATGTCTGTTCACATTACATTTAAACTTCTGCATGTCAGTATAGTCAAAGAAGCAGGAAATAAGAAGAGAATTCCAAAGTCTAGCAACCCAAGGGAAGAAACTATTAAAATAGAAGGCTTTCAAGATACTAAGGATTTTAACAGTGAAGGAGTCAAATTTTGCTGCTTGTCTGATTAGTCAGGAGTATGTACATTGAGGATGCACAAGTGCTGCAAATTCATCAGTATGCATTCCATTAAAGAACTTGTGAAACAGGAACCAGGGTCAAAGGTTGGAGTTTGGCCGATAATGCAGAACCTATTAAATTTGAAACTTTTTGGGGCAATATCTACAAGTGAGAAACTAGCGATAGATGCACCAGCCGAGATGTGTCAACAATACTCCATGCATAGGCGAATGGTGGCTTTGTTGAGGTATAGGATGTGCTCAGGTGGGAGTAATTTTCTAGCATGGTAGAAGAAGCCCGCCTTCTTCACGGCAATCCTGGCAGTGTATTCAATGTATTGATCTAATTCATGTTATCGGTGAATGTTATGCCAAAGAGTTTGAATGATGAGCTTAGGGTGTTATTTGTCATGATTGACATCCTAGATTGAAAAGCTGTTAAAACAAAAACGTTTTGCATATGCAGTAGGGCTTGAAACCGATTTTATAAATCTAGTTTTTAGTGCTGGTTTATATTGAGATACATGTGCAATATGGCAGTTGAAAATAAAATAACAGAAAAACTTATTTATCAGTGAAAAATATTTGTGTACACCAGAAATTATGGGATATTATCGAGTAGAATTTTAATAATAAATAAAATTAATTTCTTTCTCATATTTCTGATTATACATTGGATAGATGTCATTTTCATTCATTGCAAGCACCCATTCTAGGAAAATTTACAATTAGCAGGCTGAGTTATCTTCTCTTTTATGAAAACGACACAAAATAGCATGGATTCAACATATAATCAGAAATATAAAAAATGAATTTTATTTATTACTAAAATTCTATTTGAGAATTTTACATAATTTTTGATGCACATCAATATTTTCAACTGATAAGTAAATATATCTAAAAAGTTTCCAGGTTATTTTATTTAGAACTGACATATTTCACATGTATCCCCCCCGAAATAAGAACCCAATTTTAATATGAGGATCACTAAAACTGAAATCGATTTGTCAAAACAGATTTTAATGTTTGTAATTTAATGTAATTTCTACTTTCTGTGAAACATTTCTCTATTGTTTTTGTTTAAAAAAATATTGTAACTGCAGTCAGTCTTTATCTAATACTGTTTTATTGAACCAGATTGCATGTTATCGATTTTCTTGCATTTTTTCTCTTATAGTGATTGGTGTGTTATATATAAACATGTTCTGTACATTTATTGAAAAGCTGTTCAAACAAAATGATCTATTTGTAATGCACGACATCTGGATGAGATTTCACTTCATCAATACGCCCCACTTCATTGATAAAATGAAATTGAAGCAGATCGCAGGATAAGGAAATTATTTATTTTAGAAAATGGGCCGGTGTATCAACCACTAGTTTCACTCTCGATTAGACAGTGTACAAAGAAAGGCCTGCAATCTAATAGGTCTTGCACTTTTCCCAACCCCCGTCCCATCATTGCAATGTTGTATCACTGTGCTGGTTCTACAAGTACTTTAATGGAAGGTACTCTGATGAACTCATAGCACAGTTGACCCCTTGATGTAAATACCATCCAACTAACTCAACAAGCAGAAAAATGCCATTCTTTCACTGGAGATGTTCTCTAATGGCGGAGAGCTTTCTACTCTGAAAGTTTTCTTTCTCTCTCGAATTGCTAGACTTTGGAATTCCCTCCCTGTGACCTGCTTCCCCAAGAGAACTAACATGTAGAAATTTAAGTCTAATGTGAGACCTGTCAGTTCAAGTCCCTGTAAAAGCATGGTCCTTAATTATCAATAGCTGCTTATGTCATCTCAGATGAATCTGAGTAAAAAAATATATATGCATACATATTCATATAAATATATATGCATACATATACATATAAATATATCATATAACTATAATATTTCTCAAATAAATATTAATTATTTTTGTACCTAATGACACCAGTGTTTCATGTTTATGCAATCATAAGTGTAGTAAGTGATAATTACTGCTGATCAGGAGATTCGAACCCAGTCACAAAGCCACACTTTACTTTGTAGGCTAGCATCTTACCTCAAGGCCGCTGGCAATTAATACAAGAACTGAAGGAAATTAAGTGTCTACAAATGTCATTTTAGTGAGCATGTATAGTAAACAGTCAGAGGGTAGTCCACGACCAGAAGTCATAATGTGCATTTGTGCTAAAGTTAACCGCGTTTTTTTTTTTTTTTTTTTTTCAATTCCCTAAAGAGAGTTCAACTAATATATATATATGTTGTTGGGGACGCATCCCTATTACCGGGAATAATGAACTATTCCATGACGTCACTTCCGTCCATGCCGTCACTTCCAGTTATGAGAAACGGTTTACCAGAGAGTCGGACACAGATACGCGAAGCGGATGGTCTTTCACGACTAGTCCTGCCATGAGCAAAGGTATTGTTCAATTACATCTTTTATGTATTTTTGTTAATACATATTTCTTTAATTGTTACTGTGCCTTTCTCGGCATTTAATCAACCACAACACACACACACACACACACACACATATATATATATATATATATATATATTATATTTGTAGTCATCGACATACAGTCCTGTTTCGTTGTATCACAACTCATCAGTGCCGCTAGACTAGCACCTCTCCCAAGTCGAGGATTGAACCCATATATATACATAAATAATTATAATTAAATAATAAGTATTCTTTTTACATACAAACACTAGTGTTTCATGCTTATGCAGTCATCAGTGAAAGATGACAATTCCTGTTGGTCTGGAAATTCACACCCAGCCACAAAGCCACCTTTGAATACATTTGCTAAGCCTTTCTTACCAGGTCACCAAACAACTGCCATGAGAATGTAGAAAATTAATGACTAATAAACGCTCAATTCGGGTGCAGACATTAGACAATCCAGAGTATTCGAATGATGGAAGTCATGAACATTGCATGAACGCTTGTTGACAGCCTCTTAGTTTATATTTCCAAGACAGAGTCAATCCTTAAGTATTCTTAAAGGGGCTTGATAATTACTATTAAATAATAATTATTCTTTTATACCTACAGACACTAGGGTTCCATGCTTATACACTCATATATTTCTGTAGTAATATTCTTTATTCACTCATATTTCCTTTTTATATCTATCAATCCTTATTTACCAAGCTCAATGTAATTACAGAGCATATAATGAGTAAATGACAAAAGTCTATATTCCAAATTTCATGATGTTGACCATCTTACAATTTATTCCTTTAATTCAGTTGACATTTACAATTCTTGACAGTATCTGTTTCGTAGCACATAGATTCATTGATTGATATGATAATTAAGTGAATGATTTTGTGCTACGAAACAGATACTGTCAAGAATTGTAAATGCCAACTGAATTAAAGGAATAAATTGTAAGATGGTCAACATCATGAAATTTGGAATATAAATTTTTGTCATTTATTCATTATATATAGGAGAGAGAGAATCCGACCTTAATAAAACAACATGTGAAAAAAATATTACAAAAGGCTAAAAATATAACTTCATTGTAGATCAAATGGGAACCGAAGAAAACAGAGCTCTTTGCAACAAATCCACCTCAACTGTTGCCAATTAACTACACACATTGATAGAGACACTTGTTACTCTGAGGAGTAGCCAATCTGTTAAATATACGATCAATCTGTGTTTCTGTCAGATGCAGTCATTTGCATGAATGACAAAAAACCATCAGCAAAGTTATTGATAAAGCGTCTTCATCTATCACTCACTTTTTAATTACAACCTTTGAGAGACATTGCCAATGCTGCTGCGAAGGAGGTGGGGTTCCTCTACCGTGCTAGAAAATTACTCATACCTGTCAATTATTTATTGAAAAAACACTGAGTCCCAGGTATTCTTCATTTCTACAAAGCCATCATTCGCCCATGCATGGACTCTTGCTGCCACATCTGGGTTAGTGCATCTACCACCAGTCTCTCCCTCTTAGACAGCGTTAAAAATAGTCTCAAATCAAATAGGTTCTGCACTATCAACCAAGCTCCAACCCCAGTCCCATCGCCACAATGTTGCATCCCTGTGCCTATTTTACAATTATTTTAATGGAATGCGAACAGACATCTCGCTCATCTCTTCACATAGTCTCTTGTAGATAGAATTCAAAATCGTAACCTCTTACATTCAAGTGACAATATGGCTTGTTTGGGGTGTATGAAAGTTATATATATATATATATATATATATATATATATATATATATATATATATATATATATACATATATATACATAATATATATATACAAATACTTCTTTATGCCTCCATATAATATATGAAGAGAGAATTATTTATTGAAAAAACACCGAGTCCCATTTTGAAAAGGATAAAAACATACTCAAGACAATCCAAGAAAAAATCTATTAAAACTTTCTATAATCGAACAAGATATTTTAGCCAGACAGAGTATTTTAATACTGTTTCATGTGTCTTGTATAAATCTCTTTTAGAATTCATATATTTTAAACAAGGAAATAAAAGGTTAATTTAGGAGACATTTTATTTAATATGATCAACAAAAAAACCCAATATCCGTTTTATATCCTTGTATAGATTACATCCTACTTAGCTATTCTTGTAAAAGGAAATTACATTTGTTTAACCTTCCTGAATCATGAGGTTCTTGAATTTTTTGTTTCAATTTTCTAGTGAAATAATTTTATGTATATTATCATCATAATCGTCAACAGTAACTGATTATTTATAATATATATATATATATATATATATATATATATATATATATATATATATATATAAATATAAATAAACAATAGAAAAATGCTAGAATGAAAAGTAATATGGTTAAGATTAAACATGGAAAAGAAAAGGACAAGATATCCTAGTAAGAAATATAATAAATTTATAACTTAAAATATTGCAGCATTAAGAATTTTAAAAAATTCAATTTAAGATTATATAATCAATTCTTAATGCTGCAGTATTTTAAGTTATAAATTTATTATATTTCTTATTAGAATATCATGTCCTTTTCTTTTCCATGTTTAAACTTAAGCATATTACTTTTCATGCTAGCATTTTTCTATTGTAATCCATGATTTTTCCAGGCTTCCAGTAAATTCACTTGTTCTTTGTTTAATTTCAGTCTTATTTTTTTAAAACAAATGCTCCCACATAAGGTTCTTGACCAGCCAAAGTAGTTAACAATTATGCCCATTTTTAAGGAAATAATAAAATTTTAAAAGTCAAACTCCTCAAATTTCTACAGTATATTCCAAGCCTCAAGTTTATTTTTTGGGACAATTGGCAAAAAAACTTAATTTAAGCAATTTTTGGCTTAGTGCCTCCCTCTCCTCCATGTTTACATTTGTTCAAAATGTGTTTCCAGTGTTTATTTTTCTTCCATTTTGTAGACCCTCTGAAAACTTTTTGGGGAAAATTTTTATAAATTTTGTCTTGATTGAATTTGTCCGACTTTTCTAGATGATTTTAATGTACCAATTTTCAAGTTTTTATTTGGGTTACTGCTAATCAAATATGACTTGAAATTCTTGAAAAAAAAAAAAAAAAAGAAATTAAAAAATGATCAAGCCCCCATTTTTCTGAAATTCAAAATCTCATAAAAAACTGAGACACTTGAGCTAAAGTGTTAAAATTTTCAGCATATGCTCGTTTTAATGATTGCTAAAATAAAAATAATAAAATAAATGTCTGAGAATTTGACCTTTGATATATGGAATGCGTAGATAATATGTAGCTAAAATGCCCCAATAATTGATTGAAGTCAAGCTAACTAGTCAGGTAAAAAAAAAAAAATAGTGGATTGTCAGAAATAAAATAATTGCTGATTGAAACCATCTACAAAATGTTAGTGGCAAAAAGGAAAAGCCCCATCACCAAATAAATGACCTAGAAGAGCGTGACTACATTGACACCATAGTCACAGAAATTGTTACATAATAATTACACGAAATTGATATTGTCAGTTGACTGGTGATTTTGGTCAAAGAAAAAGCACCCAATCAAATTTCTGTGCATGACTTTTGCTTCCTCACTAACCTGTGTTAGTTCACTGGTAATAAAAATGTGTTTTTACATATCAGTGTGGCATCATTTTTTTTTAACATGGTAGAAATACAAAAAAAAAAAAGTAAAATTCCATCTATTATATAACTGGCAAAAATCTGTATGTATGTATCGAAAAATTGACCCAAAACATTAATTCCTTCACCCTCAACTGGGCACTTTTGTACAGGGAGGGGGTCACTTTATTCGCCAATATTTTCAAAAGTCATCCTCTTTTCGATTGTCTAGCCTTAATTTAAACCTACGACACTTTCGGTTTGGCGATGGGCGCAACAGCAAAGACGTCACTTTTTTTTTCACATTCTTTTCCTCCTTTGCAGTACTGGTTCGAGCTTGCCTGCCGGCTAACACTTTTATTTTATTTTTTATTTTTTTGCTCAACACATACCTCCAAACACCCGGGAAATCAGGCTAGTTATAATTTAAAAAGACTAGAACTCTTGTTACAAAAAAGGAAGATGCATCATAGATTAGGAAAAGAAAGTTAGTTTTAATATGTAGACACAGTGCCGTAGCAAGAAAATGACTTCTGAGTTCATAGAATGTATCCAAGAAGTCTTGTAGATGATGTTTGTGACAATGATTTTATGCGGACTGAAGAAATAAGATTTCAACTTGTCATGAAGCTGTCTGACAATTTCGGAATGACTGAATTAATTGCCAAGCACCGGTTAACGGCCAATTCTTGGAGGTGTGAAATCTGTAATTTACATGCACATCGAACCATTATTCACAGTCAATTGATGGTTGGAGATGGAAGTGTTAAAAAAAAAAAATAAGGTAAAAATATGCTGGTCGACCATCTTTAAAAAGTTGGGTATTTGTTGTCGAACGTATTCTGTTTTTTTTTTTTGTTTTTGTTTTTGTTAATTATTTAGAAACTTATTATTTAACATGGGGAGGGGAAGGTTTCTGACAATTTAATCCCAAATTCTTAAAGGTAAGTCTTCCGATGGTCAACCAGGGCACTTTCACCAAAAATAGATTTTGCTGTTCAATATAAAACAGTCTTTTTTTCACAAAGCAAATTTTCCTTTTGAACAATTATCTGTATACGTGGAGTAAGAATTTCTTTCAGTTTCAGTTTTTACTTAAAACTCAAACTCAACAACTATTTCTTTTTAGGCCGATGTGTCTACACATTACTGGAAGTTATACTAATACTAGCCTCGGTGCCCGGCGTTGCCTGGGTGTTTGGAGGTGTGTGTTGAGCAAAAAAATTAAACAAAAGTAGTAGTAGGCAGGCAGGCTCGAACCAGAGACACGAAGGCGCATAAGAAAGTGAAAGAAAATCTTACCGCTACTCCATGACACGACTGGAAGTTTGGAACGTTAAAATTAGGCAAACTCAATCTAACCGGTACGATGACTTGCAAAAATGACTCGCAAAAAATCGACCCCTCTTTGTAGAAAACTGCCTAGTTGAGGGTGAAGGAATTAATGTTTTGGCCAATTTTTTGATATTTGTTGTCCGAGACATCGAGCTTCAAAATGATACCAATCTCGTGAAAATCCGTCGCCTCTGTCGAAAGTTTTAGGCAGACATACAAACATGCATACATACATTTAAACAGACAGGTGAGATTTATATTATGGATTATCAGGGAAAGAAAAAATAACTTTCTTTCATATGGATAAAAGTAAATAGCAAAAAGAAACTTGATTCTTACCACAAAAATATCAACAACTTTCATGTTGTACGTCACCGGAACAAAAAAGTATGACACGAGGAACATGGAAATGGGGAAGGTAAAAATGACCCATCCAAATGTCAAGCCTTCTCTGGTGATGGTTGCAGGTAATCCAATGATCGTGTTGGCAGAGAGATAACTCGCGATCAGTGATAAAGTGACGGGCAATACGCCCATAGTTCTTTTGTTTTGATTGGAAACTGGATTGAAACATTGGTAGATGCTGTAGAGAATTGTAGCCGTGGCCGGTACAAATGTTAGTAGAGACAAAACCCAAATGTCAGCTGTTTTGAGTTTTCCGGAACTTTTTACAGAGTTTTCTGTTGTACTCACTTCCATGGAAAATGGCGTCATGAGTAAATTTGTCACTGAACTAGAAGTCTCCGCCATGTTTGGTTTTTAAGATTTTAATGTTATCAGATTTTTTTAAAAATTAAAAATTAGTTAGTCAGTGTAAACTTCTTTGTACTTTTTTCATAAACAGACAATTTCAAATGTTTATACATACAAACTTTCTTTGAATCTTTATCAAATTAAAACTTACAGTTATCTCCCCTGAGTTCACAAGTTTTTTTTCTTTTTTTAGTCTGTTATGCTTTGTATTGGCTCAAAGGATCAAAGGATAATACTTTTTGAGCATATAGTTTATTCAGGCCAAGATATTTCATTTGAAAGGTTCACAGTCGTTGTTCTACTTCAAACAAATGAGATCAAATAAAAATATATGAATATAAAAATTCATGAAATCTTATGATTTTATAATAAATAATGATGAATACATTTTGAAACCAATAAACAGCTTTTAACACGTAGAGTGTTTATTTTATCATTTATAAATTAATTTGAAACAACTGCTTCAACTTTCTAGTGGTTTTATTGGACAGATTTCATATTGTGTATTATGTTGACTGCAATATTGATGGCAATAAAAGTGAAGAAAGACTGGCTCAAATGAGATCGTTTAAAATTAACTAGAATGGATGTTCTCTCTTGTTTGAAGTGAAGTGCTTTAAAATGTCTCATTTCTTATCCGTCCGTCTGCCTGTTTCTTTGTCAACTAGTTCAGTATAATAGAAATAAAGCAAAAAAGAAAGCTGCCTGATTGTTTGATCTAATTTCTGTATTTTTGAAGCAACAACCAGTAAAAATGAAAAGTTTTTTTTTTTAATTTGGTTCCTGTAGACTCCAACGGAATATTAATACAATTTTGTTTTACTATATTCAGGTTGGGGTCACATTGAATCTGATGTATATATTGCGTAGTTTCTACATTTTAGCCAGACAAATTCACACCATTACAATTTTCCTTCAAATAAGGGAAAATCGCAGTAAATTAAATAAGCTTAATTTTCATAAAAATGCGTTATAGATATTTTTAGATTTATAAAACGTTTAAAAATGGCTACATTCTCAAAATAACAAATAAATATGTAATATATATATAAATGAGAGAAAAAAATTGAGAGAAGAACTTTTAAACTTAATCTTTCTTATTAAAAAAATCCAAAGCTTAATTATTTGAAAGAGAGTTTAACAATTCAAGATGTAACAATTATAAAAGATGCTTTTAAAAATAAAGTTTCTTAAATGTATGTATTTCTTTTACTCGAGGTGAGGGTGACCGCTTATTAAGATCTGAAGGCCACTTGAGGATTTGGATAGTGTTTGTTTATTTAAGAGGATGGCTAAACAAGAACTTGTTCATGTTCAACTTGAAAGCAGAAATGTTATAGTCAGCTGAAAAGCAGCCCTGCAATATTGTGTTCAACAGACAGGCAGTTCTAGGAAAGAAACTTTGCTCACGGAATTTATGAGTGAAATTGTTAGCAGTTGTTGTAGGTGGATGAGTATCTGCTTCAAATGTTTTACAAGGAGGACGATCAGGTGACGTTTTGCCACAGATTGTTTTAACTGGTTTACAGAGATCAATACGTTAGTATAAGTCAACTCTTCTAAAAAAAAAAAAAAAAAATAGAATTAATTTCTTTTTTTTTATGATCTGGTTTTCTTACAATATGCAAGTTCTATGAATCTTTAAGGCATGATAGTTTGCACATCGTGATGTTCTTGGTAATCTGCAGCAGAAGTCCATCCAAAGAGGATCAGGGTTTTTTTCCGAAAAGTTTTCTGGAAAAATAAAGAAAAAAAAGTCACATGACTGCATAATTAGTTTCACTAAAATTATATACGAAAATTCAGAAATATTTGTTTAGAATTTTTGATAGCATTAGCACACAGGATGAAGCAAGTGCTAATATGTTAGTGAGAGGTTAGAAATTTATGTTATTTTTAGGGCTAGGACAACAGCATATTTTTTTTCGTTGTTTTTGACTATCGAGTGTGTATCCGTTGATATCTTATGTTTGTATGCAGATTGATGTGATCCTCGGTTGATTAATTGTGTCTGTGTCGGGTATATACTCGAGAGTCAAAACAATGAAAATGCTGTTGTCATAGCCCTAGTTATTATTAATCAGCAGCGTATTACCACTGTCGACCAATGGAAGATTCTATGAGACATGTACACGCAATGTGATAACGTATGCGAATGACAACTGGCCAGTGAGGGTTAAGAACATGCATTGAATAGAGAGAAATGCGCTTTCGTAAAGAGTCGCACTTCTTTGTTTATGAAGCCATTCAGCGAAAGTGACGTCAGACAAATTTTAAAGATACGGATGACCAACACTGTATATGTAGCCTTTTTTTAAAGCAAATATAAAAATAGCCTTTTTTTAAAGCAAATATAAAAATAGCCTTTTTTTAAAGCAAATATAAAAATAGAAGTTTTATTCAAACCATCTTTATTTCAACTTTTATAACAAGATTATAACCTTTATAATAAAAACATGTTTGTGAATTGTTTGTTTTTTTAATCAAACATCAGGTGTTGATACCTTTTTTACATCAAACAAAAATATAACTTTTATAAAAGAAATATTTCTGAGATTTTTTTTTTTTAATATTTATGAACTGTTTTTGTTTGATAAAGAAAAACAGCAGTTTATAAACATATTATTAGGAAAAAAAAAAAAGTGCCAGAAAAGGCAAAATAGCTTATATCAAAAAAGAGCACATGAGAACTTTTGACTTGGAACGATCGCAGACATGCATCCAACAACAATGCCGATACACAATTCGAGCAACAATGCTGATACGAACTATGAGCACCCTACAAAACGAATCCACTGAGGAAGGAGTCAAGTGTCATCCTTATATCACTCCTGGGCGAGTGCATTCTCATACCTCAAGGGGTGTCCAGTAAGAATACACACACACCATTCTCGGGTGCTTCCACATATGCTCGTCACATATTCCTCAGCAAGAGTAGTTTGGCCGTTTATAGTTTCGCTTTGTCAACAGACTCTGGAATTCCTGGCAGTAATTAACAATCCTCAGAATAATTATCAGGTGGAAAAAATCCCATCAAACATGATTATGGCTTTAATTGGGCACAAGTGGGACTAATATGTGTGTTGGAGTGGATGGGATGGAGCAAGTGGCTGTTCATGCATGTGTATAGTGATGTTGAAATGTATATGCACGAGAAATGGTGTAAATGTATAGAAGAGGGGTGATGGTTGATATAGAGCAAGTGATATATGTAAAAGAAAGTATATATATTTTTGTATACATAAATACACGTTGGCTTTTATTATAGAGTGTCACAGCAAGTCATGGAAACATATACCAGAAAAAATAGTCAGAAATAATAAATCATGCACCATTCACTTGACTATGCAAACGGAGTTGTTGAAATTGACATAGTGATATGGGACAAGAGGGAGAAAGTAGCAACCGTAGTAGAAGTCAGTGTACTTAATGATGCTGGCTTAAACAAAGCTGAAAGGGGAAAAGATAGCAAAATACCAAGATCTTATGAACGACATGAAAAGAAACTGGACCTTAGGAAGATCTTCATCATTCCAGTAATTATAGGAGCAGCCTTGACTCATGAAATAGAATTTACAAAGTTACCTGGCAAATATACCCGGTGAACAAAGGGTAAGAGAGATACAAACAATTACATTTAAAGGGACAGTTAGAATCTTGAAAAGAACTCTTGGCTAGAATGTATGAGATGATAAATGTCTGGCATTCGGTATGATGCCTCATCCCCAGCTCAAACAAAATAAGAAAAAAAATTGAAAATAAAAAGAAAGTTGAGTACTTCCAGTATTTCCAAAGTGAAGTGGAACTTTTTGTAATATTGATCTGGAAGCAAGAATCGTTTTTGGTTAGTAATATTGGTCTGAAATAAAGCATCGTTTTTTATTTAGTAATATTGGTCTGAAATAAAGAATCGTTTTTTATTTAGTAATATTGGTCTGAAATAAAGAATCGTTTTTTATTTAGTAATATTGGTCTGAAATAAAGCATCGTTCTAGGTTTAAAAATTCCTTTCTTTTTATCCGTTGTGTATCTCTTTGTAAGAAACATCTATATTATCTGTAAAAAAAAAAAATGGAAAAGTTTGTTAATCTGGAGAAATTTAATGATGAAAAATATTTTTATATTTGTTATATAAAATCTAATGTAGCGAATACAAGTACATCCGGGTCTTTCTCCTTGCAATATTGCGATTAGCTAGTTGAGCTATAAATATCAACTGGTAGAGCCACCTGGATAGACGGCAAAAGGTATGTAGACCTCATGCTAGGAATGCCAGTTTTGACCTATGACACTTGCGCTGTATAGTGACTTTTTAGATTATTACTCAAAACTGTAGCAAGACTTGCTCAACTACTTCAACGATATATATGCATGGTATGCTGACTTTAAATGTAGTTGCATGGACACAAACGATGCCAAGAACTCAGATTGCTCAAATTAAGCAGTTGTCCTGGAAAACAATGAAGACCAGGATTAGACTTTATGACCTCAGACGAAAATAATATAAGGAGATGTGCACAGAAAAGTAAACTTCAGTGGTATGGTCATGTTGAAAGAGAAGATGAGTCTTTTTGAGTTAGTAAACGTAGAATAATTGAAGAAGCAGGTCCAGTTCATGAAGAAAGGTCAAGAAAAACACGAGGAAACGATAAAAATGAATCTGAGAGATAAATATAGACCTGGCCAGAGATAGGTTATTTTGAATGTCAATTTCTTAAAACAGACCAACGCATAAAAAAAGGATGTTATTCCACAGAAATTTACGTCATGATTATTAAAAATATTAAGCACTTTAAGTATGAAATCTATTGCTAAAATACTTGGTTTTCGGCATTAAATAACCAGAAAGAGTTGATATGCCATACGAAAAAGAAAAATAAAAAAATAAAAATAAAAAAAATCACCCAAAGCAAACTTAGCCAGTCAACCCGCTAGGGACACTGCAATTTGCCAACTGAATTCAAACTTGCTATAGTATGACCAGACACGTTATTTTCAATATTTGGTCCTTTATGCAAGTCTAGCGTTCTCATAATGAAGAATGATAAAAATCATACAGAACCCATTTCACAACTTTCAATAATTTACCAATTTCTTTTTCAATTTAAAGTGTGGTATGGTTCAAACTGAATCCACGGTTCTCAAGCTATGAGTCGGGTTTGCATTAAAAACAGTTTCCAATACATAAGAATTCACCCCTCTTATGCATCCTTCTATCCTAGAGGTATTATTCTCAGTTTCTGAATTGTGAAAACCAAAATAGTCTAAGACTCACATTACGTATCCATCTCATGTAGCAATTTTCAATAACTTTTATTCATACATTTTTATAATATTTGTATTGTTTTTTTTTTTTCCAGATGTTCATATATACAAACTGTCTTACAAAAAAAAAAAAAAAAAGATATTATAATGTGCACTTTGCTTTCTTAAACAATTTTTATATAACCTGTTTGTATTGATGTTATATTGCTAATGCTTCTTCATGGTTACACTCATATGAAATATTTGCACTCATGAATAAATTAACAGGATAATTTATTAAAAATTTATTTTCTATTAAAAAATATTAGTGGCCATATGAATTACAGAAAATTATCCAGTAAATATTTAAAAAAAAAAGAAATTACTTATTGATATTAGTATTATTTTGTGTGTATGTATGTGCAAGGAGAATGGAGCTAGTGTATAGAAATTGACGTCATTTTTAAATCAATTGCTGAAAACGTATATTAAAGGGAGGTAAGCAGTGGCGAAATCCATAACGGTAACAAAATTCTGGCTACATATAAAAGTACAATTTCATAAAAAAAAAAAGAAAATCACTGAATTAATTTCAATACATTTTGTTGAATAGTATTTTTCCATCACAAGTAAGTAATTCCTAAAGGTCCATTGTTATTTTCTATTTAATAGCAATATTTGATATGGGTGCAGTCATAGAGAAGCGCCTTTATTTTATGGCATATCGACCTTTTTGTTGGCGTCAATCATTTTGTTAAAAAGTCTATGCCTTCAAGTGCTTAATATCTTTAAAAAGTTACCCATGATGTAAATCTATACCATCGTATATACCACCGAGTGCAGTTTCACGTCATATGCAGAACAGAATGTAATTAACACAGAGGTTGAATCATGGCAGTGACTACAACGACTGGGCCTGGGTGCAATGGCAACTAAGGCGTAACCCCCCCCCCCCCAATACTTCCAAATTGGGGCATCACCAATGGATGCAACTTGATAAGACTGGGTTGCATATCATGAACTCACTCAAGAACCTTCCACAGTAAAAGATAACTAAAAATACGCAAACATGAATCTTTAAATATACGAATGGGCAAATATTTGTTTGAGCATTATTTGAACTTTGTTTTAATGGTGGTCTCTTGTGGCTGAGTCAGTTTAAGTGAGTCTAAGTAAAACCTCATTACTTTCTTATGTATGCAGGTGGGAGAGAAAGAGAGAAAAATAAAGGTAAAGAGAAAAAGGAGAAGATTGAGAAAGTGTATAAGAGAGAAAGTGACTGAGTGAGCGAGAGAAAAAGAGAGGGACTGAGTAAGTGAGTGAGAGAGAGTGAGAAAAAAAGAGAGACACATGGAGTGAGAGAGAGAAAGATAGAAACGGAGTGAGAGAGAGAGAGAGAGAGTTACCGAGTGAGAGAGCGAGTTCCTTTCTATATAAATATAACAGTAGATGTATGTGTGTATACGTGTGTCTGTGTGAAAATATTTAAACAATAAACTCTTAAACTACTGGCCACATAACACTGAAATTAACAAGAAATAGTAATCATATACCAAAGACGATTTATAATGAGTAAAATCTTTGTTTTAATGGATGAATAACGCATACAGAAATATGTCGGCAAGTTGAAATACAAAAATGTTCACTTCAACTTGCCGCCATATTTTTATAATTTTTGCGCATGCGCAAATTCGTTCATAGCTTAAAATGGTTTAATTTGTAAGCTTTCTTATCTATTTGCTGATAGCTCAAAAGGTAGAGAACGTGGCTGGAATACTAATTGTTTTGGTTTCGATTCTAGCTGATGCCACCCAAGTCATTTCTTTTTAAAACTTTTGAAATCAGTAATATTATATTAAGTGCAATATAACATTCAATAAAGAATTGGCTTTGTAAAACAAATACGAAATGCATAAATTAAAATATATTTTAAGTGTATTTTACGACCGGGCAAGGCCCGGCCACCCCCCTCTGCCGTGAGTAGTAAATAAAGATTTAGGTCACAGATAGTAATTCACTAACAATAACATTGGACGGGTTTTCAAATGCTGTTATCGCTTTTAACGTTTCATTGTAATAACATCTGTCACCTATTAAATCAATTGCACCATTCACACATATGTATGTGTGTATGTAATTTTCGTTTTAAACTGCTCATGCGCGGCATTGTACAAGTTACGTTCTCAACAAAACTTTCGCTGAAAAGAAATTTTATTTAGATTAACTATTGATTAAGTACCAATTTTTCAGAATCTAATTCTTTCTTTTAAAACGGATTTGTTCAGATTTAACGTAGTGAGGGGGAGAGGGAATAAAAGTTCTTTTATGTAAGTTTAGCATAAAACGACAAACCTGAAGCTGATATTTTCAAAAAACTCATTCGGAAACGATTGACATTTTTATGATTTCATATTTCAGAAAGAAATTTTCAAACGACAATTAAAGATTGAACGCAAGATTCTCAGATTTAAAAGAATCATAGAAAAAAGAATTTGACCCCCCCCCCAAAAAAAAAAACATGTTCAAGTTTTAAAGGGAGATGCAATTTGGTATGAAGTCTAACAGCAAAATGACTCCCCTACAGCAGAATTTTGAAAAGACCAGTCAAAATTATCAAGTAAGAACTTGCCGATATTTACCGCCCTCCCACGGGGGTGGGGGCAATGATGTGACACAAGGATTGTGAAGTGAGATTGTCGAGCATTCTGGTCGACAAAAAATGTCTGATCAGCTCTATCGGCATTTTCCATTTTGTCACATCTTCTCACCATGGGAGGGAGTTACCACCACCGAGACATAAGGGGCTACTGTGAATTAGAGGCCAAATTTATAGGGTACATCCTAAGTGAGGGAGTCACTTAGTTCACATTACATTTAAGCATGTTGGCAGAGTCGGAGAAACAGGGTATAGAATGTAAATTCTTAAATGCAAAGGCCATCAATACAGAACGACCTAACTTAAATAAATTATAGTCTCGTTTCCAGTAACTGTTTGTGTTTCTTTTAGATTAAATATTTTCTTTCACCATGATCAAACTAATTTTATTATTTAAAAATAATTTTCTTATGCAAATTTTTTATTTTATATTCTTCTTTATTTATTTTATTTATTTATTTATTTCTTATTTTTCTGCTTATTTTATAAATTTAAAGTGTTCATTTTATTATAGTATTTAAATGATTTCCTTTTATTTCCGATGTGTTAATTAAATTATTGTTATGACAATGCACTTATGTTTTCGTAGTGGAATCTACTAAAGATTTGCAGAAAACAGTCAGAAAAAGCAACATATTTTCCCCTTGTACCTTTCTGATTGGTAACTTCTTTTTTTTTTTTACTACAATTTACATAATTAAATCCGTTTTGTCAATCAAATAAAACAAATATTGGAATCTGTTCTTAAAAATAAATTTATTCATTTTAATATCTAAATCTGTTAGATATTATATTTTGGCTTAATTATAAATAAAGGAAAGTAGAGAAGCCTTTACCTTCACATGCAAAATTCCTCCCAATGTCACCCATAACACTGGAAACAAATGTAATAAAAGACAATTTTTTGGCAATTCATCAGTAGCAAAGCATATTTCAAGTGTTTTCATTGGCTATTACTCTCCTCTTTTTAATTTAGCTGTAGAAAGAGGGGAGGAGTAAAGCGAGGAAATGAAGGAAGAAAAGTGCATCCAATGTAGCAGCTGCCATCTGTTCTTGTTTAGGTAATTAATAGCATCATCCAGGTGGTTCAATTATCACTTCATATATAGAGACAGTGAGTTCAAACCTCGTTCAGGGCATAAGTATTAAAATCTTGATTTTGCACCAAAACTAACTTAAAACATCTCATATTACAATATTAAGCAGATGCGAGGTTTTATGTTTCTGAAATTTTTAGATAAAGGTTGATAATTCATATTATTTGGATACTTTGGACTACAGTTCTTATCATGAATGTTATTTTCACAACGTTTGGGTTGATGTAACCTCCAACACTTTTCAGACGAATCTTTCTGCTGAACATAGGAATCTGCATGGAATCTTTTTAGTTAATCCATATGGGTAGCAAGCTCTTGTTCCATCAGCCATGACCAGGTAAAAGTTGTAAGTAATTTGTAATTGTATTTTAAACGATGCCCACACTGAGGATTGAACCTTCAGCCTCTAGTGTAACTTACAACTGGATTTTTCCCAAGTACTTTATCCGTTACACCACAGAACTTTTCAAGTTCGACAGAAAGATTCTTGTGTTTGACAAGAATACAAATTGTATAATTTTTGTTTTATGTTTCTATAATCTATGTCAGATATGGAAGTTAGGAACCCAAGACAACATCGAGTACTCCTACTAGTATATAATATGATGAATGGCGGACAAAAGCATTCAGATTTCGATCATATATCTCATCAACCCATCAAATTGATTGTTTTAATAGTTATGTTTTTAAATCATTTAAATCATCCCAGTTCTTTTAGTTATTTATTTTTTAATTATTTAAAAAAAAAAAATACAAGTGAAGCATGCATGGTTCCCCATGAGTGCACAGTGAACTAGGCATAAAAAAATGACTAAGTTCAGCCCCTCCCCCATTTAGCCCCAAATGTCCCCAGGGGACGTCAAATCCTTGTGAAAATGTATAAATGGTGCAGTTTTAGGCCTTAACATATGTAAATTTTAGTTCTGCACTATGCAAAAAAAATAATGACTAAGTCCATCATTTGTCCACTCTCCCCATTTAGCCCCCAAAGTACCCAAGGCCTTAACATATTTAAATTTGAGTTCAGCACAATGCAAAACTGTTAAGTAGACACACACAGAAAATTTTGTACAAATATGGTAAAATAGTCCCAAAAAACGGTGTGTTTTTATTAGCCCTAAAAGAGCTCTTGTGTTATCGCGAAGTATAGGCAAACAAAGTGATATAGAAATCAGTTAGTCACAACTTTTCAGAAAGTTTTATAAAAATCCAAAGCATCATTTTTTTTTTTTAATAAGCACAAAACCATCAATTTTAGCAATTTTAATCCGAAAGGCACCCCTAGGGGGGTAACCGAAGTTTTCCTAGAAAATCCGTTCTGTTACTTTTTTACTCATATCATGTTTAACGTTATGCAAAATTTCCAAAAATTCCAAGGCATAGTTATTGAGAAGAGTGCGGACAGAAGAACGGACGATCAGACAAGGGTGAATTTACAGGTCCACCTTCCCTTTGTCGGGGGACCAATAACTGTTTAAAAAAAATAACAAAAACAAAAAAAACAAGAGAAGTACTAGGGAGTAAAAATAAAAAAAAAAGAAATTCTACCAAATTGGTGATCAGTGGTTGCAGTGTTGGAAAGCTCCCAAAAGAGGAAAGTTCGCATGATCAGTTTGTAGAAATGCGAGTTGGGTGTAATTCAATTTTTTTGTGGCACTTGTAAGCATTGATTACATAAATGCAATGGAATGATGGAATTATAACTAGTTTATGTGCAAGAAGTATTAGACAGCTGGATGGGAATTTAGATATGGACAAAGTATATCTGGATCTCTATTGAGGTTATGGAGAGGTTTTGTTACCTTCGTAATACCATTGTGGTACAGAGTAGAACAGGTGATTGCAAGAATTAGAAGTGGATCGAGTAAGTGGAGGGAACTTCTGCTATTACTAACCAGCAGAACGTTACCATTGTAAACCAAGGGAAGAGTTTATCAAGAATGTGTATGCAGTGTTATGTGCAAGGGAAACTTGGCCAATGACGGTTGAGGACGTGTACGGAGAAAAATGATATGAAAATGATACGATGAATGTGTAATGAGTCTTTGAGACAGGCTTAGATCTGATGAGCTCAGAAAGATTCAATCTAGACAGTATAGAGAGATGTGTACATAACAGAAGACTGGTTCATAGGGTCGCATTGAAAGAATGGATGACAGTTCTTGGGTTAATATAGTTGAGGACATGTGTTGCATGGGAGTTCTTGGGTTAGTAGATGTAGAACATTGGAGGTAACAGGCCCAGTTTACAGTGGACGGTCAAGGAAAACATAAGCAGAAATGATAAAAATGGACCTGAAAGAGGGGTAAATCAAAACCTGGCCAGAGATAGAGTAGTTTAGAATTCATTTTCTTAAAAACCATCCAATGCATGGCAGCATGTAAAGCAGACCTTAAATCGAATGTGATGATGTTGATAATAAGTATAGTAATAACAGAATCTTGCTGCTCAACTCCCTACATAGTATCCCTGCAACTTATGCCACTGATAGTAGCCCCCTACATCAAAGTGGCACTGTGCTTTTTTTTTAGGGTGAAAATGTAATTTAAAAAAAAAGGAAAAAAAGAAATCAAAATTTATACCCTAATCCTTGGGTTTATTTATTATGCTGGTCTCCTTATAGAGCCATTATTACCTAAATTTGTCTCATTCACTCTTGGCGAAAAAAAAAAAAAAGGATAAAAAAAACTTATGGAGCAAACACCAACTAAAATAGATCTTGTTAAAAACTAAATTTTATTTGGACTTTCGCAGAATGAAGTATTTATATATAAATCTTTATATATAGTATTATATATAAATCTTTATATATAGTATCATTTATAAATATTTATATGTAGTATCATATATAAATAGTGCTTATATGTAGTATTATATAAGTATATATATATTTATAAAAATATTTATATATAGGAAATAGGATAAAAATATTTATATATAGTATTATATAAAGTATATATATTTATAAAAATATTTATAAATAGTATTATATATAAATATTTATATATAGTATTATATATAAATAGTGCTTATATGTAGTATTATATCAGTATATATATATATATATTTATAAAAATATTTATATATAAGAAATAGGGTAAAATATTTATATGTATATTACTATATAAAAATATATATATATCTATAAAAATATTTATATATTGTATTATATATAAATAGTGCTTATATATAGTAGTATATAAGCATATATGTGCTTATAAAAATATTTATATATAAGAAATAGGGTAAAAATATTTATATATATATATATATATATATATAGTATTATATAAAGTATATATTCATAAAAATATTTATATATAGTATTATATATAAATAGAGCTTATAAATAGTATTTATATATAAAAAGTGCAAGCACCGCAAAACAAAAATGGCCTTGTGTCACATTCTGCCTTTGTGAAGAAGTGAATAAATTTCCACTATTAAGTTTTAAGCATGACATTGAACCCTTTTCTAAAATCATTTTTTATTCAGTTCTTTCAAAATGAAATATGTTCAGCACTAAACTTTGGAAAACTTTTTTTTCATCTTTCAGTTTAAGGCAAAAAATTAATCTTTCAAATCAGGTACTTTTTAAAAATTTTGTGCACTGGGTTTGGGGTGGTGGTGAGGGTGGATGTGTACTATCTTACATTAAATTCCTTTGCAAACTGAATACTCCACTTAAAATTAAAAAAGTTTTTCATATTCCTTTATTATAATCTGACATTTAATCCAGAGTCAGGCACCAAAGTGGAAAGGGTTATTTTTAGAGATTATGACACAGTTAGGGTTTCCTTGTGGAACTGATCAAGTATCACTATTTATAGATTGTGACGAGCCTAAAAACACATCCAATGAACTCCGACAAGCTTCCGATTCTCACGGAAGTGAAACGAGAGAGGGGGGGGGGGTCAATTCTTGACAGTGACACTTGTGGATCTCCCCACACTCACAAAAGATAAGAAAGAGGTTGTGCTTGGCCAAACACTAGACTTGTCCCACTCCTCTACCATCATCGCCACTAATACTATCAGATTTCATCAATGTTTGCTAGGACATTCTTTTGAGCATCAAACTTTTGACTCAATTTTATTATAGGGATTATTCTAATATCTTGATATTTGTTAGTTTCCTAATTTTCTTTTCTTTTTGGGGATAGAGGGTGGCGATTATAAATTATTTTTTGCTTAATCTTTGCTGAAATATTATTATTAACACCTATAAATATTAGGTAAATTTTCAGATTAGGTCCACCTCCACAATTTTCTTTTGAATGACGACTTTAAAAAGTTTTCGACTATGCTGAATACGAAAATCGCCTCGAAATTTTACAGAAATAATTAGTTATCGAGATATAAAAAGTTGAATTATGCATTGTATTCTTTGGCGGCCATCTTTGTTACGCGCGTAGATTTGTTTATGGCGCGCGCACGCGCGTAAAAACGATGGCCGTCAAAGAATATAATGCATAATACAACTTTTTATATCTCGATAACTACTTATTTATGCAAAATTTCGATGCAATTTTCGTATTCAGCACAGTAGAAAACTTTAAAAGTCGTCATTTAAAAGAAAATTGTGGAGGTGGACCTAATCTAAAAAAATACCAAATATTATTATTATTGGTACTTATACAGTTTAATCAAGACATTAAAAAATGAAAATATCGAAAAAAAGGTTATATTGTACGGATCCGTTTTGAACTGAAGATATCCGAAAAAAAAATTTCATTTAATTTGATCGAGTAGTTTTTTTTTTTTTTTTTTTTTTTTTTTTACAGCGGAAAAACACGTTTTCATAACAGCACGTTGAAGTCAGCCATTATTGAATTTGTTGAACACGCTATGGGGAGATAACTCCATATAAAGCGCCGATACTCCTTCTCCATCTTTAATACTAGCTTTTCTTTCTAAAAATCGAACTTTTGCTTGGTATCATGACATATTGTTTGTTTTTTCACTATAAAAAAAAAACAAAAAACAAATTGATGAAATTAGGTGAAGTTTTTTTTTTCCGGAGAACTACGTTCCATAACGGATACATGCAATATAACCTGTTTTCGATATTTTCATTTTTGTAATGTCTTGATTAAACTGTACAAGTACCTTATTATAATTATTATTATTATTGAAATATTATTATTGATATATTATTTTTTGTTTAATCTTTGCTGAAATAGTATTATTGACACTATTGAAATATTATTATTATTATTGAAATATTATTGACACAATATTATTATTGGCTATCACCGGTATAGCTCGACAATGAACAAAAAAAGTTTCTAATTCACTAAAGAAAGTAAGAGTCAATAGAAACATTTGATTTATATCTTTTTCATTTATTGGGAAATAAATAAATACATCCTATGACATCAAATTTGGTTAAAAAAATAAAATGATTTCCTATATTTTCGATTCTACGGCGTTTTTTAATATAGAAATATTGGATCTGTTACCCATACACACGTAATCTGCGTGCTTTCTACACAAAATTTAGACATTAATAATTGTCTCCCATTTTACAACAGGAGAGATTGGCTATGATCGGCACTTATAGCTCGACAATGAAAAAAAAAATGTATATAACTCACTGAGAAAGACCAAATTCAGTCGAAATATTTAATTCACATTGTTTTTATTTATTGGAAAATAAATGATTGTAAAACATAATTTCTTCTTATTAATTACAACTAATAATCTTCTCTATTAGTTATAATGTATATGGCATGTACTTGTTTGATCACCAAATTTAAGCAACATTGAGTCTAGTCAGTACCAGATGGGTGACCATTTAGGAATACCAAGCGCTGTATGTAGGAGGACGTTGATACCTTCCTGCAAGAACTGCAAAAACCTAACGTCGTTATCTTCCTTAATTGGGATATACATAAGATTAAGGACCACTTGTAAACTTAATATTCCCATGAAACTTCCTTTTATGTGGGAAGCCGGTTCAACTTGCCTATGGTGAATACCACTAGCATATTAGCTACAAGAAAAAAATTAAGAATTTGAAAATTTGGAGCTTATTAAATAGTAACCTCGAGTGGCATCCGGGCCTTGATAAGTGGTGGCTCCTTTTGTAAAAAAAAAAAAAATTAAAAATAATAATAATCAGAAGAGTTCAAAGGAATAAGTTTCACAAATGGTACTTTGCTAATGTCTACTAGACATTATCCTCGAGTGTATAAGGTCTCTCTGTGCAGGGGCAGGGGCTTGTCAGAACAACTTGGCATGAGGATCGTTTTCCTTAACCCAAATATTCAAAATCACATAGTATTCGCAGCCCAAATAAGATCTCCTTTCTATGACTAACCGAGGAATGATGCACCTTCTTCAAGTGATGTTACCTCAAGTAATAGCATGAAGCTGGATATTCCACCAGACTAGATAAATTCTTGTCCTGGAATCTAGTAAGACCAAGAGACCAAAACGAAAATATACTACAACATATGAAAATGGTTATTTGTGGAGAGGAAAATTATGTTCTCAATTTCTTTACTAACTCAGTGTTTGAGAGAAAGAAATTTAATGGAACATTCGAATATCTATGTATCTCATACAGAGTTCAAGTGTTAACCCCAGGCAGTGGGCCCTTTGATTTCTGAGACCTTCATATAAAAGGAAATAAAACAAAAAAAGTCGATATTAAATTCAATTTTACTAATTTTATTTCAGGACTGAAATTACAAATTCATTAAAACAAACAAACAAACAAACAAACAAACAAACAAAAAGGACAAATATGGGAGATACTCGAACAGTCCCTATGATATAATTGAACCCAAATGGTGTGTTGTGTTATTGACCAGTAGTTTTACGGATTGATTTGTGGTTCAGAAAGCAAAACACTTACAGGATGATGAAAAATTGAAAATAAAAACTTCTAAAAAGTCTGAAAATTACAATAATTTAATCAAACGCTTTTTTATTTCTAGTAAAATAAAACGGGTAAAGCAGGAGGTTTTTCACAAAAGAAGCCCCCCCCCCTAATAGTTCAGGCAATTATATATCAAGCAAAACACGTTTACTTTTTTAAAGCAAATGATCAAATATATAAACTGCTATATGTTTGTCTGTCTGTCTCCATATCTTCAAACTATCTCCTGTGAAACTAAAAGCCGCAAATGATTGGATTTTTTTTATGGGCCCGTTCTTTTATGGGTCTTTAGCCGGTTAAAATTGTTTTTAAGCGGTCAAAAATGGGTCAAAATTGACAACATCGTTAAACATTTTGCACATTAATCTTTGTTTATTTTTAATTTTTAATTGGTTTATATGCGTGTCACGTTGGTATAGTGGTAACGTCATCAGCTTTGAATCATACAGTTTTGCTTTCGCTTCTAGCTGATGGCACCTAAATACTTTTTTTACTTTTGAAATCACAATTCTAATAATATATACGAAATATGGACAAATTAAAATATCATATTTAAGCGTATTTTACGCATGGGCACCCCCTCCCAGTTGATACTAATAAAATTGAGTCAACTTTTCATGTGCATGTGTGTGTGTTTCTTGTGTCAACGTAAATTTGATAATTGTGCATTTAATTCTAAATTTATCTACAAACAAATTATTGCAATAAAAATGAAGGTGCTTATTTAGAATTGCACTTATTAAAAAAATATGCAGAAAAATCGTTATTGTATTTGTCACAGAACGGAGATGTCATATTCGAAAAATCATATAAATTGATAAAGTATTTTTTTTTTTAACTAAAAAATAAAAAGTTACGATTTTAATGCTAAATGTATTCATTATAAGGCTGATTTTGATTTTGATAGTTCAAATTAAGTTGTCCCCACTTATTTATACATTATGGCCGGTTAAATCACTACGTCTCGTTTAGTCATAAAATTGAATTTTTAGGTAAAAAAAAGCTTGATCATTTTACGTGATTTTTGGAATATGACATTTTCGTTCAGTAACGAGTACGTACATCATAAAGATTTCTTTGAATTTACTTTTTTTTAAATATGAGCAATCCTAAATAAGGTAATGTCACTAAATAAGATTTGTGGATGATATGAGAAAAAAGTCTGCGTAGGCATTAAAAATGTTTCTTATCTTAAAAATTATTACATGAAGTAAAAAAAAAAATTATTTTACCCATCTAAACTCGAGAAATGCACGATTAAAATGTATAAACGTTGAATGAATAAAATACAAGATGGCTGTCACCCGCAATTTCATAGAGAAAGTAGCAACCTTTGACCTTGAAAGTAGCAACCTTTGACCTTGCGCTCAAAGATCAAGTGAAACGAAATGAACCGAGGCAAAACTGACAAGTTGGGAAATGAAAATAAAACAACGGTTATTGTTAATCTATCTACATAATAATATTATTCATATATCTACATAATGATATTGTTCATATATTTATATAATGATATTGTTAATATATCTATATAATGATATTGTTAATATATTTATATAATGATATTGTTAATATATTTATATAATGATATTGTTAATATATTTATATAATGATATTGTTCATATATCTATATAATGATATTGTTAATATATCTATATAATGATATTGTTCATATATTTATATAATGATATTGTTAATATATTTATATAATGATATTGTTCATATATCTATATAATGATATTGTTCATATATCTATATAATGATATTGTTCATATATCTATATCATGATATTGTTAATATATCTATAAGTAAAACGAAATTAAAAGGAAAATATTTTAACAACCATTAGCAATATTATTATATAGATATACTTGCAGACCGCCCAGTATTGCCCGCTCGAAAATACGCTTAAATATGATATTTTGATTAATGCAGATTTCGTATTTATTGCTATTATTGAGTCCAATATTATACTGGACTCAATATATAGTAATAATTTAAAAAGTTAAAAGAAAAGAAAATGACTTGTGCGCCACTACGGAAAATCGAAACCAAAACGTTTAGCTTTCGATTTACTTTTTCCTTTGACATTAATACCTGAGCTATGAAGACATGTTTGCTGCAAGGCTGAAAATTAAAACATGGGTCAATAGCTATTACGTTACGCATGCATATTCGTAATGCCGTCGTTCGACCTTCACCTGGCAAATTTAATTTTTTTTTAATTTTCACTTTTGCACCGATTCTCGCCGACTAAAACAATAATATAAAATTTCGCAAGGGTTCGAAGACCCTATATATTAAGTTTCAATCTGAAGACCAAAACCTGACAGTGGAGTTTAGTAGGCAACATTTTTTAAACAAAATATATATGCATACATAAATATATATATATATATATATAGAAAGAGTTTTATGTTTACTATAACCTCTTGACGTAAATATTACGCAAGTATAAATCAAGAGGAATATCTGCACGAATATAATTACACGTAATAGTTAACTAAGGATGATCATCACATAAGAAAATCGAAAAAAACAAAACAAAAAACAAAACCTAATAGGGAATTAATTAAAATGAAAGTTTAAAAGAATATGCAAATTATCTAGATCTTTTGCAGATGAATGCAATTCCACGACCCGTATATAACAAAGTTGTATTTTCTTTTGATATAAATAGAAAACGGGTTTTCAATATGACTATCAACAACAACAACAACAACAAAACCTTTATAGGAGTATAGATAGATTAACAATGACCGTTGTTTCATTTTCATTTTCCGTCTTGTCAGTTTTGCCTCGTTTTTTTTCGTTTCACCAGATGTTGATCTTTGATTGTAAGGTCAAGACTGCTTACATGCGCTATGGAATTGCGGGTGACAGCCATCTTGTATTTTATTAATTTAATGTTTACACGTTTTTATCGCGCACTTCTCGAGTTTAAATGGGTAAAGTAAAATTATCTTTTTTACTCGAAACAACTCCTCATTGCATAATGTTAAAGACAAGAAACATTTTAATACCCACGGAGACTTATTTTGTCATATCACCTGCAACACCTATTTAGTGACATTATCCTATACATGCAACAAAATGAAATAGCTTAAAACAACGGAGCTGTAAGAATCTTATTTTAAAATGAATTCAGAAATTAAACCTACCAGGATGTATTTCAATTTCTGTATAAATAAGTTAAACTTATTAACTTGTAAAGAAAAACGAATTCGGTAACATTTAAGCTTTTTAACAGAAAGGCATTTTATCAGGCTTTAATATTCTTATGAAAACCCCCACGTATTAAAAGACTGAACGTTTCAGCTGTTCACATCTAGTAATCTTGTAGTGATGAAAATATTACCATCACATGATTGATAACAAGAATGGGGTAACAATTTGTATTACTTAATAATTAAACGATCAAATGATACTGTAATAATTGAATTAACATTACTCATGAAGAATACAGACTATGATGAAATAACCTTATTTTAGAAACCCATTAAGTGACCACCCTGCGTTGACCGGTCGTACAATACGCTTAAACATGATATTTTAATTTACGCAGATTGCGGATGTCTTATTATAGAATCAATCCTCTATTGATTATTATATATTACGAGGAATAATTTGCCTGGTGGACTAATCCACAATAAATAAATAAATAGTAATAAAAAAAAATAAACACAAGAAAGCAGCAAATGCAGATTCTGTGGACAAAGAGATGAAACGATAAACCATATAGTAAGTGAATGTAGCAAACTAGCCCAGAAGGAATACAAGAACAAGTACGACCAAGTGTGAACAACAGTACACTGGGAATTGTGCAAACAACTGCATCTCGAACACGCAGACAAATGGTACAAACATAAGTCAGTAACAGTATCTGAAAACGAGAATCACAAAATCCTATGGGGCATGGACATACAAATGGATAAAGCCATCCAAGCAAGAAGACCGGATGTCGTAATAATTAACCAGGAAGAAAAGTTCTGCCAGATCGTAGACTTTGCTGTTCCAGCTGACCACATGATAAATATCAAAGAAAAGGAGAAACGGAACAAATACACAAAACTAACCAGAGAACTGAAAGGGATATGTATGATATAAAAAAATCAAGATAGTACCTACAATAGTAGGAGCACCAGGAACAATTCCGAAAAACTTTGAAAAAAGAATGGGATAAATTGGAATCAGAGGAATGACTGAAAAGATACAACGAATAACAATAATGAAAACAGCTGAAATATTAAGGAAAACCCTTGAATGCGGAAACTAATACACATGAGTCACATACACGAGCCAGACGAACTGCTGCAGAGACAAAATATGAAGAAGCATTACATGGAACCAAGAACATCTATAAGTTCTCCATCCCCTCGCCCACCTCCTCCCATTGCCCCATCACCCCCCCCCCCCCAGAATGATGTCAAATAATCAAGAAGGGCCAAGGAGGATGGAAAGTGAGGAGAGAGCGCTGACCAGATCTCCGCTGGACAAGCGCGAAGAGAACTGGGATCTTGGGTAGGCTTATTGCCACTCAAATTCTAGTGGAGACCAATGGCCACTGTCAGCGAGAAATCAATGATAAACGGCTGTTGCGATAACGCAAAGTTATTTGTAAATGTTATTGAAAGAGGTGGAGAGTACTGGAAACCTGGTGAGACTTGTTGTCACTCAGCCTCCATGGAACACCACAGGTTGCCTTCAAGGAGAGAACCTTGATGATCTGTGTGAAAGCTCCTTGTGAGCCAATAATAATAATGTCGTTCATCAAATTCCGTCTGCGTTTGTTTACAATATCATGTCAGCTGATATTTGGGCTTGACGATGAATGCCCTGGAAAAGTCACTTCTGATTAATGTTTCATTTTAAAATATGCAAACGAAGAAAGGATGTGGGGCGAGTTTAAATGGTACCTCTTATTTTATCGCAAATTGAACTCATTAATAAGAAAAAATAAAATAAAATGGTGAGGTATACCCGGGCTTGAGCTATATCTCCAGATTACAATAAATCTGTTTTTTTTTTTTTTCTTTTAAGAAGAAATGATTTGCTGATATTTGATCATTTCCCTTAGCCGGTGTAACGTAAAATATTCCCCTGTAAAAAAAATTCTTCTATTTTATCTTGTAAGAAATTATTTCTCACATCCCAATTCCCCCCCCCCCCCGAAGCAAAAGAATCCACAAATACAAAAGCCATACTTTTTCAAACTCAAAATTTATTCACAAGTAACAGCAATGAAAGTTTATTTGGTTCTAGTATTGCCCTTTTGTAAAACGGTGGCCCGATTTGCCTCCACACGCCTGGAGCCTTTAGTATGAATCCCTATTGCTGTTGTTCCTCGTAAGGATCCATGAATGTTCATGGTAAACTCGGTGGGAATGTTGGCGCCTATAATTAGGCACAATGTGAGCCACTTAGGACTTAAGATGAATTGAAATAAGATCCAACATTTGGCAAATATACATGAAGAACAGTTCTAGAATGTCATCCTTAATTTGGATAGATTCAGCAGGATAAGTTGTCTCTACTTGTAGAGATGTGGTCCCTCGTTCACCAACTGTTTGGTGTTCATAAAGGAATTGTCTTAGCTCCCTCCAATAGGAACTGCTGGGTTTTGAGCCTATCCCAAGGCCGAGTTCTGTGTAGACTGAAAATAAAGCATGATACAAAAACGCGCCAAGTGAATCACCTGACACATTCAAATTAAAACCAATGACAGTCGACCACTACAATGCGTGGTTGGCTGAACAAAAGAAAGATGGCGACTGTATATGGAATTTCTCACAATCTATAAGAGAGAACGATTATTTTTAAGATCGGATTTTTTTTCGATTTTCGATACTTATCGGATGAATTTCTGTACAAAACATATCTTAACACTGCCAGACATATAAATTACCTTTATGCGACATTTGCAAAAGATAGGGTCAGCCGTTTCGGAACCTATGAGGAACTCATCCTCTCACGCACACACACACACACACAATGTTATTTTTATATATAGTAGATAGACGGACAAATAGGTAGATAGACAGATAGATTCTTAATATTAGTAGGGGAGCTTTTTATTTTTCTTTCTTAAAAAATTTTTTTTTTTAACTATTTTGCTTTTCGTTCAACAATTAAATAAACAAAAAGTATCGTAACAACGGAATTTAACTTGAATATCTTATTAAAAACAAAATAATACGGTCGTGACGTATTCTGCATAAATGTCCAAAATTATTTTTTCAAAATTATTTAATAAGTTGATAAAATAAAATTAAAAAAAACTACCGTTCTTCAACAATAACACTTTATCACCGCGTAGAACAATTAAAATTGAATGTTGTTGCAAACAATTTTAAACAATTACGAACAAAAACATTATGCAATACCGACCGAAACATTAGCAGCATGACTAGTTCAGCGACATAAAGATGTTTAAGTGTACTATATATATATATATATATATATATATATATATATATATATATATATATATATATATATATATATATATATATATATATATATATATATATATATACACACACACACAGTAGGGGGCGGGAAAGCTAAAGTTTGAAAATGAGAGAAAGAAAAATGAACTTGTCGCAGAAGAATGGCACACACGCGACACGCGCACAAAAACTTTGGTAAAGTTTCTGCGATTCATTACTTTGATTCAAATTTAAATGTAAAATTAAAAACAGACAAAAACACTGTAGACCGAATACACACTAAACTTGGCTTTTGGACTAAGAACAAGGTTTAGCATCTGTTTCGATACTACACTCATTTGGTCTATTCTGTACTCGGCCAAAGAATAAATTGTTCTAAACCGAGGAAATTTTTTATTTTGTTCCAATTCAGAGTGTACCTTTTTTTGAGGGGTACGGGGTAAAGCAGGAGCTGAATTTACTCCACATTAAAAACTGCCTTTATATTTAACATTGCCCTCGTGGGTAGGTAAGTAAATAAGAACTAATTATTAAGGAGTAAACACACACACACACACACACACACACATTTAAGAATATTGTTGTACTCTATTCCTACTCATGAAGAGGGTTATGGTTATAAAAATAAAAAAAAAATAAAATAAAAAAAAGGAACCTGCGCAATATTAGAGGGAGGGGCGACTATAAAGGCAATCCCCAATAAAAAGTTTCGCGGTAAAAACACTTGAATTTTGAACGGTCACGTCCGATGCCGGCTATATATTGTTTTGTATATGTCAATAATGTTTTGTTCTTTTTTTCGTTTTTTTTTTTTACCTATTACTTTACCATTCAAAATTTAAACGCGAATATCTGGCTTCAATCAACGTTTTAAAACGGCAATAGTCAAATAATTGCCAACTGAATCTATTTAAACAAGAAAACACACAGTTTTGAACGCGCACCTGTCATAAAAAAGAAGAAATAAGAATTGTCACATTTCATTTAAATTCTTTAGAAGATTGTACCTATTTACTATGCCTCCCCACAGGACAGAGTTAGACACCAGGGTCGTTTTTTAACGTGGAGAAAAGGTACAAAAATAAAAATTGTCTCAGTCTGAAAGATTTCTCCTCCACCGAAAGAGAACAAGAAAATGAAGTGCAGCATCTGGAGAACAGATACTACACTTTGATGTATTTATTTGCTTCCCCACCAAAGCAAATTAGGCACAAGGCCGTTTTTAATGTGGGGTAAAAACCAGCTCCCCTAAAAGTAGGCAAAAAGGGGGCACTCTGGTTACCAAAAATAATAATTGTCCCAGTATAGAGGGTTTCCCCTCCATTGACTGGTACAAATTATCTTAAGTGCAGCATTGCAGCAATGCAGCATCTGCAGAACAGATACTACACTTTGATCCCGGCCCGAAGGCCAAGAACAACAGAAAAAAGGCAAATACTACACTTTGATTTTGACCAAAAGGCCAAGCCATTAAGAAAACATCGAAACTGTTCATTTTTATTTTTTGGGCGATGATTAAAAATAACAACTTATTGAGATTAGGATTATTTAAACGATTGTTTTCATTTTGCTTGTTATATTAGGTTGGTGCAAAAATAATGTCGTTTTTTTATCAGATATTATATATATATATATATATATATATATATATATATATATATATATATATATATATATATATATATATATATATATATATATATATAAACGACATTATTTTTACACGAATCTAATATTTACAACCTGTAACCTCCGCCCTTCTTTGGGTGCGTCATTTCGACAGAATTTCGGAGGTTACACCGAGGCCACCGAGAGGAAGACTCGGTTACACCCCCCGAAACGCTTTAAATAATGCAAGTTATTAATGCTCATCTATAATATTTTGGAAAAGTAACGATTTCAACAAGTGTTTGAGTTTACAATAAAAACAAAAATCGCGTTTTATCTTTAAATGTTCTTTTTTTTTTTTTTAAATCCATAAATAAGGGTACTTATGCACTTTTGTTACCGCGCTATTTTTAAATAGTTTTTTTTAGGTTAAATTCAAGTTTTTTTTTTTTTTTTAATTTGTAGGTGGACGCACAGAATAGTTACAAAACACCCTTCCCTCCCAATGTTTAGAATGGCTTTCAAAACAATAACGTTATTATTTCAACCCGGTAACAAAAGTGCATAAGTATCTAAATAAGTAAATAAAACAATTTGCAAGTCAGAAAAGTAACATGTTAAATGCAAACATCATAGCAATCATACTTACTAAGTTGTCTACATTGATATTCGCACATGTTTTGTGTACGTGTTTTTTTTTTGTTTTGTTTTTTCTTTACTGGACAGGACGGGTCTATATCGATGTTCCAACGAAACAAATGAGAGAGTAAATAACCTATGACAAGAAACGACGAATATTTGTATATATATATATATATTTTTTGTTTGTGTGTCTTCTAAGTTTAGCAAAAGAAGAGGAAAATATATATACAAAAAAAAACAAACAAAAAAAAAGCACGGAGGGAGGAAGCAAAAAAAGGTGGAGAAAAGGGGGAGGGCGACATTCTACGTTCATTCAAAACACACACACACACACACACACACACACACACACACACACACACACACACACACACACACACACACACACAACACTCCCATATATCTGTCAATAAGGGAAATTAAATACACACATTGACGACGCTATTTTCTGCCAATGTCATAAAATACTCCTCCACCTACGACTGTGACGTTAGGAGCTGAGTATTCTGGCCATGAAATGAGTAATCTCACTAAAGCGATAAAATTACTCCCCTAAAATTCCTATTTCAGACGCGTAAATTATTTAGAGTTAAATGAGCTACGGCATTATTGTCAAACAATTCATTTTTTTTTTTTTTTTTACTCAAACCATATTTTTGTAAACAAAAATAACATCGAAAACGATATTGTGATGATAAGTTTCATCGTGTAAACGCCGAAATGAAAACTCTGACAGTTGTAAAATGTAACCGCAAAGTGGAGAAACAGGCGAACTAAAGAAGGACGATAACTCAAGTTTCTAATTTTTTTTTAGACAATCTAATGAACTTATCGCTCTATTTTTGCTATCATCTCTCGTAGTTTGTTTATAAAAACGACTATTACTTTTTTTTCCTGAGTGAAACTGAGTTTTCATTTCGGCGTTTGTTTCACGTGTACAATGAAACTTGTCATGAGTGTAATGTTATTTAGGTACTTCTACACTTTATCGCCGAAACTGGAGACGCCATTTTATTTCGCGCACCTGTCGCTGAAATCCAAGGGAGAAATCAGTATTTTAGACTATGACCGAAGCAATGAAGCATGAAATAAATAACAAAATGAAACTAGATAATGATTTTCGGTTTCATTTAAATAAATTTGTTGTTGATCCTTCAAAGTTGCTTTAATTAAAAAAAAAATGTTTCATTAAAATTATTTATTTGTTCGAAAAAACAAACAAACAAAAAAAGACAAAAAACAACGATAACAAAAAAAAAAAACAACAACAACAACAACAACAAACTATTTTTATAAAAATCCAATGTTGCTTTCATTACAAAATTGTTTTATTAAAATTATATTTTCTTACGCAAACTTTCTAATAATGTTTTTTCAATTATATTTTGATAAATTTTTATACAGTAAATGTTTTGGTTTTCAAATGGCGCTCGCCCAGTTTAGACAATTATGAATATGTCATTTGCATTTTCTGTTTTTAATATATATATATATATATATATATATATATATATATATATATATATATATATATATATATATACACGTTTCATGAAAAAACTTTCCCGTTTTCATTAATTAAACATTTCTAATTAAACAATTACGGATATATGTTCTCTTTCACTTTCTTTATTTACTTTTTTTCATACTTCTTTCCGGAAGTAATTAATATCTAGTTTAATTTTTTTTTGTTATTTATTTTTAACTTCGGTCATAGTTTAAAATACTGATTTCTCCCTTGGACTTGACCGACAGATGCGCGAAATAAAATGGCTTCTCCAGTTTCGGCGATAAACTGTAGAAGCACCGTTATTTATTTTCACTAAAACATCGTTTAAGTAAATCAAGTTGTTTGGGAGTAATGTCGAAACCCATTTCACTTTAAATAATGTAGGCGACTGAAAAATAATTAGTGCTTGTCCAGAATCTCCACCCTCCGCCACAAAAAATAAAATAAATAAATAAAAATCTGTATAATGTACGTATCTGTGGCACAAAGAAAATATCGTACACCAAAAATCACGTAAATTGATCAAATATAAGAAAAAATTTTATGACTAAACTAAGAGCGACGATCTCGCGACGCCATCTTAAAAACAAGCTTAAGGGACAAGGGAAATAACTCAAAATATATATTTTAGAAAGCCATTCCTAACGTGTAGAGGGGGGGTGGCATTGAAAAAACTCAAATTCGTTAAATGGTTTTCTTTATAAAAATAAAAATAAAACTACTTGATCAAGGTACGTGATTTTTGGTGTACGATGTTTTCTTTTCATCACGGGTACGTATATCATGCAAATTCTTCTTTGTTTTATTTTTCCTTTTTTCTCCTTGTCTCTCTGTCTGTCTGTCTGTCTCTCTCTTTTTTTTTTCTCATGAAATATTTTTGGACAAGTACCAAGAAATTACCCCTGCCTTTGATTTTAAACGAATAGGTTGTGATATTTGATTTATTTTTTCGAATTTAATTTCGATCCAATTGTAGGAAAGGTGCGGCCGATCGCATCATGAAAGTCGGCCAACAATGTTTTTGTGATAAACACACAAACGTGAATACGGCAATGGCAAATACAAGAGTTTAAATAACCGGGTGCTTGTTTACATTGGTGATCTTTTCAAGCAACGCATTTCAGGTGGTAAAAATTATTACGTACTTACGTGTCATGACGAAATTTATATAAATTACAAAAAAATACGAAAAATGCTCCAGTAAAAAGCAATGACAAGTAAAAATACAATTTATCGAATTATCGTATGTTTTAATGAGGAAGAGCTGTGCGACTAATTCATTATAACAAACTGACTCATCGTCTTTGATTTAATTTGAGGGGCCGCCATTTTTAAACAGAATATAATTGTAGATTATGTTTTTAATACACCGGACACATCTTCTACTGGATAATTTTTTGAATTTATACTAATTTCGTCACGACATGTAAATATGTAATACTGTTTTCACCTGAAATGTGTTAGTTTAAAAAATCACTAATGTAAATAAACACCAAAGGTTGTTTCGTGTGCTGATACCACAGGAAGAGTTGACCAGGAGTGCCTGATCGGTTTACTTTTTCAGCATTCGTATTCCAACGATGACGACACTGAAGTCGGATGACATTTCAGTATGTCTTGTCGATCGATGTTTGCTGTGGATCTCATACCAAGGTTTGTTGATTGAGTGGCAGAATTAAAAAACAAAATCGAAAAAAAAACAAAAAAAAAAAACGTTGCCCCCAGAAGGACTGGTAACACATTTAAAGTATAGCAAGGAAGTTATGCTGAAAAGGACAATTCGAAGCAATTGATTTGTCTAGAAATGGGCAGTATATTTCCTGATACGGATGAATATAATGCCAATGTCTGATCAAGAAAAAAGGAGTTGTTGTACTCAGTTGGCCGGACAGGCAGTGGCGTAGCAACTGTTTTTGCCGTACGGGGCGGTCGTAACATTTACCCCCGCCCCGCTGGCATTTGATAATCTGTTAACCTTCAAAACTCCAAAAAGCCCTCAAAATATTTATTTTCATGGAACTACAATCAAGTGTCTAATTTTAGACTGATGATTAGTCATATACTTTCATATATATATATACACAGTTGTTGTCAAAGAAAACCAAAGATTTTTCAAAACAAACACGTATTATTCGAATTGAAAAAAAAAAAAAAATTAAATTTAATTACCTGGCTACGAAAACAAGTAAATACAGACTGGATACGCAAAGGAAGCAAAAGTATTTTTCAAAACAAAAACGTATAATTCAAATTATAAAAAATTAAAAATTAAATTAATTGCCTACATAAATAAATATAATCTTAAATTTAAATGAGAACATTTGAAAACCTGAAAATAATAGGAAATGATAACATAATTTTTATTTACTGTTTTTGTTACTGTTAAAGTCTGCATTTTCACCAAAACACATAGCTTTATCAGGGAAAGGATAGTCCGATTTAGTTTTATTTTCTTTTTCTTCATAATATTATTATTATTATTATTATTATTATTATTATTATTATTATTATTATTATTATTATTAAGAGGTCGAACCTCATGAAGAGAAAAACGTTCGGAACAGTGCTGTTTGAAATCCGTGTGTTGTTTGGTTCAAGCACGAAATTTAAGAAATCGACAGTCACACATTTTAGAAAACATTTTTTATTAAATTTAAATAAAAACATCTAAACACCTGAAAATGTTATGAAATGATAAAATCATTTTTATTTACGTTGTTGTTGAAGTTTGAATTTTCGCCAAAAACATAACTTTATCAAGGTGGGGATAGTCCGATGTAGTTTTCTTTTCTTTTTCTTCATAATGTTGTTATTAAGAGGTTGAGCCTCCTGAAAAGAAAAAAACGTATTGTATCAGTGCTGTTTGAAATCCGTGTGTGTAATTGCTCGGTTTAAGCGCGAAATTTAAGAAATAGTTACACATTTTAGAAAACATTTTTTTAAAATAAATTTAACTGCGCGTATTCGAAAACATGAAAATATTATGAAATGATAAAATCATTTTTATTTATTTTTTGTTGTTGTTGAATTTCCACCAAAAACATGGCTTTATCAAGGGGGGATAGTCTGACATAGCTTTCTTTTCTTTTTCTTCATAATTTTGTTATTCAGAGGACAAGCCTCCTGAAAAGAATAAAAAACGTTTTGTACCAGTGTGTTTGAAATCCGTGTGCGTAATTGCTCGGTTTAATCGCGAAATTTAAGAAATGTAAAGTTATACATTTCAGTTGATAAAATCATTTTTATTTATTTATTTTTTGGTTTTCAACTCCTTTAAAACTAGTTTTAAAATTTTTTAATAAATTTATTCATAAATTGCAAATGATGCTATAAATTTACTTTTTGTGAGAGAAGTGCTGCAAGACATCAAGTTATTTGAAAATTTAAAAACAGACTTTTCGCCCCCCTTTTTTCGACAAATTTATTAAAAATTCTATCAAAATTCACTCCATCGACAAGTTCCCACTATATGGAAAGGATTTCCAAGTCTGTAATCCTTGTCTGGCTCATTGTTGATCGAAGATAGTTCTTTATGAGCTTCAGTTTTGAGAAAAGGCGCTCACAGCTGACAACGCTAATAGCTCAGGTAAGGAAAATGCGCAGCAAGACCACAATGTTAGGGACGTATCCTCAAGATGGTATCTCCCTATAAAGTTAAAAAGTTTAAGACGTCCATTAATTTTGGCTTTTCCTGAAGCGTTCACAAAATAACTTTCTTTCGACAAAGATTTCCTCTTTTTCTACATATTCGTCAACTTCACCAAGCTGACAATCAATTATCATCAAGTAAATTTGACGGCGTAAGAAAAGCATATTTACTTGCAAGATCGTGAACTTGTTGAAATCTGCAAGATATTTCTTCAGTCAGCCTGTCTATGACAGACAGCATTTCCCGTCTCAACTCAGTATCAAACCCCAACGCAGTATCAGTTAATCCTTCGTCATCCATTCGTGTATTTTTGTGGGCACGACGCTCCATGTTTATCTCCATTTCAGAGTAGAGATTTTGACTCGTCTATTGCAGCGTTCATCAACTTTTCTCTATTCTGAAGAAGGCAATCTCTCAACGCTGTCAGCCTGACAGAACTTTGTTGCAGATCCAACCCCTTTGTTTGAAGATACTTCTGGCCATCATTGATTTCTGGGAGAATAGTTTTCCAAATACTCAGAAATTAAAGAAACGGAAACGATAGTACCGAGTTGAGAATTAAAAATGCATCTGATCTTGTGCTTGCATTTTCTCCTTCTTTTGTAAGCTGTTCCAGGGCAATTACGACTTCCAATAATTTTTTATCACAATATTTACAGCGTCTACCTGACTGCTCCATCTAGTTTCCACAGTCCGCTTGTTAGATCGGTCAACTAAATTAAGACGTTCCAGCGATGTGTAAATGCAGAAAAGAATGAGAATAATCAGTCCAGTGTGTCAAAAATGAATAAGTGAACCGCTACAGAAGCTGCATATACACAAGCTGGATTTAGTGAATGGTTTGTGCATGGCACAAATAGAGCTTTTAGGTTGATTTCGGAGATGCGTTTCTGCACACTTGATCGGTGGCCTGCCATAACAGCAGCATTATCAAATGCCTGACCAATACAGTCACTAATCTGAATTCTATCGTTATCCAGTTCTCTCCAAATCAATTCAGAAATTTCCTCTGCACTTTACTCTTTGTCTCGATGAAGCGGAGAATCGACTCCTCTACCTTCACCCCATTTTCATCAATTTTTACGTAACACAACATCTCACTCATCTGCCCCTTACGTCAGGAGTGCTATCAATACGCCAGGAGTGCTATCAAAAAATTATGCAAAAATACTTGCTTTCCTTAATCTCATCGATAGTTTTCTTTCTCACCTGCTTTGCCAAAAGCTCACAAATTCATTTTGAATTTCTGGTGACAGATAAGAAGTAGCGATTTTCTTTCCCAGTTTAACTTTCACCAAATGTTCACGGAGCACAGGGCCATACTTGACCAATAAATTTACCAATTCTAAAAAAGTATATATATATATATATTTTTTTTTTTTGTAGTCATCGATATATATTAGACATTAAGAGGAGATTATAGATAGATATATATAAATACCCGTTCACATGCACTTTTCCACGATAAAGCTCGAACCCAGAATTAGATGGAATTGAGCAATTGCATCAACAATGGACAACGCCAGACCCAAAGTGGGTTTCGATGTACTGCATCTCATCAGTGACGTGTTCCGACATAGGCGCGAACCCAGGTCGTCGCACGCATGAAGTGTGCAATACTGACGACCTAACCGTATGAACCACGGCGAAATCTATTGGCTATGCCACGATTTTAATTTTTATATTTTATCTAGTTCTACGTTCTACTATTTGACAAGTCACGAGTCCTATACAACTAATATAGTTACTGCTGGTATGCAGGCGGTAGACATCACATCTACAAACATTAACTAAAATCAGCCGACTCCCCAGACACGATTTCCGAACAACCTATTCGTTGAGGGATATCACGCCTCTACGAAGGATGAACCGCTTTTTCTGCATATATTAGACATTAAGAGGAGATTATATATATATATATATATATATATATATATATATATATATATATATATATATAAATACCCGTTCACATATACTTTTTCATGATAAAGTTAGAACCCAGAATTGGATTGAATGGAGCAATTGCATCGACAATGAACAATGTCATATATATATATATATATATATATATATATATATATATATATATATATATATATATATATATATATATATATATAAAATACGCAAGTGCGCTTAAAAACTAAATCGCAACGTAATATTAGGAAAATAAACAAATATTTTACTTGTTTGAAATTTATAACAAATATCTTTCGGAGCCAAACTCCATCCTCAGTATGTTGTTTTCTTTCTTTTTTTTCTTTTCTTCTTTCTTGCCATGTTGTGCAGTTGGAGAAAGAAAAGTCTGTTTGTAAAGAGCTGTGCGTTGTCTCTCAGCGGTTGTATTTTGAAATGTTGAAACTTTCATTTTATTTTCTATTTTAAATGTTATATATTTGTTTATGACCCTTTTTACATTCTGTTGAGTATTTTATTTTTTCTATTTTGTGCGCGGAAACAAATCTGAAAATGAGACTCCTTGCTCCTTCCTCACGAAAAAGAAGGGGGTATTTTCGCCATCGTGAATTCTTACGACTCGTAAAAAAGTTAATGTTTGAGATGAAATAAAGAGTGTTTAAATCTACTTTAAAACACCAACAAATGATTGGGGTAGGTTGCAAAGCAACTTTTATAGCCAATGGTAGCATTTATTTGTTGTATAATTTACTTTTTTTTTACCACTTTTCGAATCTCTGTGTATTGTAAAACAACCCCCCAAATATAATTAAAATAATAATTAAATACTTTTCAAAGTATTTCCTTATTTATACAAAATATTATAGAAAATACAAGGAATGGACAATCTTGACTAAAGTCGTACGCAAGATGGCGGAACACAAATTTTAGCGAAACGAAATTAACAGGTCAACTGTGCAGCCTAGCAAGGAAAAAAAACTCGACTGTTGATAACAAAAAAAAAAAAACAACAACTAATAGTAAGCATGTTTTAATTTTTAGCTACTATGTACTTGTGAATATGTTAATAATGAAATGAAATAAATGAGAATTATTTTATTTCAACTAGGGATCAAATTGATTTATCATTACCCCCAATAAAACAAAACAAAGTCCATATAAAAAGGAGAAATTTGAATTAACAGCTCTTCCCTTTACTCACGCAATACGGAAGATACTAAAAAATAAATTAAATTATTCGGCGTTGTTTTTTTTTTGTCATATTTATTTTAAGAAAAAAAAAGACTGTCTAATAAAAATACATCGCAGAGAATTTTTTTACCTGTAAGAAAAATGTATACACCAAGAAAATAATATTTTATTTACAAAAAGATAAAAAAAACGAAAAATTGAAGATATATTTTAAGACCATTCTTAAACAGGATATAGTTTTAAATAGGATTCAAGTGTTCCTCACAGAAATATACACATTTTTAATATTTACTATTGTTTGAAAGCAAATAAGTCGATTTTTAAAAGTTAGGTGAGCGTTCTAAGGAAGCTTTTCTAGTATTATCTTTTACAATTATTATATTAATAAAATTAAAAAAAGTGAAAACTACTGTAAATGAAGCATAAATATTGACACGCTCATAATAATTTCTCTTTTAATATTTGTTTGTTTATTTAACAGTTTTGTAAAAAATCTGTGTATTTTAAAGGTTTTTATTAAGCTTGTAAATAAATATTTAATATAAAATTCCATGCCTTAAAAACAATCGTTCCTCGACATTTTAAACCAGGACAAGTAAATAGTAAAGTTATTAAAAGATTTGTAAATAAAATTATAGATTTTAAACATATTATTTCGTTTGTTTATACGTTTTGCAAATAAAATTATGCATTTGTTAAATATCATTACTAATTAAGAGCCATACTAGACATATATTAAACCATGATAATGACTCAAATACACATGGCCTCTAAAGCAAATTAATAAGATTCCTGTACTGGAATGGATTGTCTTGAAGAAAGCTTAAATTCCTATACCACAAAACCCACCCGTTTTCTTGGTTCTTATGAAAAATTAGCCATTATTACGTTCTCTGGTAAAAATTAAACTGCTGAATGAAAGAGATGAAATAGCTACTAGATGTAGATATTTCAAACAGTTCGCTCTAGATAAATATAGTAATAACCTAATGGATTCACCATAACATTCCATAAGTAAACTTTAATAAACCTAATAGTAAAAACCTTCCCAGCTAATTATACAAGTAATGTAACTTTGAATCCTCTATTAATTTTAATCGTAATAAATTATAGTATTAGAATAATTAATTAATAGATGACTTTAAATATATTGAAACAAAAAACGCAAATGGTGTAGTTATAGAATATGGTCAGTAAATTGTGAAAGATTATATTTAATTTTTTTGGTATGTACTAAATTGAGGCTCCATGTTTTCATAAGCTTCTGGGCTTGACCTTTACTCCTGATCTGAAATGGAACACGTACATCAAATATGTTTCCAACGTCGCTGGAAAAATGGTGGGATCCTTCTACCGCTCCAGTAGATATTTCACTGCTAATGCAATTCTCTACCTATATAAAAGCCTGTTACGTCCAAAAATGAAGTACTGTTGCCACATCTGGGCAGGAGCTGCTAAAATAGCCTATCCTGCCTTGACAGAGTACAAAATAGACTTCATAGCCTAGTGGGGGATGCCCTTTTTTCCCCTGCAACCTTTTTTCCCACAGAAGAGACGTTGCGAGCCTGTCTCTGCTTTATCGTTATTTTCATAGGAAGTGCTTGTCTGAGCCCCAGTCTATGCCCCCCCCTCGCCAAACTTTCACAAAAACACTCTTCTAGCTGAAACCACTATCAATAATTTCCCCAACACTGTATCTGTGCCTAAATCTAAACGTAGACTCCATGAAAAAAGCTTCTTTCTTAGAACTGCTTGTGGATCTCTCTTCTGTTTTTCTGCTTTCCAATTAGATCGTCTTCAAGTCCAACGTAAACAAATTCTTGTAGAACCGTCCCCCTAAGTAATCCAATTTACCACATTTCCACTACTGACGATTACTACGATAGCATCCCATTGACTATTATACACTCATTAATCCTTATCCTCGAGTGGCCTCAGGGCCTTGATAAATGGTGACTCCTATGTAAAAAAAAAATCTAATTCAGTAAATAGAGGTTTTAGAAAATTGAAAAACAAAAAGTTTTGTGCTATTTTTGTAGTTATATTATCCGGATGGATATACGTACAGTTTGTTAGCTCCAAAATATTATTCCAAGTAAAACGAGTAAGTTTGTGCGTGCTGGTGAAATTTGTCCTTTTCGTGTGAACTTTGTACGTAAATAAATACACGTAAATAAACGTAAATACACGGTGATATGGTTGTGCCTCCAGATGTTAGTTTTAGTACTTTTTGTACACTGGTACCATAGAGACAATCGTCCAGCTATTAAGGAAACAAGATTCAACAAAGCATTCGTTATAGAGCTTGGAAAGTATGGCTGAGCATTTCTTAATTAATATAGCAGGGATGAAATCAGACCCACACATCTTGGAGGTGTGTAAGGGTTTTATGATATTGCGGATATTAGAAGGAGTGGTTTTCAGATAACATGCGTTGCTATTTCTCTCTCTCATATATATATATATATATATATATATATATATATATATATATATATATGTATATATATATGTGTATATATATACACACGTATATATATATATACACACATATATATACATACACGCATATATTCACATATAGATACGCACATATACACATATATATACATATATATATATACACAGGTATATACGCACACATATATACACGCACACACACATATATATATACACAAACACATATATTTATATATATATATACATACACACACATACACACACACATATAGTCTTGAAAGTTTTTTATCCTTATTTAATTTTTATACTTTTTTAGAATTCGTTTGAAAACTAGGCAGTAAGTCATTTTAGTTATCTGAATCACTGCATCAACTTGCTCTCTCGAATTCACTAGAGTCCTAATGTTAATGTAATAATAATAATAATAATAATAATAATAATAATAATAATATATACATATATAAAGAAATTTATATATGTATATATATATATATATATAAATTTTTCTTAAGTAAGCCCAACCTTGTCAGATGTGTTTTAAATTTCTTCAAGTTCTTTTTTCTATGCACATCTGATCTTTTTTTTGATAATATTATTTGAACTCATATCGTTTTACTTGTATTCATTTGTGAATTATTCCCTGTATTTCTCCATTTTGGACCATCTTCCAATTACGCGATTCCCTTGTGGAAATGGAAATTTAACCAACATTTTTGGATTCTGGATTTTTGGATTTTACCGTTATTGGATATTTTACTCTTCACCAGACTATCCATTCACATGAAATCACATTTTTCTTAACCCTATTCACTCTAATTCAATATTTGTTACCAAGTAAGATTTATTACTTATTTATAGTTTCAATACATACATTTGCAAGCAAAATCCGATCACGTTCTTCTGATGAGAAGGAAAGTATTTCCTCGAAACTCCGTGGATTAAGGACTATCCACTTATTTTGTGCTTACTTTTTAAGATTTAATATGCTTTATTTTTTTCCAAAGTTTATTTTTAGCATGTTTTATTAACTACTTGTTCTTATGATAAGCTCTATTTCCTATTTGGTTTATCGAGCTTTTACATCTGGTTGAGATTATATATATATATATATATATATATATATATATATATATATATATATATATATATATATATATAGCAGGCTCCTTCAGTCTTTGACAGACTATGGATACCCATGAAGGGTTGCTTGCGCGTGAAATTTTTGTGGAAAAAGGTACGCAATCTTCAACTACATCTCTCCTGAGACGACATTGGTGAATACGAGTGGCAAGTACAGAACGACTGGAAACAAATGCCGAGATAAGCGGAGAGCACATACAGCGCCTAGAATTCCCAAATAGTTATCAATCTGATAATAACCAAGCTCAGTGTTGCTTCAATTCGGTGATCTGACGAGAACCGGTGTGTCAACGTGATTATGCCGTATATTATATATATTTATATATATATATATATATATATATATATAGATGTATATATATATATATGTATATATGTATATATATATATATATAGATGTATATATATATAGATGTATATATATATAGATGTATATATATATAGATGTATATATATAGATGTGTATATATATACATGTATATATACATGTACATATATATGTATATATATATGTAACAACACTTATCTGATAAGGGCAGAGAATTTTGCGTTATATCACATGAATCTTATAACAACCTTGCTATGGAGCATCTTTCCAATACCGACCTTTACATCCCAGCACATAATATCACTGCTGCTCGTATTGAGAACAACATTAACAAGACATGGTCTCAAATTTGTTTTAAAATAAATCTCCCAA